>NC_083335.1:89641471-89951641 GCF_963455315.2 Globicephala melas
CCTGTGAATGCCTAGACCTTTAGAATATGGCAGAAGTGACACTGCTAATTCTAGGCAAAGTCATTAGTTGGCCTGGCCAATTCTTCTTCCTACATCTTGGAAGCCAGCCTCCAGGTCAGAAGTATAACCACACTGAGACCACCATACTGTGAGAAGTCCAAGCCACAAAGACGGTGAGATCCTGTGTGAAGAGAGACAGAGGGGCAGGGGAAGAGAAAGAACAAAGCACCAAGCATGTGTATGAAGGAGACACCTTAGAAGTTGCTCTAGCCCCAGTCATCCCAACTAATGCCACATGGATTCACAAAGGGCCCAGCTGAGCCCTTCCTGAATTTCTGACTCATAAAATCATTAACAAAATAAAATGATTTTTTTCAATCCATGAAGTTTGGGGATAGCTTGTCACGTAGCAATAGATAACTGAAGCAAAGGGTTTTGCTAATAAGCTGATTAATTAAATGCTCAGGGATGCTGAGCTGAACTAAGATCCAGAGACTGTCCAACTTATCTTCTCCTGAGAACTTTTGGCATATATTGGCAATATTGATCTTTCTTTATTCATCTAATTTTGTGCTTGCTACCCAGTTTTCCAAAAATAAACAATTAATTTCCTTGAGGATCAAAAAACCCCCTGGTTAATTAATCAAATATGCTGGAAAGTATAGGAGGTCAGGTGCATGATTGAGACGAAGGAGCCACGTGCCTGCCTTTACATTCCGGCTGTGCCACTTACAAGCTCTGCGATGCTGAGCAACCCACACCTCAGTTCTCTCATCTGTAAAATGAAGATAATAATAATAACTACCTCACAGCGTTGTCAGGAGGATTTAATTAATTCAAACTTACAATAGTGCCTGGAACTTTAGGAAGTGTTACACAGATTTTAGCTGTTATTACTCGGATATGTAGCTGGGCCTCTACAATGTTGACCAGCGCAGTGCCCTTCTGTTCGGCATTGTAGGAGTGAGTTTTTAGATTCAGACAGAGCTGAGACTAAATCCTAGATCAGCCATCCCTGTGTAATTCTGGAACCCTGTCTGGGCCTCAGTATTCCCATCTGTAGTATAGGGACGGTAATATTTCCTTCTCAAGGTTGTTGGGAAGATTAGCTGCACTAAGCAGGTAAAGTGTTGGGTTCAGAGCCTGGCATGCAGGTTGATTTCCTTGGCACTCCAACCTCTCTATTTATTTCCACACAGGATGAAACTCTCTCAGCACAAGAGAAGAAATGGCTGACTGGTTTTCAATTCTTCGGCCATGTTAAGCATGGAGTGTAGGTACTCAGGCTCCAGGATGGAGTCCTGGTTCAGCCGTTTTCAAGAACCACCCGAAAGCGTACCTATTTCCAAAAGTAACCTGCTGATATCTGGTTTTCTTTTCTTTTAACAGGATGCTGTTCTTGTCATACAAAACTGTACCGTTTGGGTAGCAGTAACTGGCTAAGGATGAGCAACATCAATTACCTATTACAACTCCAAGCTATCAATCAAAACACATGTTATTTCCTATGCCCCAGGCAACCCAAGGAATCAAACTAACAAAAACCCAGAGGAGCAAATAAACATGAATGCTGAGCTACAAAGTTCCCAGGAACACAGTGCACCACAGGAGCCCTTAGTCCCATCAGCTCACTCTGGCTGGTACCAGATGCAGGTGGAAACATAGGAGTGGTGGTGGAAAAAGAATGGGGCAAAAAAATCCCACGACGGGAGCTGACACAAACACAAGAGAGAATATAAACACTCACTCTGCCTCATCACAATCAAGTCAGGAAGGCTTGGCCCATGATTTCTGGTGACTTGCCCCCGGGGACAAAAGCAGTAAGAAAACTTAGAGTGATGTCTGCTCATGAGAAAATAATGGCAAAGTCAGAAAACATAGAGAAGTGGATGAGAATAAATCACCTTGTAAGTGAGCAGAGTCAGAGACCAGGAAGGACAAAATTCCCCATACCTGTTTTGTATCAGCGTGGGAAACTAGCTCATTTTAACCTGTCATTGTACATAAGTCACTCTTCAAGCTTGGTGGAGGCAGAAATTCTTCCTCTAATACTTTATATTTACCTGAAAATGGGTTGCCATAAAACTATAATGGTGGTATAAAACCTATAAGGACTGACCCCTAAGAGAAGATAATTATGAGAGGAAAGGGTGAAAAATATTCCTAAAAGACATATAAGCATGATCAAATTCTTGGTATAATGGGGAAAATAAAGGAAAATGTAAAATCATAGTGTAGAGAGTTCTAAATTCCAGATTCCTCAATCAGAAGTGATCTAGTGAACTCTACCCTACATCGAGATCCTAATAAATCATATAATAAAGTGCTATTTATTGAGTACCACCTGTGTGCTAGGCTCAGTACTCCTCTTTTCAAATGCATGACTTTATTTACTCCTTACAATAACCCTCTGGTGCAGGAACTACTTCTAACTCTCATAATATAGGTAACCACATTGAGACAGAGAAATTAACTTACTTGCCCAAAGTCATACCACTACTAAGTGGCTAAGTCAGGATTTGAATTTAAAATTCCTTGATTCCAGAGTCAGTACTCTCAAGGTCTCTGCTATGTTACCTCTAGATAATACCTTCTTTTTCTAAAACTTTTATTTATTTAAAAAATTTTGGGGGGTTGTGTGGGATCTTAGTTCGCCAACTGGGGATCGAACTCGTGCCCCCTGAAGTGGGGGCTTGGAGTCTTAACCACTGGACCACCAGGGAAGGCCTAGATAATAACTTCTAGATAATACTTATGTTTTCATGAAGACTTCTCCAACTTGATTACTGAGATCATTCCATGTCATCAGATCACTTTTCCTTTTTACATTCTGTAACTATAGAGTGAATAAAACAAAAAGTAAATATAATTTCCATGTATTATAACAGGAGAAGATAAGGCAAACGCTTTAGGAGATATTCAAGCATATTTTGTACTGTTCAAACACCTCCTCATCGAGAAAATACACAACAAATATTGTCCACTGACTGACAAACCACCAACCCGCCTTGGAAGAAATGTTTTTCCCAGGCTTCTAAACAAAGTGAGTTAAGAGCCCGTGTCAGACAGCCTCTAAGAGGCCCCCTAGTGGTCCCTGCCTCCTGGTATTCATGTCCTTGTGTAATCCCTTCCCCTTGAGTATGGGCTGGACCTGGGGGCTTGATTCTAAATGGTAGGGTATGGCAGAAGTCATGAGATGTCCCTTGTGAGATTAGGTCACAAAATCCCTCTCTCTCTTTCTCTCAGAGAGTCCTCACTCTGGGGGAAGCAAACTGTCATGTTGTAAACTGCCCTATGGATATTTCCATGTGGCAAAACATTGAAGGTGACTCTGGCTGACAGCCAGCAAGAACCTGAGGCCCTCCAGTAGTCCCCCAAACAGAATCCTGTCAAGAACTATGTGAGTGGGCTTGGAGGCTGATCCTCCCAGAGGTGAGACACCTTGATTGCAGGACCCAGTTCAGCTGCTCCCAGATTCCTGATCCACAGAAACTGGAGGATAATAAATGTTTGTCATTTGAAGCCACTAAGTTTTGGGGTAATTTGTTATGCAGCCATAGGTAACGAATACAGCACCCCTCTGTTCTCGTGATATAAGGGTGGTAGTGCCGGAGATGTTTCCATTTAAGTAAGTCCAGTTACGAAAAAAAAAACGGAGAAAATCTTGTTGCCATAGCAACAGGTTGCTGTTTTCCTCTGTCCAGTGTAAACACTGGATAATAATCCCAGGAGTTCTTAGCCCACAAATTTCCTCCATTAAAAGAGGAATTAAATGTTGAGGGAGTCATAGCTGGTAGGCCTCTCACATGGCCTTTGATCCAGGAATCATACCGCAGTGACCCCTTCCACATTCCGGTACTTCAGGGCTGAGCAGAAGGGACAGTAGGGGGAGTTATTACTTAGTCTTTGGCCAGAAGGATGGTGGTAAAGGCAAGCCAGTCAGATCTCCCACTTCCAGCCAAATAAAGAGAACACTGCTTTCAGAAGGAGAAATGGGAGTGGGGGAACAAGCTGAATCCTTTACATCTGTTAAATGCTCCATTCTTTTCCAGCCACTGACGTAATGCTGTCTCGTTGGCACCTCACAGTGACCTAATTGGATAAACAGGAAAGGCACTAGTTTACATTTGATGTGGTCAAAGTGTATGTCTGTGATTTTTGCCTTGCGTTCGAAACATAAGAGTAACTATCAGAGAAGTGACTGTTCCGATACACAAATCTGGGGGCGACAGAAGCAGGGTGAGAACCGAGTGTTCATTTCCCAGTAGCTGAGCCTCTCCTTTCCAGCACCCCTCTCTACTGGGCAGACATCCCCCCAGCAAACACTTCTGTTCGGCTCTGGGAATACAGCAGTGCCACTTTGGGGGCAGTGCCTCTGAGCCACCACCAGCACCATGAAGCTCATATGTCTTTCCCAGGAGTTTCTATCCTTACATCCCAGAGGCTACCTTCACATTTTAAAAACTGAGGTCATTCTTGAAACTTGATGTGCACAGAGTTAGCGAGGAACAGAGTTAATGTTCAGAATCACAGGCCTCACATCCCAGAGATTCTGATTCATTAGAACTGGAATGGGGCCCAAGAGTGCATTTTTTTCCAAGCACTTCCATGTGATTGATTCCGATGGAGGTGGTACACAGCCATCTTTGATAAACGTTGCCTGACCAACTTCTCCTTATCACTACTGTGCTGTAACAAAGAGCTAAAAGACACACACGAGCACACATACGAATACACACACAGAAGAGTATCTTGCTTTATGCAGTAAATTGTTTCTAAAAAGGTTGTACGTGTATCACATTTTATACAACAGTTCACAAGCGAAATACTTGACATTCACATGGTATTTCCCTTCAGGAAAAGGACGGCACCTTCAAGGTTATTTAATCCTTAGCACCTAGCACAATGCCTGGCACTTAGAATTGGTTGGATTAGTATTTAGGCTTTGTTGTTGTTGTTGTTTTTTGGCCACACCCCGCACAGCATGTAGGATCTTAATTCCCTGACCAAGGATCGAACCCTAGCCCCTGTGCTGGAAGTGCGGAGTCCCAACCACTGGACTGCCAGGGAAATCCTGAATTAGTATTTGTTGAATGAACAACTATTCAGTTTGTTCAAAGCGAGGGTAGGTCTGAGGATACCTGGATGATAAGTCAGAGACTCATTCAGCATACAGCAGTATAAATTCACATTGTCCACTCCTATCTCCATTTAATAATGGTAATGTACTGCTCTTATTTTATGATTCAGAAGGGTGAAAACAAAACATAAGAGGGACACTGAAACAGCTCTGTGAATGGAAGCCTTCTCAGTGTCTTCTTTTCCTCTCTAACCTCAAAAGTTATAACCTAGGGTTTCCCTGGTGGCGCAGTGGTTGAGAGTCCGCCTGCCGATGCAGGGGACACGGGTTCGTGCCCCAGTCCGGGAAGACCCCACATGCCGCGGAGCGGCTGGGCCCGTGAGCCACGGCCGCTGAGCCTGTGCATCCGGAGCCTGTGCTCTACAACGGGAGAGGCCACAACAGGGAGAGGCCCGCGCACCGCAAAAAAAAAAAAAAAAGTTATAACCTAAGCCTTGCCAGGAGACTTTATGATCTATTACATCTGTAACTCCAGGAGAAAGACAAAGGATGTGATAAATGGGACCAATGTAAGGCCTCAAATTCCTCTTTCCCAAATAACAGAGAAGACAAGCTTTGCTCTTGAATCAACAAATTACAAGATATTAGAAAGCAGGGAAAATTAGAATCTCCTAAATAGGTGTGGAACAGTGTTACAGATACTCACTAGAACAGAAGCTGATGAGGGTTTTGCTGGCCGAGTTTATGAGACCAAAATACAGCAAAGAACTGCCTTTGGTAGGCCTCTGGAGCAGGCGTTTTTTTCTGAGCTGCTAAATGGAGGTTTTTCAGCTGATTTGTTTATATGACAGCTTGCCTGTTAACAGAAAAACATTGATTCCTCTGGCTTAGCAATGAGGCTCCTGAAACATTTCATCCCTGAACTCATAAATTGGTAATAAAAAAATTTAAGCTTTCCCAAGGAGTTCGCTTGGCCTCAAATGTTTGATTGGACAAGGCACAGATATTTTTCCTGATTCCGCAGTTAAAAGCCAGACTTGCCACTTTTCTCTGGTTTGACTTATTGGATAAGCCTTTTGAAAAATGGAACTTGTACTCTGTGTGTTTTATTTTAACCTCAGTGATGATCTGTATCTCAGCCATAAATTTTTAAATAGCTGTGTTATATATGCTGAATAAATGATGAGCCCAACTGTGCTTTGAGCTACCCTCATAGGGCATCAGGAAGGGTCAAGATTGAGGGACAGAAAAATTTAATGTATGTCATGTCCTGACAAGTGATGGATTATTGATTGATGCCAAACTAGGCTCAGAAAAACTAAAACCATCATATATGCTGCAATCATTAGTGACATACTCCCCACACGCCAAGAAGGATCTTGTGAAAATGTGTGTTAGTAAACTTTATCATCAACACTTAACAAAGGTGATCAGGTGTAAGCACAGATAATAACAGCCGCTCACATTGTGTACTGTTTGTTTCCGAAGCCCTCGCACATTCAGTATCTCAATTCATCATCGTAATAGTCCTTTCATGTAAGAGTTATGATCATTGTTTTTTCTTTCATTTTCAACAGCTTTATTGAGGCATAATTGACATACAATAATCTGCACATATTTAAAGTATATAACTTGACAAGTTTTGACATATGCACACACCTGTGAAGCCATTACCACAATCAAGAAGGTGAACACATATATCACCTCCAGAAGTTTTCTTGTGCCGCTCTATAATCTCTCTGCCACTCCTCCCACCCCTCTCCCAAGCAACCATTAATCTGCTTTCTGTCATGATAGATTAGTTTGCATTTTCTAAAATTGTATGTAAACAGAATTTATACTACATACTCTTTTGTTTTTTCACTCAGCATAATTATTTTGAGTTTCATCCACGTTGCTGCATGTATCAAAGTTCATTCCATTTAATTGTTTTGTTTTGTTTTTTTAATTGTTGAGTAGCGTTCCATCGTATGGATATATGACAATGTTGATACATCAGCCTGTTGAAGACACTTGAGTCATTTCCACTTTGAGGCTGTTACAGATAAAGTTGCTATGAACATTCACGCACATGTCTTTGTATGAACGCGTGCTTTCTTTTTTCTCTTGGGTGAGTGCTTACATGTGAAATACTTGCAGGAACGCAGACATGGCTTAGCTGAATGTCTCTGCTTCAGTGATTCTCACAAGGCCGTGATCAAGGTATTAGCTGTGTCTGTTTTATCTGAAGTCTGAGTTCAGGGAAGATCTGTTTCCAGACTCACTCATGTGTCTGTTCGTAGGTTCATTTCCTCACAGGCTGTTTAATTGTGGGTGTAAGTTCCTCTCTGGCTACTGACAGGGGGACTCCATCAGTTCTGTGCCACATGGGGTTCTCCATAGGGCAGCTCAACTTCCCTCAGAGCAAGCCAGCAAGAGAGCAAGAGAGGGCAAGCAAGATGGAAGTCACAATCATTTATAAGCTAATCTCAGAAGTGTCATCCTATCACTTTTGCAGAATTCCATTTGTAAAAAGTGAGTCACCACTAGGTCTGGCCCACACTCAGGGGAAGGGCTTATATAGGAGACAAGAATCATTGGAAGCCATCTTAGAGTCAGCTGTCAGCCTACCACAATGCCCTTTATCAAGAAACCCAGTGCCAACACCTTGATCTTGGACTTCACAGCCTCCAGGACTGTGAGAAATAAATTGTTTTTTTTAAATTAATTAATTAATTTATTTATGGCCATGCTGCGCAGCTTGTGGGATCTTAGTTCCCCAACCAGGGATTGAACCTGTTCCTTAGGCAGTGAAAATGCAGAGTCCTAACCACTTGACCCCAGGGAATTCCCAGTCCCCTTCTATTCTTAGTTTGGTGAGAGTTTTTATCAGAAATGTGTGTTAGATTATGTCAAATGAATCTTAATTCTGTTGAAATGATCATGTGTTGGTTTTCTTTTTAGTTTGTTAATATGGTGATGTTTTAAAGTTTGTTTACACTGATTGATTTTCAAATGTTAAATCAAAAAGGAAACCCTAGGATAAACATCACTTGGTGGTAATGTATTAGTCTTTTTATATATTGCTTGATTCTACTTGATAAAATTTTGTTTATAGTTTTTGCACCTATGTTAATGCAGTATGAGGGATATTGGTCTGTACTTTTTTTTCTTCTAATGTATTTGCCTGGCTTTGGCGAGAGGGTGGTAGTGTTGGCCTCATAGACCCAGTTAAGAAGTAGTCCCTCCCCTTAAATTTTTGGAAAAAGTTTGTATAAAATTGATATTATTTCTTCCTTATATATTTGGTAGAATTTATCAGTGAAGCTATTTGGACCTAGAGCTTTCTTTGTGGGAAGGTCTTTAACTAGAAATTCAGTTTTCTTAATGGAGATAGGCCCATTTCGGTTATCTATATCTTCTTGAGTAAGCTTGGTAGTTCATATCCTTCGAGAATTTTTTCATTTCATCTAGGTTGTCAAATTGATTAGCATAAAGTTGTTCATAGTATTCTCTTCTTACCCTTTTAATATATATAGGATCTGTAATGTCATCTCTCCCATTTCTAATATTGGCAAATTCTGTCATCTTTTTCCTGAGCAGTTTGGCTAGAGGTTTACCAAATTTACTTTTTTCTTCAAAGAAATAATTGTTGGTTTCATTGATTTACTTTTCTGTTTTTGTTTTCTATTTCATTGATTTTAGCTTTGATCATTATTAACTCCTTCTGCTGACATTGTTCTCCTTTTTCTAGTTTCTTAAGGTGGAGGCTTAGGTCATTGATTGATACTGTCTTTTCTAATATAAGCATCTAGCGCTATAAATTTATTTCTAAGTATTGCTTTGGCAGCAGCCTATGAATTCTAATATGTTGAGTTTTCATTCTAATTTAGTACAAAATACTTCGTAATTTCTCTTTTTTTTGATTCATAGGTTATTTAAAAGTTATGTTATTTAGTTTCAAAATATTTGGGAATGTCACAAATATTTCTGTTATTGATGTTTTAATTCCATTGCCATTAGAGAACCTAATTTGTATGACTTACATACTTTTAAATTTATTGACACTGTGTAATGGCCTAGAATATGGTCTCTCTTGGTAAATGTTCCTTGTGTACTTGAAAGAAAGATGTTTTGATGCTCCTATTGAGTGGATTGTTCTATAAATGTCAATTAAGTAAAGTTGCTTGATGGTATTGTTCTATTAATTATTAAGAAAGAAGTACTTTTAAAATCTCCGATTATAATTGTGTATTTTTCTATTTCTCCTTATAACTCTATCAGGTTTTGCTTCATGTATCTTAAAGCTGTTTTATTAGGTTAGTAAATGTTTAGGGTTGTTATGTCCTCCTGATGAATTAACTTTGTTTTCATTGTGAAATGACCTTCTCTATCCCTGGTAATATTCCTTGCTCTAAAATCTACTTTGTTATTAATATAGTCACTAAAGCTTTCTTTTGACCAGTGTTAGTATGATTAGTTTTCATTGTCCTTTTACTTTTAACCTATTTGTGTTATAATACTTAAATTTTATTTCTGTCGGCAGCATATAAGTGGAACTTGTTTTCTTTCTCAATCTGACAAGCTGCCTTTTAATTGGATCTTTAGACCATTTACATTTACTGTGATTATTGTCAATTTTTTGGCTTATATCTACTATCTTGCTATTTGTTTTCTATTTATTTGTCCCACCTGATCTTAGTTTCCATTTTTCCTTTTTCTGCTTTCTCTGTATTGTTTTTAAATTTTACTTTATATCCTCTGTTGACTTATTAGCTATAATTTTGTTTTGTTGTATTAGTAGTTGCTTTATAGTTTATACCATGCTTTTTTCATTTATCACAGTTTACCTTCACAGGACACTATATCTCTTCACATACAGTATAAGAATCTTACAATAGCACAGTTTCAACACTTTCAATTTGATTAATTAATTGATTGAATGATTGATTATTTTCCTCATTATGGGTCTTATTTTTCTGCTTCTTTGCATGCCTTGCAATCTTTGATTTGATGCCAGTCACTGTGAATTTTACCTTGTTGAGTTCTGTATATTTTTGTATTCCTGTAAGTATTCTTCAAATTTGTTCAGGTATGCTTTTACATTATTTGAAAAGAGTCAAACCTTTTCAGGTAGTGCTTTTATGATCTGTTAGGCAGGTCTGGAGCAGTGTTCAGTTGAGAACTAATTATTCACTACTTCTGAGGCAAGAGCTTCCTGAGTACTCTACCTAACACCCCATAAATTGTGACTTTTGTCAGCCTGGATGGTGATAACACATTATCCTGGCTGAATGTGAGTATCAGGCACTGTTCTTCCTGATTCTATCTGATGTTTTTTTCCCAGCTTCAGATGGTTTTTTCACACACATGCTTTGATCAATACTCTACTAAGTACTTGAGTGTCACCTTCTGCAGATTTTGTAGTCCTCTCTCTGCACCTCTCTTCTCTCTGGTACTCTGCCCACCTATCTCTAGTTGCCTTGGTCCCCCCATACTCTCAGCTCTGTCTCTTCAACTCAGGAAGATCACCAGTCTCTGCCTGGGTTCTGCTTCCTGCACCACAGCCTGGTGAGTTGGGGGTAATCATAGGTTTCACCTCATTTCTTTCCCTCTCTCAGGGATCATTATCCTTTACTGTCTGATTTCCAGTCACTTGAACAGTGTTATTTCGTATATTTTGTCTGGTTTCTCTGATTGTTTCAGGCAGGAATATAAATCTGGTCTATCTTGCTCTATCCCGGTTAGAAGTGGAAATCTGTTCGTTCCATTTTAAGATGAAGAAATGATGTCAAGACTGAGAACTCCGAGATGACTTAGTGCTATAGTAAGTGGTAGAGCTGGAATTCATGTGCAGTTCTTTTGACTCCTTCTTCAAAAACATCATCTTAGAAGTATCCATATGGCTAGAAAAACTGCAGGGTCTTTCTCCCCCAGCCTACAGTTGTTTTTTTTTTAAATGATTGTTCACTTTATGTTTAACCCTTAGGTTGTTTGCTCGTTCGTTTGTTTTTAGGAATAAAGGTGAGCAGCTATTTGGGGCTGTTAATCTACTGTCCATCTTTCTTTTCAGAGAAAATAATGGCCTTAAGAGCTCCATTCCTTAATGCCTGGGGTTGGTTGTGAATCATTAGAGAACCTTTCTATGTTTGGACCGTGGGTAAATGTTCAGTTTCTGGTCTTATCTCTTAGGTGCACTTATAGATTATACCCTTGCCCAGTTCAGATCCTTTGTTTGTTTCTTCCTCTGGTAGAGTACTCGTCTGTCATTCTTCTCCACCAAATCCCACCCATCATTTCAATCCCATCTGAAGCTCTATTTCTACTATGAAGTCTTCCCACCTCTTAGCTGCCACTTCTATAAAATCACACCAGGTTCATTTGGACAAGATGATCTTGGGGGTTCCTTCCAGCTCTGAAACAAGTTTTGTGGAGGCTAAGATTACTTTCCCTCTTCCCTAAATTACACAATTTGGCATTAATTGACCCTGAATTACATTCTAAAATTGTATCATATATCTCTCCACTCTGTCTGGCAAACTGTGAATCATCAATAAGTTCTAAATAAATCTTGTTGAAAGACTGGATGATGGCATTTTTTTCCCTACTCATTCAATGTGTGTATTTTTTTCTTTGTTACCAGAAAATAAGTTTCCTGAGGGTAGATTTAATGTCTTTTGCTTATTTTATATTACATAGAAGACCTACACTATGCTGGAGGTATTGCTGTGTGTCTGCAAGGACTCTGATTCCAAGAGGCCATCAGCAACCTGATTTTCCAGAATCACGGTACCAAGCTCAGCCGATAATATATAGTCCCAAAGTAAATATGTGTTGAATGTACAATGAGGTGGCTCTGGAACAGAGAGTTTAGCAAGACATTCGTGCTTACACAGAGAAACAAAGATGCAGATAGTGCAGACGCACTCAAATTTTATTGTTTGTTTGATACATCTGCTGCTTTGAGGCTTATACTTAATGTGAGTCTGTTGAATGATTTACAGGTATACTCATGCACTGAGATGAAGGGCTTTGTTATAAATCTTCCTCCTTTTGCTGTAGGATACTGTGCATTTTTCAATGCTGTAAACATAAATAGAAAAGTGTTTTGTCTGTGACAAGGACAAATGTCAGTTGGCAAAGCTCTTAAAGATGCAGAGTTTTGAATTTGAGTTCTCATTATTATAGTGTCCTGATTCAAGAGGTAAGCATAAAAAATGCCTTATTCTTATAAATTTTATTTCATAAACCTTTGTAATACGAAAAATATAATAAAAGTTATTATATAAAAATAATACATGTAGAAAATAGTGTTAAGCAAAAATAAGAAAATAAAATCCATCCCTATCTCCAACATAGATAACCATGGATAACATTTTAGAGCATACTCTCCCAGTCTTTTTATATACATATTTCATTCAAAAATGTAATTACACTGAACATATTATTTTGTTACATGCTTTTTCATTTACTGACATGGAAACTATTCAGCATATATTCATAAAAATTCTCCAGATCATCATTTCTCACTGCTGCTTAGAATTTTAATGTATGGATCTACTGTAATTTACTTATCCAAACCCCTAATTTGGGTCTTTTTGGTTGTTTTCAATATTTTTGCTGTCATGAAATTGGAGGAATGTGTCCCTGCAACTAAAGCTTTATGCACATCCCTGATTAATTCCTTAAAATAAATCTCTAAAAGTGGAATTCTTGGGTCAAGAAGTATGCAAAATTCTAAGGCTTTTGACACCAAAACTACCCTCATTCCAATTTAATCTCCCAGCAATGCATGAAGCACCTTTTAAATGTGATTTCACTTCTACTTTTAACCTTTATGCAGGAAAAGTCTAAAGCATTCATATTTAGTAGTTGGGGAAATCAGTGTCCAGAAGAATCAAGGGTACACAGCATCAAACCCAGAACTATAACCCCACTTTCTACATTCCTTAGAATATACTCTTAGAACAGTGCTCATTGCATCTCCCAAATAGTGTTTGGAAAACTGAGTTTGGGAGATTCTCTGAGCAAAATTACAGTTTATTAGTTAAATACGTATTGAAAACAAAGTTAAATAGTCTGCAAAGCCTTTGGCGGTAACAGGATGAGTCATGCCTGTAAGCTGGTCTCTGCAATTTAAGTTATTTGCCACCAGGAGGCAGCAGAAAGTCACTTTTGGTCTTTTTCCAAGGATGAAGTGTGGTTTTCCTGAGATAGTCTCCTTTCCACCTTGCCATTTGTTGCATAATCACAAGTTACAAAACTTGCCTTGTACCCATCCTGACATTTATAAAATTAGGATTTCCAGTTTGGTTCAAATAGAGATAGAAAAATAAGTTTTATATATTTCCTCATGAAATCTTAGTTCTACTTAAAACATTTTTTTTTTTACTTTATAGGGGACTATCTCACTGTATACTTTGAGCTAGACTTGAGAAAGTTGATTTATTTTTAAAAACAAAACAAGATTCTTAACATAATTTATTGTTCTTGATCTAGTTAGTTTTTTTAAAAATTATTTATTTTTTTATCTTTGGCTGCGTTGGGTCTTCGTTGCTGCATGTGGGCTTTCTCTAGATGCAGCGAGCGGGGGTTACTCTTTGTTGTGGTGTGCGGGCTTCTCATTGCGGTGGCTTCTCTTGTTGCAGAGCATGGGCTCTAGGCACACAGGCTTCAGTAGTTGTGGCACGTGGGCTCAGTAGTTGTGGCTTGCGGGCTCTAGAGCACAGGCTCAGTAGTTGGGTGCACGGGCTTAGTTGCTCCGCAGCATGTGGGATCTTCCTGGACCAGGGCTCGAATCCGTGTCCCCTGCATGGGCAGGTGGATTCTTAACCACTGCACCACCAGGGAAGCCCCTATCTAGTTAGTTTTATGATAATTTTCCTGGATGCCATGGTGACTGCGAAAAATAAATAAATAAATAAAAAGACACAGCATGATGCAGTTCCTCAATAACAAAGAGTACCTTAATTCTTTCCAACCTGGGAGATGTATCCTTAACCTGATATATGCTTTTCAATTGTTAAGCCTCCTATTCCAAGGTAGATTGATTGCAAAAATGGCACAGTTGACCATGCCCCTCTGAATCCATGCCCTTTCCAACATGACTTTGAAACTTCTTCCATCAAGAAGTTGAGTTTATATCCCTTGTGATTCGCTTTGCCAAGAGAATGCAGTAGAATTGATGGTGTTGCAGTTCCAAGCCTAGTAGGCCTCATAGGGCCTTGCACACTTTTGATTGCTCTCTTGGACCCCAGAGATCTGTGAATAAGGCTGGACCAGCCTGCTGGAGGATGAGAGACTATATGGAGGAGAGCCATCTCAAACAAGGCCATCAGAGACCTTCCACTGC
Organism: Globicephala melas; assembly: GCF_963455315.2. Taxonomy (NCBI): domain Eukaryota; kingdom Metazoa; phylum Chordata; class Mammalia; order Artiodactyla; family Delphinidae; genus Globicephala; species Globicephala melas. The sequence goes on from NC_083335.1 coordinate 89,655,883, forward strand.
CCAAGAGATAATCCAGCTAACTACTGACACATGAGTGCTTCCAGACAAGATCATCTTAGACTAGCCCAGACCATAAGAACCACCCAGCTGATCCATAGACCCATGAGCTATAGTTTTATTTTTTTGAGGGAGGGAGGGAGGAGTTATTATGCAGCATTATTTATGGTAACTGACACTTTGGGACTAAAACAACTGAGCTAATAATGATTATGTACCATTCCTCCACCTGGGATTCAGGATAGAATAAGCCTGTGAGAACAAAGACTGTTTCTGATTTGGCAGGTTTTGTGAACATAGATCAATGAAGTGGTTTGACTGTATTTATATCACTAGACACTTAGGAATAGCTTAAAAATAATTCACTGGCCTGGTGTCCAGCCATTCCCAATCATGTCATGACCGCCTTAAACCATTCCTTGTTCCCCAAACACCACAAAGGCTATAACACTGGCATAGCTTAAACCTGTTCATCGTTCCCTCCTTCTCTCTTTATCAAAATATTCTGGGTAATCTAAGAGCCAGCTGAAGTTCTTAAAGTTCTTCTCCTCTGTGAAACATATGTGATCACAGGTCTCCAACCTCCAGTATAATAATTTCTCTATCTTCTCTGTTTAACACCTGTTTTGTAGTGCTTATTTCAGTTTGACTTCAAGTCAAAGATCTAAAATTCTACAAGTATTATATAATCTGGGAGACTAAGAAAGAGTAAAGCAAGTTTTCAGATAGTGTCTTAGATATTTTCTTACAGAATATTGTCATGAATTTCTCTCCTGGGGAAAAGAGGCAAAAGTCATTTTAGCCATGCTTAGAGTTCAGAGAGTGAGTATATTTTGGCTTAAAATATACCACTGAATCAGAATTAACTTAGCACTGGCCATAATGACATAACCAAAGAATTGTTCTTGTTTCTACTATTAAACTCTGTCTCCTTGAGAAAAATGGAGCAGACTTCTACCATTAAACTACTGGCACTGAGAGAGAGAAACAAGAAAGACCTGGCTCAGTTCAGGTGGAGAGGAGTGATTCGTGGAGAATCTCATCAGTGTTTTGAATGCTACAGCTGGAATTCAATCCATATTGTTAATGGACCTAAACTCAAGCCTCTGATTCCCCTATATTCAAGGCCAGCACAACTAAGCCTTGATCCCACATAAAGACTTGAATGTCTCCATGACTGTGACCCACTTCTATCCTGAGAGGAAAAGGTCACAGTCTATAAACATTTTTTATTGGTTATATTTTACCATATGACCAAGAGGGAAGAGTTAGGGGATGGATATCTGATGCTTATTTGTTTAAAACACACGTCTAAATAGGTCTCTTTTCTTTTGTTAAAGAACTTTTTATAATAATGCTCCATTTAATTGAAACATGGACTTCCCTGGTGGCACAGTGGTTAAGAATCCGCCTGCCAATGCAGGGGACACGGGTTCGATCCCTGGTCGGGGAAGATCCCACATGCTGTGGATCAACTAAGCCTGTGTGCCACAACTTCTGAGCCCACACGCCACAACTGCTAAAGCCCATGCACTCTAGGGCCTGCATGCTGCAACTACTACTGAGCCTGCGTGCTGCAACTACTGACGCCCCCGCGCCTAGAGCCCTTGCTCTGCAACAAGAGAAGCCACCGCAATGAGAAGCCTGTGCACTGCAACGAAGAGTAGCCCCAGCCGTGCGTGGCAACAAAGACCCAATGCAGCCCAAAATAAATTAATTAATTAATTAAAGAAAAGAAACATGTTGGCGAGCTAAGGAGGAATGAAATACATTTATAAATCAACAAGCAAGCCTAGTAGCCTTTTTGCAGGACAGTCAGGCAACAAGGTATTGAATTCCATTGGCTAGCATGGTATAGTCCCTAGTACAGACTTAAAAAATGTTTCTGTGTGCAAAACAAAGATGATACAATTGAGCCAACAAGAGTTTTAAATGATATCGAATAGAACATGAATAGCAAGGATAGGAAGAAAACTGATTTATATCACAAAGTCATTGTGGATCAATAATATACAATGACATGCACATGAGAAGCAGTCAGTTACAGAAGACATTCAGTGATTCATGAGCATATTAAGTTCCTGAAAATAATAAGCCCACAACATCACATATTATATTTTTCTGGACCAATAGCTATGCAACTGAATAAGTGAAAGTGGAACTTTGTGTGTGTGAATTCTAGGTATTCTTTTTATTTTTAAATTAATTTATTTATTTAGTTAGTTTTGGCTGCACTGGGTCTTCGATGCTGCACGTGGGCTTTCTCTAGTGGCGAGCTGGGGCTACTCTTCCTTTTGGTGCATGGGCTTCTCATTTCTGTGGCTTTTCTTGTTGCAGAGCACGGGCTCTAGGTGTGCAGGCTTCAGTAGTTGTTGCTCGTGGGCTCTAGAGTGCAGGCTCAGTAGTTGTGGCACACGGGCTTAGCTGCTCTGTGGCATGTGGGATCTTCCTGGACCAGGGATCAAACCCGTGTCCCCTGCATTGGCAGGCGGATTCTTAACCACTGCGCCACCAGGGAAGTCCGAAAGTGGAACATTTTTTAAAGGTGCAATAATAAGGGTGACAAAGCTGTGCAAAGCTATTTGTCTATATAGCAACATTAAGTATAAAAAAATTAAAAGGTTTAGCATGGAATAAATACAGAAATGTTCCCCATAACAAAGTTATTAGTAGACACATTGGTGGACCATGGTTAATTTTTGTCAACAAATGGGTTCTCTGCTTAAGCATCTCTTTTACAGGATAGAAAATTTTATATGCTTATTTACCTACTTCCACTGGGTCATAAAGGAAGCAGTGTGTTAACAGCAGTGTAAGTTACCCCCAAGCCCCATCCCACTCCAGGAGTTCTAACTAGTGTGAGACGAGGACAAATAGAGGACCAAGAAAATCTCCAAGGAGAGAAACGACAGCCAACGAAACCTATTTTCTGACCGATCCACCAACGATGTTGTCTCTTTCAGCAACGAAATTTATTTTACAAAGGGTACATTCAAAACTCAAAATATTCCCTTACTGAAAGAGTCCTTACTCTGAACGAAGGTTTTCATCATACGTCTTATGTCGATTCCTTTAGAAAGCCTTTCATTATCTTTCTGTCTCTCTGTCTCTCCCTCTCTCTCTCTGGCTCTCTGTCTCTCTGTCTGTCTCTCCGTCTCTCTGTCTCTGTCTCTCTCTCTCTCACACACACACACACACACACACACACACACATAGCAAACATGTCTCAACTGCTAAACCAAGAATGGAGATCATGAAGGTCAAAAATGAAACATGATTTTAAAAGAATCGATACATGTTTAACAATCACTTTGCTGTACACTTGAAACTAACACAACATTGTTAATCAACTTGCTCCAACAGGAAAAAAGAAAAGTATTTGCCAGCTTATTCTAAAACAACACAAAATGGAGATTCTAAGCCATGGAAACCTATATCCAGGTCTTTATTTGGGTGTGTCTTTTTCTAGTTATGTTTGTATGTCCATGTGGGTTTACATGTGTGTTCCTTTCTCTTCTGTTACTGTATTTAAAGCTTCCCCCCAACCTGTCTCTCTCTCTTCCTCTTTTAACGCTCTTTCTTATTCCTGTAACTTTGGACAACAGAGAATGAAAATAGGAAAGTGCATATATATTTTTTATTTGTTCTATTTATTGAATTTTTAATGTTCTCTCTTCTTTCTATATAACTGAGAAGAGCCTAATGTTTTACATTTCTCTTTTTTAAAAAATAAAAACCCAATTAAAATTGCCTTTTTCATATTGATCATCAGTGGTTTCTAACTCCTTTGAGTCACTGATCCTAAAAAGAAACAAGCCTCACCTTCATTCTTTTTTTGTTTTTTAACATTCTTTATTTTAAAGTCTATTTTGTCTGCTATGAGTATTGCTACTCCAGCTTTCTTCTGATTTACATTTGCATGGAATATCTTTTTCCATCCCCTCACGTTCAGTCTGTATGTGTCCCTAGGTCTGAAGTGGGTCTATTGTAGAGAGCATATATATGGGTCTTCTTTTTATATCCATTCAGCGAGCCTGTGTCTTTTGGTTGGAACATTTAATCCATTCACATTTAAGGTAATTATCAATATGTATGTTCCTATTACCATTTTCTTAATTGTTTTGGGCTTGTTTTTGTAAGTCGTTTTCTTCTCTTATGTTTCCCGCTTAGAGAAGTTCCTTTAGCATTTGTTGTAGAGCTGGTCTGGTGGTGCTGAATTCTCTTAGCTTTTGCTTGTCTGTAAAGCTTTTGATTTCTCCATTGAATCTGAATGAGATCCTTGCCGGGTAGAGTAACATTGGTTGTAGGCTCTTCCCTTTCATCACTTTAAATATGTCATGCCACTCCCTTCTGGCTTGTAGAGTTTCTGCTGAGAAATCAGTTGTTAACCTTATGGGAGTTCCCTTGTATGTTATTTGTCGTTTTTCCCTTGTTGCTTTTAATAGTTTTTCTTTGTCTTTAATTTTTGTCAGTTTGATTACTACATGTCTCGGTGCGTTTCTCCTTGGGTTTATCCTGCCTGAGACTCTCTCTGCGCTTCCTGGATTTGGGTGGCTATTTCCTTTTCCATATTAGGGAAGTTTTCGACTATAATCTCTTCAAATATTTTCTCGGGTCCTTTCTCTCTCTCTTCTCCTTCTGGGACCCCTATAATGCGAATGTTGGTGTGTTTAATGTTGTCCCAGAGGTCTCTTAGGCTGTCTTCATTTCTTTTCATTCTTTTTTCTTTATTCTGTTCCACGGCAGTGAATTCCACCATTCTGTCTTCCAGATCACTTATCCATTCTTCTGCCTCAGTTATTCTGCCATTGATTCCTTCTCGTGTATTTTTCGCTTCAGTTATTGTATTGTTCATCTCTGTTTGTTCTTTAATTCTTCTAGGTCTTTGTTACACATTTCTTGCATCTTCTTGATCTTTGCCTCCATTCTTTTTCCGAGGTCCTGGATCATCTTCACTATCATTATTCTGAATTCTTCTTCTGGAAGGTTGCCTATCTCCACTTCATTTAGTTGTTTTTCTGGGGTTTTCTCTTGTTTCTTCATCTGGTACATAGCCCTCTGCCTTTTCATTTTGTCTTTCTTTCTGTGAATGTGGTTTTCATCTCACAGGCTGCAGGATTGTAGTTCTTCTTGCTTCTGCTCTCTTCCCTCTGGTGGATCAGAAACAAGCCTCACCTTCGTTTCTTAACTTATTTTTCTGAAGTCAGAGTTTACATTTTCAGAAAAAAAGTTGGGGAGGGCTTCCAGTTTTTTCTTGCACCCAGAATTTTGGTTATCACAACTTCTGGATTTCAATTCTTGACTTTTCTTTGTTAAAAATGAGAATTAATATCTCTATTTTTCTATAATTTTGTGCATGCATCATTGTATATGCCTGGCCTAAATTCCATTCTACCCTTGCCATACTTCACCTCACCCTTTGAAATGAAGGATTCTGCTTAGGAGAAATTCTTTTCTCTCCTTTTACATTCTCATCCAGCCCAAACCATTTTCTTGCTTTCGAACCTCTCATTCACTTCCTGATTTAAGCAGCAAACAGCATGTTCTAAAATTACAGCATCTTGGGGTTAGAAGGGATTAGTCAGTATATCTAATTTGACTTAGTGGCCCCACAGTTTTAGTGTCTTTGGCTTAAAGGATGAGACAAGAAATAAGGCTTATTAATTATTCAGCTCGACAAACATTTACAAAGCAAGGCACTGACGGACACTGGGGATTCAGAAACGAGTAATGTGTGGTTCCTGTCTTCAGGAAGCTCATAATCTAGTGAGTGGGAAAATAAGTAAACAATTACCCAATATGTAAATAAAATCATTTCTATGAGAGAGAGAGATTATGGGAGCATATACCCAGGCTGCAGGGTTTTCTTAAGGGGACGCCTGACCTAGGCCTTAAAGGACGAAGCCTCAGAAATCCTCAAACTCTAGAAAGACTGTCTGTGTGAAAGCATGATGTTCAGAATGCAGTTTCAGTTCCTATACTATAGGAATAACTGTAAAAATGTCACCTTTATACTCACGGTAGCACGGCATGGTGTCTGTGTAGTTTATTGGCAATAGCAGGCTTATTACTTTTAATGTTGTAATTTTCCCAGGGTCACCATTCTACTTTCCCTGTTATATGTGTTACATAAAACTGTACTTCTTCACCTCTATTGGAAAAAGCAAAAACGCCAGCAGAGGAAGTTGCTTTTGGATAACAGCATATCTTCCATGAAGAAAATGAAACCCTCACACACTCCTTTCACTATGTTTTGCTCCCTCCTTCATGGCTGTCGTTCCCACGTCAGCTCCTTCTTTCCTTCTCCCCTTCTCCCCAGTGGTCCCCTCCTGTTGCCCTGGTGATCCTGGCAGGACCAGGAGGCCCTATCCAGTGCTCTTGTTAAAGTTGTTATAACTCAAAGTGCAGATGGACGATTTTCCAATTATCTTTTGCTAATGAACATTTTAGCCAAAGTACATCTACTCTCATTCAAGGCTGTAAGAAGTACCTGGATATTTTCCAAGTTTGATAGACAGATGTTCAGTGTTGTAGGATACAGATATTCTTCCTTAAAAGCATTGTACCAGCCCTTTCAAAAGTGGATTTAGGGACTCCCCTGGCCGTCCAGTGGTTAAGACCCCACACTTCCACTGCAGGGGGCACAGGTTCGATCCCTGGTCAGGAAACTAAGATCCTGCATGCTGTGTGGCTCAGCCAAAGATAAATAAACAAATAAATAAAAGTGAATTTATACAAGCATGGACATTTATACAAGCATGGGCATTAGTTTCAATAAACTTTTGTTTTCATATTCATTATTAAAAAAAAGAAGCACCTGCGCTTCCCTGGTAGCGCAGTGGTTGAGAGTCCGCCTGCCGATGCAGGGGACACGAGTTCGTGCCCCGGTCTGGGAAGATCCCACATGCCGCGGAGCGGCTGGGCCCGTGAGCCATGGCCGCTGAGCCTGTGCGTCCGGAGCCTGTGCTCCGCAACGGGAGAGGCCACAACAGTGAGAGGCCCGCGTACCGCAAAAAAAAAAAAAAAAAAAAAGTGCCTGGAAAGCTAGGCTACTTCTTGTGTCATTGGAGTCTGAGAGCAGGGACTTCCCAGATCAAACTTATTTTATACACAGAATGTTAAAGACCATGAACCCATTCCAGGGCTGCAAAAAAGAGAGAAGGATGCCATGGGGTAGGAAGATGAGTCTTGGGAACAGGAGGTGAGTGGAATAGTGACTGAAAAATAGAGCCCTACTGACAAAGCTGCCTTGTTTATTGCAGTCTGGTGATGAACAAAACATTGACCGAGGTGGGAGATCAGAAGTGGGCACTAGGGGCACTCGCCAACAGGAAGCGGGCATGCAAGCTCTCGGGCACACCTCAGATGCCCGTGCTGGCTGCAAAAGCCAACTTGCTCTCAACAGTGCCAGTTTTGCAGCCTCACACCCTCCTCATTGGCAGGGCCGTGTGTTGGCCCCCATTCAAGCATAATGAGAAGGTTTCTATAATTATCGCCCCAGCATTGGCATTTGCACACAGCTGCGTTATCACACACAGATCTTCCCAGTCCCTGAGGGTGAGTTCCAAAACAAGAGGGCTGCTGTGCTTGATGATGCCTCTGCCGCCAGGGCCCTCAGACCTTGCTCGGTCCCCACTGTGACCAAAGTGTGATGCTGACCCAGGACCTGAGATGTTGGCTTTCTTACTTTTTGTAGGGTTTAATTTGAAAAGAAAAAAAATAGTGAACTTGTCTAATATCCTAAACTAGAGAGCCAGGGATTAGCAGGTTGAAGGTTGGTAGCTGGCAGAGCCATCCTCTGGAACACACTGTGGTCGGTGCCTTTCCAGTGTCAGCTGGGGTGAGAAGAACACAAACACTAAAGCCCTGCGCATTCCCAGGGGCTCAGGTCTGGACCTGTATCTGGTTTTCTAGGCCCAACGGGAGGGGCTGGGAAAGAAGAGAATGCCTTTTTACTGCCCATTGTGGGTGACGGTGCATGAATTCTCAGACCTCTATGTCTTCTGTCCCACTGTGGAACATGGTGGGGCAGACCAGAGGTATCTCAGAATTCGTAGAATTAGAAAGGACCACAGATGTCCCCTAGTCCAATTTCCCACTACATGCAGTTTTCCACTTGAAAATATCATGGAGCTGTCACCCAGGCTGTCTTTGCCTGCTTCCAGGAACTGGCTGCTCACTCCTTGGCAAGGAAGCTTGATTTATATCTGAACAGCTCTGATTCTTGGACATTCTTGCTCCCTTCCAGCTGCGACGGAAAGAGAAAGTCGTACTGGATGCCTCCCTTGCTTTCAAATTTTCAAGGGACTCCCATGGCCCTTGGGATAAAGTCTGTGTTCACAACAGCTCTGCATGTTTGGCCCTTCCCCACTTCAGCCTCATGCCTTAATGTTCTCCTCTTCCCAACTGGAGCCATCTTTCACCTCCCAGAAAAAACCTCTTTCACTCTCATGTCTAGCCTTCTCACATATAAATTCCTCTTTCTGGAGCATCCAGATCAGGTTCTCCTTTCTGTCCCCTTTAATCCCTACTCATCTTTTGGATTTTTTTCTTGGGAGTCCTCCCCAGTTTATATCCTAGATTAGCTCACTTTGCTATAAGCTGTTAGAGCACTACTTCATCCTTAACAAAATGCTTGGTACATCGGAGAAGCTTAATAAGATTAGATGAGTGAATAAAGGAGTGGATGAATGCAATCTCCCGTAGCTTCCACTCTCTTGTCTTAATTCCATCTTCTTTCAGATGGAAGCCCTTGAAATATTCAAAAATAATCATCCTAATCATTCCAGCATCGTATGAGTCTGGCCACAGCAGGAAACAGATCACACACTCAGGCAGGGTAATTGAGGAGAGCACGATAAAAGGGTATTTATGAAGATGTGAGCAGGGTTAAGCAAATCCTAGGAGCACCCCAGAGCTAGCAAGAGCAGGAGCTTAAGCATGAAGGGTCAAGGGGAAGGTAAAGGTTACCTGAGATCAGAGAAGGTGGCTGAAGGTGGAGGAGAGAGCCACCCAGCAAGCCAGCAGGGAGGCAGCCAAGGGAATAAATACCCACTTCACTCTCCTCCTACCCTCTAATCTCCCCCAGTGCCTTGCACTGGCAAATAAAGGACAGGGATCCTCTTAGGATACAAAACACGATGGAGAAGAATGGAGAATGAATGAATAGAGAGAGAAAAATGACAAACATCCAGTATAATCATCCGCTCCCAACAGCCACTCAGAATCTACTGTTGCCAGACTAAACAGCTTGAGTTGTTTCTACTATTGCTTGAAAAGTGGTTGCTGCTGGACTCCTTATTATCTAAGCCAGTATCATCTGGATAGGTTCTGGATTGCCATTCCTTGCCTGGCCCGAAGCATGCTGCCAGGAACATCACAGTGCTGCAGACACCCTCTGACTAGCACAGTGGCCAAGGAATGTATACCAATCTCTGCCACTCTGAACATTACCATTGTATTCATGCAGGTTTAAAACTGTACTTCCCTGCTTATTGAATATATTTCTATTGTTTTTATTGCACTTATGATCAATTAAATCCCCCAGGCTTCCTCACACAAACTACTGTGAAATCAAGCTTCCACCTAAATTGTACTCATATTATTGATTTTTGTTTTAGCCTAACTTCCAGATTTTACATTTATCCCTGTCAGATTTTATCTTATTTACTTCTGTCCATTGTTCCAGATTATTAAATCCTCATTTTGTTATCTAGCATAGCAGCTTTTCTTCTCCACTTTGAGTCACCAGCTAATTGGATTAGGTAATTCTCTTTGTTTACATCTGTACTGATGATGAGTGAACAGAAACCCAGAGAGCTGGGCATTAAAGACCTCCTCTGGTTGAGAGACTGAGTAGTATAGTGTGGTAAGTGTGTAAAATAGAACACTATTTCTGCAGTCTGTTAGTGGTATAATGGGGAATAAAAGATCCATGATGAATTAATTTGGGGAAAATCCTGGGTTACACAAGGTAGACAAGTTTCTTTCCTAAAGTGCCTCTTAGAGCTTTTAAAATGCTAACATGTATGAATTGTCTCTGGAATCAGATATTCAAGAGTCTACTGGATTGATTTTACTATGGAACATACATGTGTTTGTGTATATGTGCATATTTGTACGTGTGTGTATATGTAGTGTTTCATGGGATAGACTTTCACAAAGTACACCTTGGAAAACGCTCGCTGTGGAATCTAACAGACCTGAGTTTCAGTCTCAACTCCACCACTTACCAATTTGGGACAACTTATTTAATCTCTCTAATCCTCAGTTTTCTTATCTATTAAATGGGCATAAAATAAGATGTCATCTCATAGATATGTGGTGAGAATTAAATAAAATAATGCATGAATGAATGAATGCCTCTTACCATGCAAGGATAGTAAATACTCAACTAATGTTAGCCAATATTAAAAATATCTTTATCATTATAATCATTATCATTAATGTTATTTTGACATTGATGCACTAATTAGATTTCTTATATCAAGTATATAAAAATATAATAATCTAACCTAAAAAGCTAAAAGATATATAAGAAATTAGAAATGTGTTTCTAATTTATGACTATATGACTGAGAAATGATGAATATTCTAAATACCTGAAAAAAATTCTCACAAACCAACGATAAGGAAAAAAATAGATCCTAACAGAAAATGGGAAAAAGACATGAGCACATAATCCACAAAGAAATATAAGTGGTCTTAAATGATCATTGTTATTTTTGATGAAAATCCCCATGGGTGGCTACTGTGCGGGAAAATAGGCACTTTTATCTACTGCTAGTGTGAGTGCAAAATGACAACAACAATAATAATAGCTAACAAGAATTTAGTGTTTAGAAGTTATTCAGACATTCACAGAAAGATAGACAAGATGAAAAGGCAGAGGGCTATATACCAGATGAAGGAACAAGATAAAACCCCAGAAAAACAACTAAATGAAGTGGAGATAGGCAACCTTCCAGAAGAAGAATTCAGAATAATGATAGTGACGATGACCCAGGACCTCGGAAAAAGAACAGAGGCAAAGATCGAGAAGATGTAAGAAATGTTTTAAAAAGACCAAGAAGAATTAAAGAACAAACACAGATGAACAATACAATAACTGAAATGAAAAATACACGAGAAGGAATCAATGGCAGAATAACTGAGACAGAAGAACGGATAAGTGACCTGGGAGACAGAACGGTGGAATTCACTGCTGAGGAACAGAATAAAGAAAAAAGAATGAAAGGAAATGAAGACAGCCTAAGAGACTTCTGTGACAACATTAAATGCACCAACATTCACATTATAGGGGTCCCAGAAGGAGAAGAGAGAGAGAAAGGACCTGAGAAAATATTTGAAGAGATTATAGTTGAAAACTTCCCTAACATGGGAAAGGAAATAGCCACCCAAGTCCAGGAAGCACAGACAGTCCCAGACAGGATAAACCCAAGAAGAAACATGCCAAGAAACATAGTACTAAAATTGGCAAAAGTTAAAGACAAAGAAAAATTACTGAAAGCAGCAAGGGAAAAATGACAAATAACATACAAGGGAACTCCCATAAGGTTAACTGCTGATTTCTCAGCAGAAACTCTACAAGCCAGAAGGGAGTGGCATGACATATTTAAAGTGATGCAAGGGAAGAACCTACAACCAAGATTACTATACCCAGCAAAGATCTCATTCAGATTCGATGGAGAAATCAAAAGCTTTACAGACAAGCAAAAGCTAAGAGAATTCAGCACCACCAAACCAGCTCTACGACAAATGCTAAAGGAACTTCTCTAAGTGGGAAACACAAGAGAAGAAAACGACTTACAAAAACAAGCCCAAAACAATTAAGAAAATGGTAATAGGAACATACATATCGATAATTACCTTAAACATGAATGGATTAAATGCTCCAACCGAAAGACACAGGCCCGCTGAATGGATAGAAAAACAAGACCCATATATATGCTGTCTACAGGAGACCCACTTCACACCTAGGGACACATACAGACTGAAAGTGAGGGGATGGAAAAAGAAATTCCATGCAACTGGAAATCAAAAGAAAGCTGGAGTAACAATACTCAGATCAGACAAAATAGACTTTAAAATAAAGACTATTAGAAGAGATAAGGAAGGACACTACACAATGATCAAGGGATCAATCCAAGAAGAAGATATAACAATTATAAATATATATGCACCCAACATAGGAGCACCTCAATACATAAGGCAACTGCTAACAGCTATAAAAGAGGAAATTGACAGTAACACAATAATAGTGGGGGACTTTAACACCACACTTACATCAATGGACAGATCATCCAAACAGAAAATTAATAAGGAAACACAAGCTTTAAATGACACAATAGACCAGATAGATTTAAATGATATTTATAGGACATTCCATCCAAAAACAGAAGATTACTCTTCCTTCTCAAGCGTGCACGGAACATTCTCCAGAACAGATCACATCTTGGGTCACAAATCAAGCATCAGTAAATTTAAGAAAATTGAAATCATATCAAGCAACTTTTCTGATCACACCGCTATGAGATTAGAAATCAATTACAGGGAAAAAAATGTAAAAACCACAAACACATGGAGGCTAAAAATTACGTTACTAAATAACCAGGACATCACTGAAGAAATCAAAGAGGAAATCAAAAAATACCTAGAGAAAAATGACAATGAAAACATGACGATCCAAAACCTATGGGATGCAGCAAAAGCAGTTCTAAGAGGGAAGTTTATAGTAATACAAGCCTACCTCAAGAAACAAGAAAAATCTCAAATAAACAAGCTAACCTTACACCTAAAGGAACTAGAGAAAGAAGAACAAACAAAACACAAAGTTAGCAGAAGGAAAGAAATCATGAAAATCAGAGCAGAAATAAATGAAATAGAAACAAAGAAAACAACAGCAAAGATCAATAAAACTAAATGCTGCTTCTCTGAGAAGATTAAAAAAAACTGATAAACCTTTAGCCAGACTCATCAAGAAAAGGAGGGAGAGGACTCAAATAAATAAAATTAGAAATGAAAAAGGAGAAGTTACAACAGACACCACAGAAACACAAAGCATCCTAAGAGACTACTGCAAGCAAGTCTATGCCAATAAAAGGGACAACCTAGAAGAAATGGACAAATTCTTAGAAAGGTGTAACCTTCCAAGACTGAACCAGAAAATAGAAAATATGAACAAACCAATCACAAGTAATGAAATTGAAACTGTGATTAAAAATATTCCAACAAACAAAAGTCCAGGACCAGATGGCTTCACAGGTGAATTCTATCATTTAGAGAAGAGCTAACACCCATCCTTCTTAAACTCTTCCAAAAAATTTCAGAGAAAGGAACACTCCCAAACTCATTCTATGAGGCCACCATCACCCTGATACCAAAACCAGACAAAGATACTACAAAAAAAGAAACTTACAGACCAATATCGCTGATGAATATAGATGCAAAAATCCTCAAGAAAATACTAGCAAACAGAATCCAACAACACATTAAAAGGATCATACACCATGATCAAGTGGGATTTATCCCAGGGATGCAAGGATTCTTCAATATACGCAAATCTATCAATGTGATACACCACGTTAACAAATTGAAGAATAAAAACCAGATGATCATCTCAATAGATGCAGAAAAAGGTTTTGACAAAATTCAACACCCATTTATGATAAAAACTCTACAGAAAGTGGGCATAGAGGGAACCTACCTCAACATATTAAAGGCCATATATGACAAACCCACAGCAAACATCATTCTCAATGGTGAAAAACTGAAAGCACTTCCTCTAAGGTCAGGAACAAGACAAGGACGTCCACTCTCACCACTAATATTCAACATAGTTTTGGAAGTCCTAGCCACGGCCATCAGAGAAGAAAAAGAAATAAAAGGAATACAAATTGGAAAAGAAGAAGTAAAACTGTTACTGTTTGCAGATGACATGATTCCATACATAGAGAATCCTAAAGATGCCACCAGAAAACTACTAGAGCTAATCAATGAATTTGGTAAAGTTGCAGGACACAAAATTAATGCACAGAAATCTCTTCCATTTCTATACACTAATGATGAAAAATCTGAAAGAGAAATTAAGGAAACCCTCCCATTTACCAATGCAACAAAAAGAATAAAATACCTAGGAATAAAGCTACCTAGGGAGACAAAAGTCCTGTATGCAGAAAAGTATAAGACACTGATGAAAGAAATGAAAGATGATACCAACAGATGGAGAGATATATATACCATATTCTTGGATTGGAAGAATCAACACTGAAAATGACTATATTACCCAAAGTAATCTCCAGATTCAATGCAATTCCTATCAAGTTACCAATGGCATTTTTTACAGAACTAGAACAAAATATCTTAAAATTTGTATGGAGACACAAAAGACCCCGAATAGCCAAAGCAATCTTGAGGGAAAAAAACAGAGCTGGAGGAATCAGGCTCCCTGACCTCAGATTATATTACAAAGCTACAGTAATCGAGACAATATGGTACTGCCACAAAAACAGAAATATAGATCAATGGAAAAGGATAGAAAGCCCAGAGAAAAACCCACACACCTATGGTCAACTAATCTATGACAAAGGAGGCAAGGATATACAATGGAGAAAAGACAGGCTCTTCAATAAGTGGTGCTGGGAAAACTGGACAGCTACATGTAAAAGAATGAAATTAGAACACTCCCTAACACCATACACAAAAATAAACTCAAAATGGATTAAAGACCTAAATGTAAGACTGGACACTATAAAACTCTTAGAGGAAAACATGGGAAGAACACTCTTTGACATAAATCACAGCAAGATCTTTTTTGATCCACCTCCTAAAGTAATGGAAATAAAAACAAACATAAATAAATGGGACCTAATGAAACTTAAAAGCTTTTGCACAGCAAAGGAAACTACAGACAAGACGGAAAGACAACCCTCAGAATGGGAGAAAATATTTGCAAACGCATCAACGGACAAAGGATTAATCTCCAAAATATATAAACACCTCAATATCAAAAAAACAAACAACCCAATCCAAAAATGGGCAGAAGACCTAAAGAGACATTTCTCCAAAGAAGATATACAGATTGCCAGCAAACACATGAAAGAATGTTCAACATCACTAATCATTAGAGAAATGCAAATCAAAACTACAATGAGGTATCACCTCACACCAGTCAGAATGGGTATCATCAGAAAACCTACAAACAACAAATGCTGCAGAGGGTGTGGAGAAAAGGGAACCCTCTTGCACTGTTGGTGGGAATGTAAATTGATACAGCCACTTCGGAGAACAGTATGGAGGTTCCTTAAAAAACTAAAACTAGAATTACCATATGACCCATCAATCCCACTACTGGCCATACACCCAGAGAAAACCATTATTCAGAAAGCCACATGCACCCCAATGCTCACTGCAGCACTATTTACAACAGCCAGGTCATGGAAGCAACCTAAATGCCCATCGACAGACGACTGGATAAAGAAGATGTAGTACATATATACAATGGAATATTACTCAGCCAGAAAAAGGGACAAAACTGGGTCATTTGTAGAGACGTGGATGAATCTAGAGACTGTCATACAGAGTGAAGTAAGTCATAAAGAGAAAAACAAATATCGTATATTAACGCATATATGTGGAACCTAGAAAAATGGTACAGATGAACCAGTTCGCAGGGCAGAAATTGAGCCTCAGATGTAGAGAACAAAAGTATGGACACCAAGGGGGGAAAGCAGCAGGGGTGGTGGTGGTGGTGGTGTGATGAATTGGGACATTGGGTTTGACCTATATACAGTAATATGTATAAAATGGATAACTAAAATATCCTGCTGTATTAAAAAATAAATAAAATAAAATTCAAAAAAAAGAAGTTATTCAGTTGTCCTTGGTCTCTCCCATGTATACAGGATGGTGTCATGTTATTAAACTTTTATTTGTTTCTTTTTTCATCTGATAATCTGTCTTTTTATTGCAGAGTTGCCTCAGCCAAGAGCCTAGAAAGGTTGAAAGAAAATTATTTTCCTCTCCCACGGTTCTGGCAACCGAGATGGGACTTTCTCAGACACCATACTCACTCCAGAACCTGCAGACACTATCCTGGAAAACCAGCAGGAGCTGGGTTTGATTTCTATTGATCCTCTTCTTCCCAGAGATGGTCATTATTTTCTTTTGTTTCTGTCTATTGTGTTATTTTTCATGAGGAGAACCATAGGTCTGATGAGGTTTTCCTTTCATCTTGTTCTCTGTCTTCAGAGCTTGGCTTTGTGACCAGTAAGAATATTCTTTCTGGGTTCTGCCATCCAGAGGATGCATGTACTGGCATGCAGCTGGCTGACAGCAAATAGGCTGTGGATCTGAGAAGCAGCATTCTCTTTGTCTGACTGTGCCAGCTCTCGGGGGAGTTTGTCATAAGGGATCCCAGTCCATTAGGGACCTTTGTCATCTCAAACTTCATTGTCTCATTAGTACTGGAAAAGTTTAATTCCAGTAGCACCTGCCCAGTGTTACAGATTATCAGGTCTGTGACTGGAGCTGTCTCATGTTCTTGTGGGAAACTGAAGACACTTTTTTCACTACACCATTCTTACTGCCTGTGACAATGAAGGTCTTTCCCTTCTTAGGCTAATTCTGGGAGTGAGCTTTCTGGATCCTGTGAGAACTGCATCTTTTCCCCTCTCTTTTGGGATGCCTCTTGCATCCATGATTAAGCCATAAAAAGGCTTGTTAGCTTGAGTTGCTACTGAGATTAATATAATATCCTACTGGTCAGTGGCCAGACTATGGACTCTTTGAATTGGAAAAACTCTATACTTGAAAAAATGTTTACAGAGTTCTCATCACAAACAATTGTCTGATTGGTACCTATGGAAAGACCAAATTGAAAAAAGGACACAAAGGATTATGATGGCTAGTCTTAGGGACTCCCTTAAAAAATGAAATTACAAAGCTCTTTTTGCCTCCATTTTCGGAAAATCCTACCAAACTTAGTGAGGAGTTAGAAACATTAGTGGCCATTCAGAACCCCCACTCACAGGTACCTTGATTGGCTGCTAAGGTCTGTTCTTCCTACCCATTATACTGTAGTTACCAGACAAGCCAAATGGCCCCCTGGAGAAAACCCCATTTCACAGAGGAAACAGGTGACCAGAATTTCTCCTAGGCCCTTGTACAGATGATCAGCTGAAGGCTGATGTTCACAGGCTGACAAAATCAATAGCAGAGGTTTTCCCCCCTAAGGTGAATTGCTCCAAAGTTGAATTGTGCACTCAAAAAGAAGGTCTTTGTTGAATGCCCTATACAGAATTTTTTAAAGGCATACTCATCAAACCCTGAAGTTCTAGAGCACAGAAATCTTTTGATTTGTATCTTAGTTAGAACTCTCCCTGATATAAAGAAGTAAATTAAAGAAAATGTAGTTGGATGGGAGATTCAGCCTTTTGATACTATTGAGGCTACAACTCAATTCTTTGAGAAACATGAAACAGTTGTCTTTGTCTTGCAAATCTGTATGAAGCCAGAAATGCAGTTCTAGAAGCAATTCAAAGTCCACCTATTCTTTTCACCAATTCCCAAACCTCCTTTATTCATCTCAAAATGTTTGCAGATATAGTAAAAGATTAGGACATTGAAAAGAGAACTGTCCTGCACTTAACAAAAAATTTTTTTAAGTAATTACATTATACCTCTGATAATAGATAAATATATCTTAAAACTCCTTGGAAAAAACTTGGATATTTTCTCTGTGCCTTTGAGATATAAATATTCTACCTCCATCTTCTCTAGGACCTAAGAGCCATTCTTTGAAATGCAAACTTTAGAGAAATGTTTCTCAACAGAAAAAAAAAGAGAGAAGCTGTCTGGAATATGGGCAAATGAAAAATCTTAAGTATCTTCTCCACAATTACTAGCTAAAAAAAAAAACTTCAGCCCTCTGAGTGGTGAAATTTATTCCAACTACCAGAAACAAAATTTGGATCCAACTGTTACTTATAAACTAGTGAGTTTTGTATTATCGTACCTGAATCATGACTAAAATTTTAGCGCAATAGCTATAAAGTCTCTGTTTGCATCTGTCTATATGTTTATTTGTGTCGATGTATGTGTGATATTTTTCTACCTTCAGATGACACTGCCAAAATTAATTTGTAAAAGAGCTCTATTTGGTTGGTTTGAAGAAGAAGCTCTTATAAGGAATGGGTATCCCCAAACTCTCAGAAAAAGAGAAACTAATCCAAATGTTTTGCAAGTTCACGTGATCTGGGATAATCTTCGGTACATAAAACTTGCTTAAATTTGTTGGTTTAATTCAAATGATATGTCTTCAGAGTTAACAGCATTAAATACAATGCAGACACACAACTTTTATTCTGAGTTTCATAGTCGTAAGTTCAAAACTTGTCAGCAAAAAAAAAAAAAAATAGCTTGAGATGATGTTGATGGTTGACTTTGTCTAATGTCTCATGAAGTTTTTATAGGTAGTCTAAACATAATTGTTAAGAACAGTGATTTAGCTAGATATAAGTAGGATAAGAATTTTTAGGTGAACTTTTCAGCAATAATTATGTTTTGTGGTATGTCTACTTAAAAACAGTTTCCCAAATCTTTTGGTAATTTCCATCACCCAGAACTGTTAGTTTTGCTAAGTTAAGTTAAATGATGGCATTTATGTGTGGAATCTAAAAAAGTCAAACCTATTAAAAAAACAGAGAGTAAAACGGTGGTTACCAGGGGATGGAGGGGGTGTAAGAATGACAGTGTTTAAGGTGACCAACTTGTAATGAGTAATGACTAAGTCATAGAGATCTAATGCATAGTATGATGAATATAGATAGTAATATTGTACTACAATTACATAATGTGATAAATATTGCTTCAATGATAATATTACAATGTATAAATGTATCAAAGTAACATGCTGTACACCTTAAATTTACAAAAATGTAACATGCCAAATTTATGGGAGAAAAAAGAATTTAGTGTTTAGCATATTCCAGGTAGTGTTCTAAGCATATTATATTTACTCTTCTTTTTGTTTTGTTTTTTGTGGTTCGCAGGCCTCTCACTGTTGCGGCCTCTCCCGTTGCGGAGCACAGGCCCCGGACATGCAGGCTCAGTGGCCATGGTTCACGGGCCCAGCCGCTCCGCAGCATGTGGGATCTTCCCGGACCGGGGCACGAACCCGTGTCCCCTGCATCGGCAGGCAGGCTCTCAACCACTGCGCCACCAGGGAAGCCCTATATTTACTCATTTAATTGTCACAATGAAAACTCTATGAAGTAGACGTTTTTATTATTTCTACTTTACAGATGAGAAAACTAAGTACAAGTGATTAAGTATACCCTTTCTGGATCATTTTTTGTGAAACTGTGAAATTTTTGACAGTGGTCTATCAAGAGCCTTAAAATATGTATATGCTTTGATTCAGTGCAGTGGGAGCCATTATGCATTGCCCAGATCCCCTTCAGGTCTTATTTCTCTAGTTGCTACCAGCTGATGGTCCTCAGCTCTCAGCCCCCCCTAGATATTTCCCTCAGCTGGAGACATCTGCCTTTCCAATGTATGACTTTGGACCAGTCCACATGAAATGACTGGGTAATGCAGAAATATAAAGGCCTAGCTCTCTCATTTCATATAGGAGATCTCGTGAGGGCCATCTCTGCTCTAGAGCTTCCCATGAGATCAACTGAAACTTTGTTGAAGTTCTATCACACCTGAACATCTCTCTCTGCCCAATCCTGCTTTCTTCTCTTCCCTTCCAGAGGTTTTGACCCTAAGAATACTTCCTAACACACTTCCACATGTTAATCTCCATCTTAGAGTCTGTTTCCTAGAGAACACACAGTGCAACACCCAGTAATTTAACACCTAAGAATATATCCTAAGTAAAATCCAACTATGAACATAAATAATTATGTGTGGGCCCTAGTGGATA
The DNA here is from genome assembly GCF_963455315.2 of Globicephala melas. Taxonomy (NCBI): domain Eukaryota; kingdom Metazoa; phylum Chordata; class Mammalia; order Artiodactyla; family Delphinidae; genus Globicephala; species Globicephala melas. The sequence goes on from NC_083335.1 coordinate 89,675,807, forward strand.
GTAAAGCCACTAGAGGAAGGAGCTTAGGTCCCTGAATCAACGCATGTAAATTTTCATCCACCAGTTTCAGCTTGGAGATGTAGACAGCTGGAAAAAGTGTTGCTCCCATCCTTTCAACAACAACAGCAAGGAAGGTGAACAAACTACAAATTAATGTTTTTTTATTAAACACATGAGATAACTAAGGTCACAGGGCAAACAACTACCTGAAATCTAGAGACAGATGGGTGGTTGCAGAGAAAAAATAGGATGCCAGTACTTACTTACCTGGCACAGAGGCTACCAAAAGCCATATGAGCCAGGAAGAGGATTTAGCTAGATTATTTTTAGATCAAATCGCTAAAGGCTGAGTGTGGACTAGTATGAGAATATGATGCCTCTGGTGGCTGCAGACACAGAAAAGTTCTCACTTTCTAGCAGGATTTTTCGATTGGAATCCCATAGGTGCTCACAGGGGAGACAGAGGTAATCCTGAGAAAGGTTCCCCCTTCCCTGTGTTACTGACTGGTGGAGAGGAGTAGCAGCCACTGCTGAGACTCCACCCAGATTCCACCCCTATCTCCCATAAGAAACAAAAACAATCTGCAGGGACAAGGGCAACAAAAACTAGTCTGATGTCATCAGTAGAAACCAGAGTTCAGCTGGGAACAACTAAAAAAAGAAAAAAAAAGAAAAAACTTCCCCTGGGATGAGACAGAATGGGTGCTTGGCCCAGCATTATGTCTGGAAGAGGGGCAGGAATACTTCTGAAGGCCGCACCCCCAACTCAGGTTCATAGCACCTGCTTTAGACTGGGGCTTCATCAGAATGTTAGAGAATACCCCCTCCTCAATACTGCCACCACCATTCTAACAAGTGTCAAGTAAAAATAACAATGGAATAGAGCTGGGAGAGCAGCAGAAGAAAGATTCTCTTTGGGGAACATGACAAGAAGACCCAAAGCCAAGTGGAAAGCAAACTTCAAACCCAGTCAGTCTCCCGATTATGTTATTACAAATTTTCACACTAAAGGCATAGCAAAAGGAATGGTATGCTCATCTCCAAGCATTAAAAAATGTATACCTTAGCATAGACTGTCCTAGATAGCATGCCCAGCGTTCAAAAAAAATTTCAGAGGCGTACGAAAGAAAGCTGGAGTAGCTATATTAATTATATCAAAAGTAAACTTTATAACAAGAAATATTATCAGGGTTAAAGAGGGACATTACATAATGATAAAGAAGTCGATTCTCCAAATAATCCTAAATGTTTATGTGCCTAACAAGAGAGACTCAAAATACATAAGGGGGAAAAAAGGACAGTCCTGAAAGGACAAATAGACAAATCCACAATTCTATTTGGAATATATTGATTGATATTTTGCCTAATAAATATCAGTAAAGATATAGATGATTTGGACAACACCATTAACCAACTTGACCTAGTTGACATTTATAGAGTGCTCTAAATAAACAACAACAGCTGAATACACAATCTTCCTAAGTGCACATGGAAAATTTACCAAGATAGGCCACATTCTGGGCCATAAAACAAACCTCATGAAATTTAAAATAGAAATCCTACAAAGTATGTTCTTGGACCATACCAGAATTAAAGTAGAAATCAATAGTGGAAAGCTATTTATAAAATCATCGAGTATTTGAAAAGTAAAAAACATACTTCTAAATAAGTTATGAGTCAAAAGGAAGTCTAAATGGAAGTTGAAAATATTTTGACTTAAATGAAAATGAAAATATGACATATCAAAAATTAGCTGATTCTAGGGTTCAGGCAGAAAATGACCCTGGAGCATCTTGTAGTAACAGAAAGCAAGGGAGTTCTAAAACATAAATTAATTAATAAATAAAAGTAAATAGGAAATAATTTTTTAAGTGGAAGTATATCAAAAGGGCAGAGGAACCAACCTGAAAGAGCTCCCAGTGACCAAAGCTGGAACAATTTCAACAACAAAATATAAATTTTGCATTATAAACCCAAAGAACAAATAAATATCCATGATTCCATACTGATATAAATAATTGAATAAATAAATAAGTGGGGAGAAAGGAAAAACTTGTTATAACACAATCCCAAATAATACACATAGAAGGAATGAAAGAAATAGAAAATCAGCATTAGAACAGCACAGTAATAATTTCTGAAGGCAGTCTCCTGATGAATGCAAAGATTAGTGGGAAAAACTTTAAGGAGAAACAAAACATTTACATAGCCTCAAAGTATCTTCCTCTAAATATTTATTAATCATTGTGGTAGTTTTAGCATATGTCCACAAATTCCTTGTTATTTCTTCCTCCAGAAAATGGAGTGGGCTGGATTTGATGACTTGCTTGCAAAGAATGGAAAAAATAGTAACTTTCCAATGGAGAAAACTGGCAGACACTGCCTTAACCAAGGCGATGGAAGGAGACATAATTGGTGATAAGTCATGTGTATATTATCTATCCCCTAATATGATGTGATGAGAAGAAGTTATTCTTCCCCAAGTTCCATAACCCTAGACTAATCACAAGAACACCTCAGACAAACTCAAATTGCTGGACATTCTACAAACCATCTGTTTTCAAAAGTGCCAAGATCAGGGGGAGAGGGATAAATTAGGAGTTTGGGATTAACATATACACACTACTATATATAAAATAGATGACTGACAAGGACCTACTGTATAGCACAGGGAACTATACTCAATATTTTGTAATAACCTATAAGGGAAAAGAATCTGAAAAAACCCAAATACATATGTATGTAAAAAAAAGTTTTTGTCTAGTAAAAAAAAAAGATTGAAAATGAAGTAAAACTGTCATATGATCACCTATGTAGCAAATGTGGTGGAATCTACCAGGGTTCATGAGCAATCCCCGGCCAAACCGCTCTGAGTTCAGCCCCATTAGCTGCTACAGTTCGTTCCTGTTTCCAGGCATGTGAATACCAGGCACCAGTGGGAATTTCTTCCACTCCTCTACTGGCCACAGGGACCGCCATAGGAATAGGGGTGGGGGCATTTGGAGGATCCACAAACTCTACAGGACCTACTAGCTGTTGCTCTGTGGGGATGTATCAGGTTTCTGTGCCCTTCCAGAGCTGAGACCAACATCCTAGTGGTCCTCTCTCCTTTTGTTGTCTCTGTCACGGTGCCCAAGCTGTAGCATCCGGAGTCATAGACACATCTAACTCAAATAGTAACCCTGCTTGGGAGATTCCCGCCTAGCTTTGCAAAACGGCATTCTACATTCTCCAACTTACATCCTATTCTGCCACCTTGTCCACCAGCCCCGAAGCTAGCAACGCAGTGGACCATCGCACCTCCTTCTAAACTCTGACCACAGCTCTTCTTCCATCTTTCTAACTTGAGCTCCTGCCTCTAGCTGGGCATTGGTGCCCAGCAACCTGCCCACAGCGAGGTCAATCCACTGCGTAACCATGCGTCCCCTTCTTTGCCGCAGGGGGCCACGTGCAGCCCCTCCAACAAGTGCATCAGACCAGCTTGCACTCAGGGAGTCCCTGTACTCACATGACAGTCCACAAGCATCTAACATATGGGCCACCCCTCCCCACATAGAGGTTGATGGTCAACTCAGGATTTCCCTCTCGGATGCCTCTTTTTCAAAGCCCACGTCTTGTCTCCTTGGATGGTTTGCCAACCTTTGGTTCTCAACCTGGCCCCCTCAAGGCAAGGAGAGACCAAAGAAAGAGGCAGATTACTCTAGCTCAGTAGGTGGCAGCTTTAATAAGCAAGGGAACTTACCTAGGAGGCTTATCTTGGGTAGCCACGAGTGGATCTCCACACCTGCCCACCAGAATCTTAAAGTTTATATAGAGCTCTTAATGGGATTCAGTCATGTATACCATCCAGATGGTCTCAACATCACATTACAATCTCAAGGCTGGTTCCTTGGGGCAGCTTCTAGTGCCTGGAGGCAAGCAGAACGCATGCCCAGGTCAAGCTCAGGGGTCAACTGGCAGTCACATCTTCTGCGTGACCTACTCCAACAACTATTGATTCATGAAACAGCATGGATGAATCATAAAATAATTAGACTGAGTTCAGGAAGCCAAATAAAGAGGAATGGGAAGGAGGAATAACAGAGGGGCATGAAGAAACTTTTGGGGGTGATGGATATGTGTATTTCTTGATAATTTCATGGGTATATATATATATATATATATATGATACATGTATGTCAGATGTATCAAATTGTACACTTTTAATGTGTGCAGTTTGTTGAATGTTGAATATTCCTCAATAGAGCTATTTTTTAAAATATGAAAAGGGTAATTTTTCACCAAATAACTACTACTGTGTACTACTTTAAAAAAAAAAAGTGCCAAGATCATGAAAAACAAGTAAAGACTAAGAAATTGTCACAGATTGGAGGAGACTAAAGAGACATGCCAACTAAATGTGATGTGGCATTCTGGGTTGGACACTGGGACAGGAAAAGCAAATTAGTGGAAAAACTGGTGAAATCTAATTAAAGTCCGTAGTTTAGTTAATAGGTCTGTACCAATGTTAACTCCATAGTTTTAATAAATGTACAATTATATAACATGTTAATATTAGGAAAAACTGGGGAAATGGTAGCTGAGAACTCTCCACACTGTCTTTGTCATTCTTCTATAAGCCTAAAATTCTTTTAAAATAAAACTTTTAAAAAAGTTATCCATATACTAAGTACACCCACACTGGGCTTGTATGTAAGAAATTAAATTCTATTCTGTTAAGCCTTTGAAGATTCGAGACTTATTTTAATTGAAATTAGTGTCATCTTAATATACTGCGGATTATAATTATTAAACCAAATCTTTTCAAATTAATTCTATTCCATGAACATATATTTGACCACTCAATCAAGAAAAGATTGCATATTTGTTGTAAGTTGTCGTAAGAGAGCCAGAAGAAGTTGACCAGCTGCTCTTTTTTTATAATTAGTTCTCCAAAATTAAACTCTAAGTTATTCTCTACTTTTTTTGTTTTTGTTATTTTTATCTTTACAACCATACTGTAAGTACAAGAAGATTCTAGAGCTGAGAGGTACAAGAGGAGTCTGAAAGCTAAACCTGAGCAGGACCTTGAATGACATGTGACAGATCTGACATCACAAATTCGGACACATTTGGGGGCCAGGCAAATAATATACACGCTTGACTTCGATGAGAGCAAGTAGTAGGGAGTAGTGGGGCCTACCAGGAACTGGAGAATGCGTGTTCACTTAGAGATATTTTAATATATCTTTTTTAACATTGTGATCAATTGCAAGAAGTCTGCCATTAAAATGGTCTAAGGGTGAGAGACTGTGACCACTGATATAGATCCAATGGGAAGGAGAAACCAGAATACCTTTCAAGTATGAGGAACCTCAAGATGAAAGGTAGGTATAAGCAGAGCAGGTTCAGAGGATGATGGGAATCCAGCCTGATGTTTAAGGAAAGAAGGTAACGTGCCTAGGACATCAGACCCAGAAGGGATTCTGGTGATCCTGTAGTTGAGTAGTATGCAGTACTACTGCATATTTTGCATTGCCTAGGGAGTCACAGAAGCCTCCCAAGGCCTGGGGAGAGGAGATCCAGAAACTCACCTCCCAAATCCATTTCATCTGATGTACACATGGTATTTCCCTGTGAGAGTTGATTTGAATAAATACTTCTATGGCCAAAAAAAGATTTGAAGAACACTGATCTAAGACCTCCTAAGTTTTTTCATCTGTTATAAGGAGGCCCAAGGAGTGGAAGTGACTTGTCCACGGTTCCAAAGTTATATAGGTTTCCTTATATTTGACCTGCAAATCTGGCCCCAAAGCGAGAGCTCTTTCCACTATATTGTAGCCTCATTGTGGAGGGCTGGACATGCCTGGAACAAACTTGCTTCTGGGGACGACCCATATTTTATTATTCCTTGCTCTCTGAGTTCCATGTCAGGTGCTGATCAAGAATTTAGGAAAGGAGGTAAGACTGAATTATTTTCATTTACTTCTTAGGTGAACAAAACATCTGAAAGCAGTTTTTTTTTTTAAACATCTTTATTGGAGTATAATTGCCTTACAATGGTGTGTTAGTTTCTGCTTTATAACAAAGTGAATCAGCTATACATATACATATATCCCCATATCTCCTCCCTCTTGTGCCTCCCTCCCACCCTCCCTATCCCACCCCTCTAGGTGGTCACAAAGCACCAAGCTGATCTCCCTGTGCTATGTGGCTGCTTCCCACTAGCTAGCTATTTTACATTTGGTAGTATATATAAGTCCATGCCACTCTCTCACTTCGTCCCAGCTTACCCTTCCCTCTCCCCATGTCCTCAAGTCCATTCTCTACGTCTGTGTCTTTATTCCTGTCCTGCCCCTATGTTCTTCAGAACCATTTTTTTTTAGATTCCATATATATGTGTTTAGTTTTTTAAGGAACCTCCATACTGTTCTCCATAGTGGCTGTATCACTTTACATTCCCGCCAACAGTGCAAGAGGGTTCCCTTTTCTCCACACTCTCTCCAGCATTTATTGTTTCTAGGTTTTTTGATGATGGCCATTCTGACTGGGGTGAGGTGATACCTCATTGTAATTTTAATTTGCATTTCTCTAATGATTAATGATGTTGAGCATTCTTTCATGTGATTGTTGGCAGTCTGTATATCTTCTATGGAGAAATGTCTATTTAGGTCTTCTGCCCATTTTTGGATTGGGTTGTTTTTTTTATATTGAGCTGTATGAGCTGCTTGTAAATTTTGGAGATTAATCTTTTGTCATTTGCTTCATTTGAAAATATTTTCTCCCATTCTGACGGTTGTCTTTTCGTCTTGTTTATGGTTTCCTTTGCTGTGCAAAAGCTTTGAAGTTTCATTAGGTCCCATTTGTTTATTTTTGTTTTTAGTTCCATTTCTCTAGGAGCTGGGTCAGAAAGGATCTTGCTGTGATTTATGTCATAGAGTGTTCTGCCTATATTTTCCTCTGAGAGTTTTATAGTGTCCAGTCTTACATTTAGGTCTTTAATCCATTTTGAGTTTATTTTTGTGTATGGTGTTAGGGAGTGTTCTAATTTCATTCTTTTACATGTAGCTGTCCAGTTTCCCCAGCACCACTTATTGAAGAGGCTGTCTTTTCTCTATTGTATATTCTTGCCTCGTTTATCAAAGATAAGGTGACCATATGTGCGTGGGTTTATCTCTGGGCTTTCTATCCTGTTCCATTGATCTATCTTTCTGTTTTTGTGCCAGTACTATACTGTCTTGATTACTGTAGCTTTGTAGTATAGTCTGAAGTCAGGGACCCTGATTCCTTCAGCTCCGTTTTTCTTTCTCAAGATTGCTTTGGCTATTCGGGGTCTTTTGTGTTTCCAGACAAATTGTGAAATTTTTTTGTTCTAGTTCTGTGAAAAATGCCATTGGTAGTTTGATAGGGATTGCATTGAATCTGTAGATTGCTTTGGGTAGTAGAGTCATTTTCACAGCTTTGATTCTTCCAATCCAAGAACATGGTATATCTCTCCATCGGTTTGTACCATCTTTAATTTCTTTCATCAGTGTCTTATAGTTTTCAGCATACAGGTCTTTTGTTTCCTTAGGTAGGTTTATTCCTAGGTATTTTATTCTTTTTGTTGCAATGGTAAATGGGGGTGTTTCCTTAATTTCTCTTTCAGTTTTTTCATCATTAGTGTATAGAAATGGAAGAGATTTCTGTGCATTAATTTTGTATCCTGCTACTTTACCAAATTCATTGAAAGCAGGTTTTAATAAATAGTAAAGTACAATCGACATTTGCGGGACAGGCAGTAACAACACAGCAATAGTAATAACTTACATTTACTGAATACTTGTTATGTGTCCAGCACTGTCCCCAGCACCTTATAAGTGTTTTCTCATTTAATCCTCACCATAACCCTCCTAGGTAGCTAGTGTTATCCCCATTTAATAGTAACGAAAGTAACACCTAATTAGAGAGGTTAAGTAATTTTCCTAAAGTCAAATTATATTAATTATAGAATTATTAATATATTATTGGAACTTTTTTGAAAGCAGCTCAGTGCCTGGATAAGCCTATTCCCTGTCACTGCTTTGTCCAGAGCTGTATCTACTGCTGTGAGAAGTCTAGCCTTCTGTTGATGGGGTAGTTGCTCCCAGCCACCCCCAGCCACCCTCCCTCCAGATAGCCTTTGGAAAATGGGCTCTTCCTGATTCCTGTAAAAAAGGGGTTAGAAGATATTGGTGCAAACGTTCCTATAGAGATAGCATCTCAATGTCAAGGCAATAAAGCCACAAGAACACCAGGAATGAGGGAATCCAGCTGTAGTTTGCCTTAATCAAATGACTCGAATAGTTTTCAGATGTGGTGGGTGGGATGAAACTCAAAGCTTGTTGAACTTCAAACATTTCCCCCTCTCTTTAAAACATCCTGTGTGTTCTCCAGCGGAAACGCAATCCCTTATGCTTCTGTGATTCAACACAGTTGTTGCTTTTAAGTATATTTGAAATCCCAGAGGCCCCTTGGGCAAATCATTTTAAGTGAAAAAGTTACATTTTACAGAGTCAGATAACTCAATTTTGAGTTCCAAGAAGCCTGGGATGTGATTTGAAATTTCCAACCATTAAAGTATGAGCTGGTGTGAAAGGTGGAAAAGTGCATCTCATCTTTGTTTGTCTGATACCAAAAGCTGGGAATGGACCCCCACCCACCATTTCAATGTACATGAAGCAAGAAAGACCAATTCCCACACAGTCAGGGTGGGAGACAGTTCCTGCTCCTTTTCTCTCATCTACTAGAGAAGGAGGTGATATGAATAGGACTCCTCGATCTAGATCACAGCTTGATAGTGTCTGGACTACAACGTCCCATGGTACACTGGCCATGATTATTGTTTGAGTTGGAATCCAATCTCTTCCACTTTCAAACTATGTGTCTTTAGAAGTCGCTGAACTCTCTGGGCTTCAGTTTTCTCACCTATCAAATGAGGATAACAATAGCTCCCACCTCATTAGGTTGTTGAGAGTCTTCTATGAGTTAATCATGTAAAGTGTACAGGACCGTGCCTGGCACATTGTAAGAACTCAGTAAAGGTTAATGACATTAAAGCTATAATAATCTGTTCCTAAGAGGGTCTGGGCACCCAAAGGAATAGTAAGGCTCTAAAGCTCTGGCCATGATTTTGTCTCCCAGCAGTTCTCCAAATCATGGGGGCTAGTTCACAATTAGACTGACTTAGAGGTCATTTGGGAATGGTCTGATCCATTATGACTATTGGTGTGATCTCAACCTTGTTCTTCCAGAACGATTGTAGTCTCCTGGTACTATTTCAGACCCTAAATATGAACACTAAAGAAAGAAATGCTATAATATAAAGTGTCACTGTAACTCAAACCACATGGTAAGTATGGGTAGAATGCTAGCTGATGTGTGAGCAAGATGGTGACACAACCCAGGTAATGCTCATGGAAGCTGCATTTGAGGAAGGATATAGATTCTGAATGTGGGTCACTGGCTAAGGTGCTAACTAAGATTCTGGGGGCAGGAAGGGTCCTGTACTGGATTTCTGGTCAATGAAGAAAAGTTACACAATATTCAACGAACACCTTCTAAACACCTACTATGCACTTGGTATGTTGTAAGATAATTATTTCCACAAATATTTATTGAGTACCTACTATGTACCAGCATACTTCAAGGTCCTAGGTATACAACAGTGGATAAAATAGGCCAAAATCCCTACCCAAATGCATGCCAGTTACATTTCAGTGGAAGAGGCAAACTATCAATAAGATAAATAAGTAAAATATCTAGTATTGCTACTTATAGATAGCAATAAGTGCTGAGGTGAAAAATAAAGCAGGGAATGGAGATAAGAGTGTGTCAAAAATGGAGTGATGATTGCATTTTAGATAGACCTGAAGGAGGTGAGGGAGTATGCCGTATGAATACTTAGAGAAGGAATGTTCTATGAAGAGCAAAGAGCAGATGCAAAGTCCCTAAGGCAGAAGTGTGCCTGGAATGGTCAGAAAATGACAAGAAAGCTTTGGGGTCTTGAGTGGTAGGACATGAGGTTAGAGATTTGGTGACTGACTAGAACTCGTAAGGCCTGACAGATTATTGTAGGGACTTTGACTTTTACACAGTGTGTGCTAGGAAGTCATTGTAGGGTTGTAAGCAAAGAAACGATAGATTCCACCTATGTTTGATAGGATTACTTTGGCTGCTATGTTTCGAATAGAAACGAAAGAGACAAGGACAGAAATAACAGAGGCTATTGAAGCAATCTCAGTGAGAAATAACAGTTGCTTGGGCCAGAGTTATAGTAGTAAAGCTGGTAAGAACTGGTCAGATGGCAGATATATTTTGAAAGAAGATCCGTCAGGATTTTCTGATGAATTTGATGTGCAGTGTGAAAAAGAAAAGAGTCAAGGATGCCTTCAAGGTTTCTGGCCTGAATGACTAGAAGATTGGAATTGTCATAAACTGACTTTGATGGTGGGAGGGAGACTTCAATAGGAAGAGGTTTGGAGAAAAAGATCAGAAGCTCAGTTAATTTGCATGGGAAATGCCTATTAACATCCAGATGGAGATGTCAGGCAGGCACCCGGATGGATATATCTGAAGTTCAAGAGAAGGTCTGAGATGGAGATATAAGGTGGGGACTCATGGGCATATAGAGAGTATAGAAAATTATGAGATTGAATGAGACCATCAAGGCAGTGAGTGTATCCAGAAAGGAGAAGTTCAATGATTAAGCCCTGTGGCTTCATTTAGAGGCCAGTGGGATGAGGAGGAAGCAGCAAAGGGATGGGGAAGAAGCAACTAATAAGATAGCAAGCAAGCAGGAGAGTGTGTTGTCCTGGAAACCAAGTGAAGAAAGTGTGTCAACAGGAAGAGAGTGCTCAACTGGGTAAAATGCTGCTGATCTACCAACTAAAATGCAGACTCAGAATGGACCGCTAGATTTAGCAATATGGAGGTCATCCCAGCGGTGTAGTTTTAGGAAGGAGTAAGGAAGAATGATCTGAAAGAGATAATGAAGCGGAAGGATGACACTACCTCACATCTAGACCCAGTGATATGAAGGATCTGGGAGAGAAAACAGCCTCCACCGAGGAGAGGTAAGTTTCAGCTGGAGCAAGAAAATGAAGGGAATAGTCAAGGAAGTGTGAGGGGATATACGGGATTTGACTGACGATTGATAGATGCCTGACAGAAAGTTCCAGTCCTTTCAGGAGATGGAGCAGAGGAAGAGGAGATAGTGACAGAAAAAGGAATGTTTAGAGCCATAAGGAGATTAGACGCCAGGGGATGGGAGAGGGCCTGGAGCCCTTGATTTCTCCTGGTGACTGACATGAACAGGAATATAAAACTTGGTGTTCCAAAGCAGATAGTGCTTGTAAGATCAGGCATTCAAGAGGGGTGATGGGAATATATGGAATTTGGAAGCTATCCCTTCCCTCTTACTTGGTGGAGAATGAAGCCTGTATAAAGGAAACCTTGCTCCTAACATGCAGGCTTCCCCTTTTTGAGGTAACTGGGGGACTAAAGGAGGGGTGATCTTACATTGAACTCACAGGAAATCTCTTGACCCCTGGTGATGGTTGCTTGCTCAGCCAATACAAGAAATATTCTTTCAGTGATGAGTGCAGCCATTGAAGCCCGCTGCATGTATCTCCCAACTTCAGCTGCTGAGGGGTTAGCATTACCATTGGCACACTGGGCAGCCACTTTTGTCCAATCCGCATTCTCAGACTTCTGACAAAAAGTCAACACAGAACCATTCCCTCGATCATTGGATGTTCTTCATTTTACAGGAACATTCCCTCTGGTCGTTCTCTGCCAGCTTTGTTCCAGACATGTCCAAATGTCTTTTCGTGTGGCTGCCAGTGTTCAAACACTCTGACATTTCAATCAGGTAATATGGAACTGAATGAACTTCCATAGTAGTTGGCATGGTAGTGTTGCCTAATTCTTTTCTGACTCTGATCACTAAGCAGGAACCTAAGAAGTGGCAGGTACTCCCTAGGGAGATAGAGAAGGCAAATAGATGCTCATCATTGCAGGGCACTGTTGATGCAAAGATGCTCTCTTGGGTCCAGTGGCAAACGGTGGGCATTATTTTGCCTAAAAATTAGTAGAGATTTGGAATTTTGAGAGGTCTAAAGTCTTTAGGACAGAAATACAACTTTTAAATTTTCCCCAAGATGTTCAGAAGTGCTTCACAGCTGACTCTCTTTCCTTGAGCTTTAACCCTATAATCAGCATACTGCCAACATAATACCAAAACATAAAGTAACATATTCAAATTATACTGGAGAGCTTGCATGTGTCTAGCACTTAGAAATTTAGATATTAAACACCTGGAAGTCTATTGTCTGATTTGATAATAAGGGCAATATGTTATAATCTTCAGTTTACAGATGAGCAAATGTCTCTGTAACTCCTCACGTGGGACTTATTTCCACCGAACTACACCATTTATTCACTCATTCATTCATTTAATATGGCTTCATTTAGCCCAATAAGGGCTCATCAATATTTTCACAGCCAATACTTCTGTTTAAGACTTGAACATTTTAAACAAATAGCTATTGAATTCCCACTATACGTGATATTCTTTCAAGAACTATTATTAGGAGGATACAAAGATAACTAGAATATGGACTCTGCCCTAAAGAAGTTCAAAGTCATTTACAATATATTTATTCTAAACTTCTCAGCTAAAACCCAAGCTGAGATGTGTATCAGTCCAACAACTTTTCTCAGGGTATCTGTATTGGTTAAGGTAACCCTAAATGCTGTAACATATAAATCCAAACATACGTTATGTTTCAAACATAATAGTTGTTTCTTGCTCATGTTACGTCCAAAATGGGTGGTCCACTTGGTGGGCAGCAATCCTCCAAGTAGTGATTCAGCGACCCAGGCTTCTTCCATGATGTTAGACACATATGCAGCATGTAGCTTCCAAGCTTGCTGAGTTCATTTGCATCAAGTCAATAGAAAGGGAAACAACATGGAGGGTAACACGTGGGAGGATATTATGGGCCAGATATGACAGTGGTACACAACTGTTCCCAATGCCATGCTAGGACTTAGTCACATGACCACACCAAATCTCAAGAGATGCTTGAACATGTGATCCAGGGGTGCGCTCAGGAAGTCAAGGAAAAGGTTTAATGAGTAGCTGCCATTCTCTGAGAGAGAGAGAGAGAGAGAGAGAGAGAGAGAGAGAGGGAGAATGGGAAGGTTGAGCATGGGAAGGTTCATCTGAAGCAAGATGGATGTAAGTGGGGAAGCAGAAAGCTAGGCCAGTGAGCTCCTCAGTAGACATCTGAGGTCTCCTGAGAGGAGTGAGTTGTGGTCATCTCCAAGGTAGATCTCCTCTTCATGAGGGCGATTCATGTTTGAACAAGGAATGTGAAAGAACCCTCCAAGACGAAGGAACTTTGCTGTAACTTTAAGTTCTTCTTGTCCCTGGTGCATTCATTCTTCTGAAATCCAGCCTGCTGATATGATTTAGTCCAATGATCTTTTGCCCTCCATCTTTGGTACTCTTCTGGCTCCTGAAGGCTATTACTTTCTGCTCCAAGGACGAAATTTCCAGACTTTCCTTGACTCTTCTGATCCTAGATCACCAACAGTCCTATCTTTCAGATCAACCTCAACCTCAGCCTATGGGCCTGTGGGACGGAAAGAAGTTACTAGGTTGAATTCTCACATGTTTGTTAACAGGCGTAGTCAGTTGGCTGATCACACAATAATAAAGTTCTTTCTCAAGTTCTAACAACTCATTAATGTCTCTAGGCAAGCCACTTCATCTTTCTGTATCTCCAGTTCTTTTCCCGGGGAAAAAATAGAAATGGTATTTTACACATCATAGCTATCTTGAGGGCACATGGTGGTTTCCCAATAAATGCTGTCGACACACTAGCCTTCAGTAAAAAGTGATTCTGAAGCTTTCTGCAAATCCAAAACTACCAGAGAAGGGCTCCCTATTGCTGAGTCTGTGGGTACTTCCAAGTGTTGGCTGAGGGGAAAAAATAGCCTCTTCACACTGTTTATTTTGTAACTGGATGTTAAAATTGAAATTTCTGCCGAGACACTAATAGATACCAGATACCAAAATGACTTGTGAGATAGACTTTTCTATAGGATTTGCAGAAAGAAATGGCTCCAAACCAATTTTATGAGTTTTGTGACTCTGACTCACAGTATGGGGAAAAAGGGTTGAGGGTTAGAGTTTAGAGGAAGATTTTCTTAGATACGATTTATTTAAGAAAGCTCTGTTGAAAAGGCCATGAAGTGCCTTGACCTCAAGTCAAGAGAGAGGGGCTTTAAGGAGACCCTTTGGTGGGGTAATATGTGTTGCCTAATGTTTGAGGGGGAGACACAGTGGGTTAATGTCTACCTCATACCTGGAATGGATACACTGGCTGTTGCGGTGAGTGGCTGCACTGGAATTGACCAACGCTCCTGGAATTTATTGGAGAAAAGGGTGCATAAGTGTTTGCTGGGAAACGGGTTTGAACCAGTGTGTGTGTGTGTGTGTGTGTGTGTGTGTGTGTGTGTGTCTGTGTGTGTGTGTGTGTGTCTGTGTGTGTGTGTGTCTGTGTGTGTGTGTGAGGGAGACAGAGAGGGACAGAGACAGAGACAGAACGAACAAGCAGCATAGGATCAATTTAAGAACTATTCAGGAGGACCCGCTTGGAAGAGTGAAAGGATCTCCAGAGAACAGAGCTAATGATGAACCTAAGAGGGCAGCCAGCAACTGAGAAAACAGCAAAGAGATGAGACAGGAGAGAGTCCATCACCTGAGGTAAGAGAACTACAGATGAGAGATTCCCAGCATTTGGTCGGCAGAGGGATCTCGAAAAACCTCACAAAAGCATTCAAGAAGAAAAGAGTGTTTCATACCAATCAGGCTCGTAGAAGAAAGGGCTCATAAGCGATCCAGTTGCTAAAGAGCTGTCCTTCTCCATGTCCTTCTCCTTCCCCACACACCAATGCAGGAGGGGTGAGAAACCAGGTGACCAGCTTGGAGAAGAAAAAAGAAGCCCTGCTTTTTCTTCTCCAGATAAAAAGCTGACCTTCTCTCTCCCCACCCAATCCCTGCTCCAGGCTTCCTATCAGAATCAAGTCATGTTTGGGCATTCCCTGGTGGTCTAGTGGTTAGGATCTGTGCTTTCACTGCCACGGCCCGGGTTGAGATCCTGGTCGGGGAACTGAGATCCCGCAAGCTGTGTGGTGAGACCAAAAGGAAGAAGAAGAAGAAAAAAAAAGAATCAAGTCATGTTTAAAGTTGTGATCATTACCTGGACCTGGAAATGATCGTTACTGATAATCACAAAAAAGAGAATGTGTTTTGGGCTTAAAGTGGCCACAGGAATTTTTATTACCTAAGCACTCCAAAAAAGAAATGCAGCTTTTGTCTAGAGGCTCGGAAGGAATTATCCTTCTGAATAAACGTAAAGGAGTAGTGGGAGACCAAAAGCAAGTCACCTTATGTTTATGTGATTGCATGATTACATTCCCTTCAGAATACACTGGGAACATCTATTATCCCTTCCAGGACACAGATCCTGAACGGAGGCGGACTGCTCTCCTTTACGGCATATAAATGCTTTCCAACCTGTACTGTATCCATTCTCCTCACCCTCATCTCAGAAGCAATGGAGATCTCCTCATTTTTATTACCTGTGCTTATTATTATTTTGCTCATAATGCTTGAAGGCATTATTCTGGAGTCAGTATCTAAATTTTGGGATGCTTAATTAAATAAATCCATGCAAATGTTTGGTTCATTTCTTCTGCTTAAACAAATGGCCACACATTTATTGCTGCAAAATTGTGCTTTGCTCCAGCATTTAACCACAGTTGTGAGCATCTTAGTATTGCGCTCTAAAATGACACATTATTTCAGCATCAGGCTCCATTTCAAACGATACTTCATATGCCAGTAGGTCTCCAAGGAATTTATTTCCTCTCTCTCCTTATTTACTTATTTTATATCTTTGTATTGCAGTAAAATTCAAGGCTGAGAAAGAGCTAGCTCTCTGAATCCCAGGCTGGGAGTAAATAATTCAGCACAGTGTGGCCCAGAAAATGCTTCCCTCAGTCTTTTTTTTTTTTTTTTTTTTGCGGTACGCGGGCCTCTCACTGTGTGGCCTCTCCCGTTGCGGAGCACAGGCTCCGGACGCGCAGGCTCAGCGGCCATGGCTCGCGGGCCCAGCCGCTCCGCGGCATGTGGGATCTTCCCGGACCGGGCCACGAACCCATGTCCCCTGCATCGGCAGGCGGACTCTCAACCACTGCGCCACCAGGGAAGCCCTGCCTCATTTTTTTTTTTTTAAACTTGTGTCTGTGTGGATTCAAGATCATGCTGAGTGCTCTCATGTAGAGCAGGGCAGATGTCCTGGCTGAATCGGTAGATACAAACTCAGTGTAAGTCATGAGACGATTGGCTGTTCTGAAACTGGATGGAAAATGACACCACTTTGAAGCTTTTTGTTTTTGAAGTGGAGTCAGGGCTATTAGGTATCTTTTGCAGCCTGGTTAGAGTAATATACAGACATTCTATGCAAAGCAGGATGAGTTCTTTCTGGCTACTTTCCTTGTGTATTGTGTTCCTCTTTTGCTTTTGGACTGACAGCTTAGGATCCTGGGTACAAATCATTTAACCACCAATTGATATGTTAGCTACATTAATCTCCCACTCATTTGGTAATATCTTTCCCCCACTCCCGGAAACTTAAAAAAGCATCCAAGTTTATCTCCTGTGTTTAACTACAAATTCCACTGCCCAATATTGTATTTGCCCAACAATGCCATAACCTTCAAAACAACCATGTTGGCTTGATTTTGTGTCAAGTAGAATTCCATTTGGACGTGGCGGTTTCGGGCACTGTATTAAGTGGGTAGAGACCATAGAGCTGATGAATACTATCCTGCAAATGACAGTGTAGCAGGTGCTGCCGATGCCCCGCCCATATCCAGTTCCTTGCCTTCAAAATGACTCCCAACTGCCAGCATTTGCATCTCTGGGTCAGGAGGCCATTTCCAGAACCACAGATGGTCACTCTACCTGTGCTTGTGGCAGGCTGGAAGTGTCAGGAATTAGCACACCCCAAGGGCAACTCTCAACCAGTGATGCTCAGGAGTTGGTATACAAATAGTCTAAATCCTTGGCCTCTCAAGTGGGATGTTTCTGAGATGTGTGTATTATACTAGTTCCCAGAATTTACCCATGGAATTAGCACCTGTCACTCAATGTGATAGTTGGATTGATAATACCTCCTTTCTTGGTTTCCCTCCCTCACTTCACTAGTTCACTGCTGGTATTCTCTGGACCTCCCTAATGAACTACTTCCACTCAAATCCTTCTCTCTCTGTGTCTGCTCTTCAGGAACCCAAACCAATACCCAAAGGACATTCATACCCCCACTTAAAACCTGAAAAGGACTTCAAGCTCAATATCGCATAAACATGTATAGAAGGATAATTCTCTTAAACAAACAGGTCCTAGGGATGGAGGAGTGACAACCCTCCACAGCTCTTATGTATCTTTCCTTGACCACTCTGTTCAGGACCACTGCAGTGTGGACAGAAATGGAAGATGTTCTAAGTTCTATAGGAACCTTTTACCTGATCTCTGTGCCTCCAACTTCTCCTCCCTCCGATTTGCCCTGTATCATGCTGCAGGGCCAATTCTACTAATACCCCATTTTCATGTATCGCTCCCTGTTCAAACATCTGCAATGACCTCCTAATCAGACAGCAGTGGCAAAATGTCTCTGCCTCATCTTAAGTCTCCGTCATGTTCTGGGGAGAGAAGTTGGGTTATTTACAGCACCGCCCCCTTCCTGCTGGTCCGTGGGTTGGCAGTGGCTGCATTCTTCCACTGAAGGTCACAGCTCCTGATGGCTGTTCTTCTCCTATAGCTACAGCTGTAGCTACATCTCTCTTTCCAGGTGACATTAACCACTATCTCCTCTTTACCATCAGGGCTAGTCTCTTGCCCTGGGGCACTTTACTATCTCTTGTTAGTTCTCCTTGTTAAGCTCTCTTTAGTCATCCTTTTGAGTGTGCCATCTGTGTCCTGCCAGAGCCCTGGGCAATACCAGCACAATGTTCTGGGTTCCAGACTTGCCTCTTCCACTTTCTACCTTGTGTCACTTTGGATCTTTTTTTTTTAAAAAAATTTATTTATTTATTTTTTTGGCTGCATTGGGTCTTCGCTGTTGCACACAGGCTTTCTCTAGTTGCGGCGAGCGGGGGCCATTCTTCGTTGCAGTGCGTGGGCTTTCCATTGTCGTGGCTTCTCTTGTTGCAGAGCATGGGCTCTAGGCGCACCGGCTTCCGTAGTTGTGGTATGCAGGCTCAGTAGTTGTGGCTTGCGGGCTCCAGGGTGCAGGCTCAGTAGTTGTGGCACCGGGGCTTAGTTGCTCCACGGCATGTGGGATCTTCCCAGACCAGGGCTTGAACTCGTGTCCCCTGCATTGGCAGGCAGGTTCTTAACCACTGTGCCACCAGGGAAGTCCCCACTTTGGATCTTAATTATCTCTGAATGTCTTTGAGCCTTATATTCATTATCTGTTAACAGGAATAATAAGGCCTCCGCAGCATGCCTCGTAAAGTTACTATGTTAATAAAATCCAGTTTTGTGATAGAAAAGACATTGTTCTTTAAATGTGAAGAACAACATAAATCTAAGTCTTTGTTTTTATCATATTATACAGAAGAATCTTGGGTGAGACTCCAAAAACACATTACCAAAAAATGAAAGGACCAGGAGTAAGGTCACGGAAGGAAATGGACAACTTGAGAGAAACGTCCATGCCACTTACAAGTCACTTATGCCAGTGATTCATCTGGTGCTGTCCTCACTCAGGGCCTCAAGTACAGGGCAACCCTTGGTGTGTTGCCATAGCTACTGCCAGCCAGAACCTGGAAATTCCAGCAGCCTATAAATCAATCACCATGAGAAAAGGGGTCACAGCAAACTGCAAAAAGTGTATATCACGGAGGCCATAGAAAGAAAAACTAGAGTAAAGACAGTTGTTCTCAAATATTGGCCCTGAACCAGCAGCATCAACATCACTGGGAATTTATTAAACATGTAGATTCTTGAGTCGCACTCAGTACCTACTGAATGGGAAACTCTAGGGTCTAAAACACTTTGTGTTTTAAAAAGCCCCCCAGGTGATTCTGATGCATGCTAACATGTGAGAACCGCAGCTCTAAGGGTCAGGAAATTCAGCTTCAGCTCCCAATGTCCAAAAGTGCAGAGTGTGGATAATAAACGAAAATAGAAGTTTAAAAATGGAAGGCAAATATGATCTCATAATTTCCCTGTGGTTTACCTGAATAGGAATGGTGACTAAAATACAGCAATGGAAAATCTGACTGTATTAGTTTTCTTTTTCTGCATAACAAATGACCACAAACTTAGTAGCTTAAAACAACACACATTCATTATCTCACGGTTTCTGTGGGTCACAGGTCCGGGCACGACTTAACTGGGTCCTCTGCTTATTGTCTCACAAAGTTGCCATCAAGGTGTCAGCCAGGATGGGGTTCCCATCAGAGGCTTGAATGGAGAAGGATCTGCTTCCAAGTTCCTTCCAGTTGTTGGCAGAATTCATTGCCTCGTGGTCATAGGATTCATGAAAACTTGCTTCTTCAAAGCCAGCAATGGAGTGAGAGACTTCAAGCTAAATGGAGTCTTATATAACATAACACAGTCACGAGAGTGACAGTCCACCACCTTGCCATATTCTATTGGTTAGAAGTAAGTCACAGGTTTCACCTACACTCAAGAGGAGGGTGGGAGATTATCAAAGGATATGAACATAAGGAGGTGGGGATCATAGGAGTCAACTTCAAGTCTTCTGTAGTCTGCCCTCTGGCCCCCCCATGATGATCCATGTCTCTCTGACATGGAAAATACATTTATCCATGTTCAAAGGTTCCCAAAAATCTCATCCCATTATAGCATCAGCTCAAAGTCCAACATCCCATACTGTAATCTAAATCAAGTCCAAGGGTGAAGGAAGCTACTGGCTCTAATCTCTTAAGTACAGCTCATGGGCCATAATTGCTTTCCACCTGTGGATATGTAAAACTAGAGACCCACTATGTGCTCCCAACACATCCAACATACAATGAGATGAGCACAGCATTACAGCTATAGACATTCCCGATCAAAAGCGGGGGGAAAAGGAAAGTAAAAAGGTGTCAGTGATCCACAGCAGTTCTGAAATCTAGCCAGGCAAATAATGAGGGTTACTTGATTTGACTTCAGAGTCTGGGAATCATTCTTCATGGCTCTCAGCTCCACCCTCTGGACTTTTGGTCCTGTGATAATCATCCTTCCATTTTCTTGAAAGGTAGCATGTGTCTGCAGCTGATTAGTTTTATCAGCCTGCTTCCTGTCGGTATAATTTTGAGCATTCAAGGGCCTCCCTTCATTTTGTACTCTCTTGGTCCCCTTCAGTTCAAGCTGGCAGTGTTTATTATAAAATAGTTTTCTCAGAAACTTTGGGGGTCCCATAGATTTCAGTGGACTTTTCTTCATTAGACAAAAGACACACTCACAGATTTTATTCAAAATAATCCCTTCTCTAGCTGGAACTTTTGCTTAGAGAGCTTAGAAGCTTCCCAAAAGGTTTGATTGAGAGGACTGATGAGATACACTCCTAATCTCTTGAAAAGGTCCTTTGTGTGACTGAATACTCTGACTTTTTGAACTTTCTGACGTTTTAGCAAAAGGTTGTAGGGTTATACCGTTCAACTTTTTCTCTAGACTGAACTGCCTTAGTTTTAGCATCTTTTAACTATCTGAAAAGACTGGATTTTCAAAATTATGAAGTCCTCATTTATTTTTGTTCTTCCCTCAATTTATTTTCTCCTCTCGCATTTTACTATAAACAACAGGAAGAAATCAGACAACACCTTCAACGCTCCACTTGTAAACCACCTTAGCTAGATGACCAAGTTGATCACTTGCAAGTCCCGCTTTCCACTTAACAGCAGGCGATAAGTTTTCTGAGCCCTCTGCCTCCACATAGCAAGGATTCTCCTTCCTTCAGTTTCCAGTAACATATTCCTCACTTCTTTTGAGCCCTCAGCAGCAGCATCGTCCAATTCCAGTTTTCTACTGTCTGTTCAAGGAAATTTAGGCTTTCTCTATACTGTTCCTCCAAATTCTTCCAGCGTCTACCTACTGCTAAGTTCCACAGTTACTCCCACGTTTTTAGGTATTTGTTACAGCAGCATTCCAGTTCCTGTACCAAACTATGTATTCATTTTCCATCACTGCATAACAAATTACAGTGAAATTAGCAGCTTAAAACAACACGCATCTGTTATCTCCATTTCTGTAAATCAGAAATTAGAGTATTGCTTAATGTGGTCCTCTGTTTAGGGTCTCGCAAAGCTGGAATCAAAATATCAACCAGGGGCTTCCCTGGTGGCGCAGTGGTTGAGAGTCCGCCTGCCGATGCAGGGGACACGGGTTCATGCCCCGGTCTGGGAAGATCCCACATGCCGCGGAGCGGCTGGGCCTGTGAGCCATGGCCACTGAGCCTGCGCGCCCGGAGCCTGTGCTCCACAACGGGAGAGGCCACAGCAGTGAGAGGCCCACGTACCGCAAAAAAAAAAAAATATATCAACCAGGATTCAGAGGCTTGAGTGGGGAATGATTTACTTCCTAGCTCCCTCAGGTTATCAGAAAAATTCATTTCCTTGTGGCTGTAGGATTCATTCTTCAAAGCCAGCAATGAAGGGGGGTGGTGTGGGAGAAGAGAGAGAAAGAGAGCAAGCTAGCAAGCTAGCAAGATGGAGTCTTATATAGTGTATCATTATCGTGGGGGTGACATCCATCACCTTTGCCATATTTTATTGGTTAGAAGTCACATAGGGACTTCCCTGGTGGCGCAGTGGTTGAGAATCTGCCTGCCAATGCAGAGGACATGGGTTTGAGCCCTGGTCCGGGAAGATCCCACATTCTGCAGAACAACTAAGCCCATGCGCCACAACTACTGAGCCTGCATACTGTAATTACTGAAGCCCACGCGCCTAGAGCCCGTGCTCTACAACAAGAGAAGCCACCACAATGAGAAGCCCGTGCACCGCAACGAAGAGTAGCTCCCACTTGCCCCAACTAAAGAAAGCCCACGCATAACAATGAAGACCCAACACAGCCTAAATAAATAAAAATTAAAACACAAACATTCCAAAGGAGAGGATTACACAAGGACACAAACATAAGCAGGTGGAGATTATTGGAGTCATCTTACAATCTGTTTTCCACACTGGCCCTTTTAAAGATAAACAGAACAAACAGAACTTTCAGGGAAAGAATCTCTTCATGTTAAGAACATATCTAAATTAATACCTAGGAACTCAAGGATGGAAGGAAAGAGAAAAGCAATTAAGTGTGGAAAGAAATTTTAAAAGGGTTTCATTACAGACTGCTAAGAGGTGTGGAGGATGCTTTGCTAATACAGAGTCAAATAAGGAAAAGGTCATGAAGGATAAAATGGTTAGGGAAAGATACGTAGGTGAGGTAGAACTTAAAATGTACTTTGAATAATGGAGAGTACTTAGAGATGAAGAGATCATTCCATTACATAGTGAAGGCATGAATACTAATCATGAAGGCATGAATACTAATACCAGTACTATGTTGGAATTGGTAACAAGCGTGGAACATACAGGGGACAGCTAGGAGACCGAAGTGACTCAAGGGTTCTCTACCTTGTTGACATATTAGAATCACCTGGAAACTGCAGACAATACTGATACCCACACCCATCCCAGGTACTCTGTTTTAATTGGTAGGAGATGAAGCCCAGATGGCAGTGGTTTATAAAAGCACTGGAAGTAAATTTAGTGTATATCAGGGATGAGTGCCACAAGACTGATTAAAAGAGCAAACTCCCATCCAAGTACTAACCAGGCCCGACCCTGCTTAGCTTCCGAGATCAAGACGAGATCGGGCGCGTTCAGGGTGGTAAACGTAAGGTAGCTAGCTAGTGGGAAGCAGCTGCATGGCACAGGGAGATCAGCTCGGTGCTTTGTGACCGCCTGGAGGGGTGGGATAGGGAGGGTGGGAGGGAGGGAGACGCAAGAGGGAAGAGATATGGGAACATATGTACATGTATAACTGACTCACTTTGTTATAAAGCAGAAACTAACATACCATTGTAAAGCAATTATACCCCAATAAAGATGTTTAAAAAAAAAAGAGCAAACTCATGGGAAACAAAGTGGTAGGTTCTCTGTGTCAAGT
This sequence comes from Globicephala melas, assembly GCF_963455315.2. Lineage (NCBI taxonomy): Eukaryota > Metazoa > Chordata > Mammalia > Artiodactyla > Delphinidae > Globicephala > Globicephala melas. The sequence continues at coordinate 89,699,055 of NC_083335.1, forward strand.
AGGATTCGCTGGTGATGACATACCCATCTAAGACAGGGGTGGGGTTCGTGTTCTGCGCAGAAGGAGGGAGGATCCGGTGGCAGAGGACTAGGCCCGGGAGCCCAACAGGCTCCCCAGTGCCTAAGTGGACAGGGAGAGTGCTGGCTGCGTTCCCTTCTATTCCTCCACTCTCCTCCCACCCCTGTCTCCCCCAGGGTCTCCACCGTCCCTGCTGGACCCCTAACCGTGGGTGGGTCTCGCTGGGCGTAGGAACTCCTCCCCTCCCTGCCTCCCCCAGCCACCCCTCAGGGGTTCCATGCCTGGAGGTCTTGCCTTTACTTTTGCTCCCCCTTCCCTCCCTCCCACTCCCTCAGGACCTGCGTGGCTGGAGGGGGCCTCGGTGGGCAGAGGATCAGGCCCGGGATCTCAGCAGGCTCCCGGGGGCCCAAGTGGGCAGGGGGAACCTGGCCATGCTCCCTTTTGATCCTCTGCTCTCCCAATGGTCCCCCAGGTTCCCCCTTCGGGCATGGGATCCCTTCCCCTCCCCCAGCTGTCCCTCAGGGGCACCAGTCCCATCCCACCTTCACTTCTCCTCCCCCCCTCACTCCCCCCCACGCCCCACATCCTACCCAGTCGCCAGGGGTTCCTCCCACCCCCTTAGGCGTCCATGGTCCCCCACCGGTGCCTGGTAGGTGCCCTAGTTGTGCGGAGATGTGAATTCCGTGTCCTCCTAGTCCCCCATCTTGACTCTGCCTGTGAGAAAGTTTTTAATGACATATTTAATTTTAAAAACAGATATGTGACTATTTGTATTATCTATTTCTTCTTGAGAGAGCTTTGGTAGTTTGTAGCTTTCAAAGAATTTGTTCGTTTTATCTGTTATCAAATTGATTGGCATAAAGTAGTTCTTAATATACCATACCATTTTTATCCTTTTTAATATCTATAGAATCTGTAGTGATATCATCTTTTTCATTCCTGATGTTGGTAATTTGTGTTCTCTCTCTTCTTTCTTTCTCTCTCTTGTTCCTGATCAGTCTGGCAACAGTTTTATTAACTTTATTGATTTTCTCCAAGAACCAACTTAAGTTTTCATGATTTTTTTTTCTGTTGTTTTTATCTTTTCAGGTCCATTGATTTCTGCTCTAAACTTCATTTTTTAAAATTCTTATTTTTGGTAATTCTCTTATTTTTCTTGTTTCTTAAGGTTGAAGCTGAGGTCATTGATTTGAGACCATTTTCCTTCTATAATATAGGTGTTTAGTGTTATAAATTTCCTCTAAATATTGTTTAGTGGCACCCAACAAAAAGTTGTATTTTAATATTTGGTTCAAAATACTTTTTCATTCCTCTGTTTCTTTCTGTTTTGACCTGTGAGTTTTTTAGAAGTGGACTATTTAGTCTCCAAATATTTGAGGATTTTCCAGAGATCTTCCTATTATTAATTTATTTCTATTTTAATTCCACTAGAGTCAGAGAACATACTTTGTAGGACTGAACACTTTAAATTTATTGAGACAGCTGCTTTACAGCCCATCGTATGGTCAACTTGGTAAATGTTCCATGTGCCCTTGACAAAAATGGTTGTGTTTGGGTCACATGTTCTATATAAATGTCAATTTGGCCAAGTTCGTTGATGTTGTTAGGTTTTCCTCTGTCCTTAGCAATTTTATGTCTACTTGTTCTATCAAGTATTGAGAGAGGAATATTGAAATCCTTGACTATCTTTGTGGATTTACTATGTTCTTCTTGACATTCTATCAGTTTTGATTCAAGTATTTTTAAACTATGTTAGTAGGTGTTAAATATTTTAGATTTTTATGTGCTCTTGATAAAGTGACCTTTATCATTGTGAAATGGTATTTTTTTATCCATGGTAATATTCTTTGTTTTAAAATCCACTGTCTCATATTAATATTACCATTAAAGCTTTTTTCTTACTAGTATTAGCACGACATATCTTTTTTTTCCCATCCTTTTTCTGTAAAACTGTTTGTGTATTTACATTTGAAGTGCTTTCTTGTAGGCAGCATATAATTGAATATTACCTTTTAATCAAATTTTATATCTCTGTCTTTTAATTGGGATATTGAGACCATTTACACGTAATATGATTATTGATACAGTTAGGTTTAAATTATCTTCTTGCTATTTGATTTCTATTTGTTTCATCTGTTCTGTGTTCTTTTGTTCTGCCTTCTTGTGAATAGATATTTTTTATGATTCCACTTTCTCTCCAAAGTTGGTTTAACTCCTTGTTTTTTTATTTTAGTGGTTGCTTTAGAATTTATAGTATACATATTTAACTTATCACAATTTACCTTCAAATGATATTATACCACTTCACATATAGTATAAGAACTTAATAATAGGGCTTCCCTGGTGGCGCAGTGGTTGAGAGTCCGCCTGCCGATGCGGGGGACGCGGGTTCGTGCCCCGGTCTGGGAAGATCCCACATGCCACGGAGCAGCTAGGCCCGTGAGCCATGGCCACTAAGCCTGCGCGTCCGGAGCCTGTGCTCCACAACGGGAGAGGCCACAACAGTGAGAGGCCCGTGTACCGCAAAAAAAAAAAAAAAAAAAGAACTTAATAATAGTATACTGCCATTTCTCTCCTCCCAACTTCTGAGTTGTCATACATTTTACTTCTACATAAGTTATAAACACCAAAGTACACTGTTATTATTTTAAACAGTCAATTTTGATTTAAAAATCATTATATGATAAGAAAAATAGAAATTTATCCACATAGTTACCATTTCCAGTTCTCTTCATTCCTTTATATAGATTTGTTTTACCATTTGGTATCATTTTCCTTCTTCCAGAAAGACTTCCTTTAACATTTCTTAAAGAGCATGTGTGCTGGTGATAAATTCTCACAGCCTTTGTATCTTTGAAAGGTTTTTACTTTGCCTTCATTTTTGAAAGATATTTTCACTCGGTATAAAATTCTAGATCGACTTTTTTTCCCCTTCTAGTACTTTAAACCTGTTGCTTCATTGTCTTCTCACTTGATTGTTTCCTACAAGAAATGTGATGTTATTTTTATCTTTGCTCCTCTGTATATAACATATAATTTTTTTCTCTCACTGTTTTTTAGATTTTCTCTTTATCACTAATTCTGTACAAATTTATTTAAATGTGCTTTAGAGTAGTTGCTTTCATCTTTCTTGTACTTTGGGTATGTTGAGTTTCTTGAATCTCTGGGACTATATTTTTCATAAAATTTGGAAATTTGTGGGCCATTATTTCTTAAAAGTTTATTCCTCACCTCTCTTTCCCGAACTCTGATTACATGTGTATTAGTACACTTGCTGTTGTTCCGCAACTCATGGATGCTCTTTTCATTTTTTTTTAAGTTATTTTTTTCTCTGTGTGTTTTATTTTCTAGTATCTTTTTATGTCTTCAAATTTGCTAATTGTTTCTTCTGCAATGACTAATCTGCCGTCAATTCTATCCAGTGTATTTTGCATCTCTGACATTACCGTTTTCATTTCTAGAATTTTGATGTGGGTCATCTATTATATCGTCCATATCTCTATTTAACTTTTTGAACATATGGAATACAATTATAATAACTGTTTTAATGTCATTGTTTACTTATTCTAACCACTTTACCAGTTCTGCGTCAGTTTTAATTGTGTGATTATTTTTGTCATTACAGACATATGTTGTTTTATTGCACTTTGTTTTATTGTGCGTCACAGATATTGTGTTTTTTACAAATTAGAGGTTTGTGGTAACCCTACTTCAAGCAAGTCTATTGGCACTATTTTTCCAACAGTATTTGCTCACTTCATGTTTCTCTCACATTTTGGTAATTCTTGCCATATTTCAAACCCTCCACCAGCAAAAAGATTACAACTCACTGAGGGCTCAGATGATGGTTAGTATTTTTTAGGAAATAAAGTATTTTTAAATTAAATATGTACATTGGGGTTTTTTTTTAGACATAATTCTGTTGTATACTTAATACACTACAGAATAGTATAAACACAACTTTTACATGCACTGGGAAACTGAAAAATTCATGTGACTCATTTTATTATAATATTTGCTTTATTGTGGTGGTCTTGAACTGAACCCACACCATCTCCAAGATATGCCTGTATAGGTCATGTATTCCTGTTTTTACGCATGCTCGGTAATTTTTTATTAAATGCCAGATATTATGAGTTTTGCTTTTAAAATTCATTAGGTAGGACTGGAACAGTGCTGTCTAGTATTAATTATTCCCCACTGCTGAGATAAGACCCTTCTGTGTCCCCTGCCTGATCCTTCATGCATCATGAAGTTTTCCAGTATAGCTAGTGGGATTATTCCCAACTCAGTGTGAGCACTATGCACTATTACTTATAATCCTATGGAGTGTTTTTTCCCTAAGCCTCAGGATTTTTCACACTTGCATGCACTGATCAATACTCTGCTGAATACTCAAGTGTGATCCCCTGAAAATTACCAAGGTTTTCTCTTTGTGCAGTTAACTCCTCTTTGACACTCTGTCTTACAAACTCTAGCCATATTCTTCTTTCTAGACTCTCATGCACATTTTCTCAACTCAGGGAATCCTTTTGGCTCTGCCTTAGTTCCCCCTCTGTGCACTTCAGCCTGGAAATTCTTTCAAATCAGTAAACTGGGCCAATTCATTGGGCTTATCTCATTTCTTTCTCATTCCTCAGAAAGCACTGTCTTTTTTTACATAATGTCCAGTATCTTAAAAACTGTTGTCTCATATGTTTATCCAATGTGTTTGTTGTTTCTGTTGGGTGGATAAATCTGGTACCTGTTACTCCATTTTGGCTGGAAGTGAAAGTCCAACTACATTGACAACTACATTGATTATTTGCATGTCAGGAAGTGATAGTTTGAGCATTTTACATCTCAACACAATTTACTGTTACTTACATGTTGGCATTTGACTGTGTTTAATTATGTTTTAAGAAATTGGTGAGCTGCTTTTGGTTGACACTGATATTTAACCCATTTTTTTCTCATTTAAAATAATAGGAAATAAACTCCCATTTAGCTTTTGTAGTATGTCTCATTTACTGCAATGGATTATTAATGTTAATTGGTAACTGCGTATATTTGGCTTAGACTTATTTCCCTCACATGAAAATAACTCTAGAAGTAGCCTGTCCATAGCTGTCATGGCAGGTCCATGAAGTTTTCAGAGGCAGGTGCCTTCTGTTTTTCTGCTCCTTAGTGCATGAATTCTATCTCCCAAACTAACATCCATCAAGTCTACATTCCAGTTCCTCCTAGCTAAGTCAGCTATCTTTTACTTGATTTTTCTAGGGGTCTATTAAGTGTTTTCTTCTTACTGCAATGGATAGGTCATCCATATCTTCAAGAAACACTTATAAATGTAGTCTTTTCACTAGGTACCTTGCTGACCTGAATAAAACTAGAGCTCTGTTATTAAGGCACAAGGGGGAAAGGGATGTGGATAAGTCATTAGGACTGTCTGCCACATTTGGCAAAAGACAGTAATGACAGGCTAGGTATTGTGTATGCATTTTGAACATGGAAACGGCATTAGGTTTAAATAAGATTTTTCTGGAAGCATAGGGCAAGGTGCTGTGGAATGGGAGAGGCTGAAAATAGCCTTTTATTTAGTCTCTCCATGACAATAATCCAGGAATGCAACACTGAAGACTGTCAATGGAAAAGATAAAGGAAACACTTCAAAATACTTATGTAAGGAAGAAATATAAGAAAGGGCTTGGTGGCAGATGGGATATAAAGAGCACGTACAGCAAAGAGAGTATGTTGCAAGGAAAGAAAGGATTATAAAAGGAGTGTCAGAAAACTCATGGATGCCACTACTCTATACAACTGGCAAGTTAGGCCTGCTCAAGACTTGAGACAATGACGTCTGGATCATTCACTGAAGACTCTATTGGCAATAGCGTGTTGAAGTAGTTTGGCACTAACACATATGGTGTCTGCAGTGAACTCAGACGGGCAGAGTACAGTTTACTGTGTAGACTAACCCCCATCAGAGATGGTCAGCTCACTGGCATCTTGAAGGCGCAAGCCTTGTTTTCATGTTCCTGCAGCAGGTCCCTTTAGGACAAGGAACTAATCCTAAGCTCCAGCCCTGAGTTCCTTAGAGCAGCCAGCTGATTCTATCTTTTGCCATATCAAAGTCATAACAGGAAAACAATAAACATGCTGTAGTAGAAGAATAAAGAATCTGGGGTCAGACAGGTCATAACAGAGTTATTGTTCAATATTTTGTTAGTTGGGTGATCTTGGGCAAGTTATTCTGTCTCTGAGCCACATTTACTGATCTGGAGAAGGAGAATTATTACAATAATACCTGCCCTCTATAATTTTTTTGTGACGTTTAGTCACGTTTGTCAAAGGAAGGGAACACAGCTGTTGGAGAGCTCAGACTCTAGCCTTGGCTCAGTTACCTGATGCGTCAACTTTCTAACCACTTCACCCCTTTGGATCTTGATATCCTTACCTGTCCTTTTCCATAGCTTCAAAACCTGTTTTGGGCATCTAGTATCTGCTTAATAAATATTTGTTGAATAAAATTCTGTTGAATCCGTAAAATAAAGGGATTCATTTAGATTAACATTTCCCAAAGTATGTGTTGTGAGATGCTGATAAATTGATACTGCATATTGTAAATGCTTACGTTTGAGATGATGGAGCAGAAAAAGCCAAGGAGACGGTGTCCTTGATGACACCCCTGAATCCATCATACCTCTTTTCTCCTAGCTCTGGACTTAATGTTATCTGAAATAAACCCCCTATCTTTGATAAGATGTTCTTATTTGGGTATCTGTTATTGCAGCCAAACCAAATTCTTTACTGATCCAAACTATTAATGTTTATCAATAGTATTTTATAAAAAGAGTCACTATTCCCCCTCAAATTCTGCTCATTAACTTCTTTCAATCTTCAATCAATTCATTAATTAAAATATTCTCAGGCACTTATTATGTGTGTTATGTGCTAAATGCTACACAAAAGAAGCATAAAATCTCAATTCTTGCCACTAAGAAACCTGCAATCTATTTGAATATAGGGGACTCAATTAAGTCATAATTAAATATTAGTTGATGACCCTAAATTAGACAGTATTTTTCCTGAAGGCAAAGACTGAGTTTTCATCAACCTGTGAGCTTGTCCATGCCCCTGATGTAAAGTATAGTGGGAACATGAGACACGCATGCTCCACAGTTGTTTTAATTTGTACACCTTATAGCCCAGTTGCTCAACCAATTGGCTTTCCTATTGAAATGACAGCTAATTTAAAAGAATAAATGGCTATTTAATAGAATGGAAAACCATTAAACTCAACCTTCTGTTAAAGACTGATTCTTACGTAAGTCTTATGAAGTGCTCATTTCTGGCTCCAGAGAAAAGAAAAGAATGAAAATTGTCTTTTAGGACTTCCCTGGTGGCGCAGTGGTTAAGAATCCACCTGCCAATGCAGGGGACACAGGTTTGATCCCTGGTCCGGGAAGATTCCACATGCCGCGGAACAACTAAGCCCATGTGCCACAACTACTGAGCCTGCGCTCTAGAGCTCGTGAGCCACAACTACTTAGCCCACAGGCCACAACTACTGACGCCCGCCCACCCTAAAGCCCGCACACCACAACAATTGAGCCCACACACCGCAACTACTGAAGTCCACATGCCTAGAGCCTGTGCTCTGCAACAAGAGAAGCCACCACAATGAGAAGCCCACACACTGCAATGAAGAGTAGCCCCCGCTCAACACAACTAGAGAAAGCCCGTGTGCAGCAACAAAGACCCAATGCAGCAGCCAGAAAGAAAGAAAGAAAGAAAAAAAAAAAGAAAATTGTTTTTTAGCGAGCTGTTACCTCACTATGAACACTGACTCTACTCTGAATAATACTGACAATTCTAATAATAATAAAGATGATGATTATGTTCCTTTATATTTCATAGTACTTTGTGGTTTACAAATGTTTTCATATAAATTTGGAAAAGTAACTGAGTATAAAGGAAAGAGAACAGGCTATGGATTCTGTTAGACCTGAGTTCAAATCCAACTTCTACTGTCTGTGTTCTCAGTTCTATCATCTGAAAAATGGGAATCATAAACATATTGTCCATACTTTGGGACTAAATTTTAGAGCTCCTTAAAAAATTGGAAACCAGAAAAATAAAATTTTGTCTGAAAATTAAACTAAATATTAATAGTATGACTCATTGCCCAATAGCCCTTAAAAAGACAGGATGGCCGTAAGATCTGGTAGCAACTGCAGTCAGAATAGGAGTTGCAGTTAGCCATAGAAACATAGCAGAACATCACACACAATTGTCCAAATGTTGGGAAAGGGAGACAGAGTGTAAGCCGACAAATTCTGAGTATTTCCTGTCCAACAGGATAGACCATCTCTAACATGGAAATACAGGTATGGTAGATTGAAAGCTCCTTCCATCAAGAGGTAGAATCTAATCCTCCAGCCTTGAATCTGGTTTTGTCAATGTAACGTGCTTTGGCCAACGGGATATTGGCAAATATTACACAAGCAGAGGTTCAAACAGCACTTACATAGCAGGGCTTGCCTTCCCTTGCTGCTGGGAACTCTCTCCCCATCATGTGAACAAGCCTGGGCTAACCTCCTGGATGATGAGAGCCTACCTGTAGAGAGGCCTTAGCTGTCCAGCCATCTCAGCCATCCCAGCTGAGGCCCCATATATGTCAGTGAGGCCATCCTAGACCATCTAGCCCCAAAGAAGTTGCCAGCTCAGAAAAAGCACTCAGCTAACCTAAGGAATTATGAAAAATAACTGTTTATTGCTTTAAGTCACTAAGTTTTGGGGTGGTTTGTTATGCAGAAATAGATACCAGAGGGCTTTTTAGCTTTCAGTATGCCAGTCCCAGGAATGAAATCATCCCTTCTGTAATATGAATATATCAGGCAATCTTATGTTGACATCATCAATTATTTCTGGCTTCCCTTACCCTGGGTCCACGCTTACTAACACATTTCTAATTATGATCTGACCTTTCACATAGTCTGCCTACAGTGGGCAATGGGCTGACCACATAAATTGTAAGGATCTCTTGGTACGGTTATTATTCATGATAAGCTAATGAAGTGGCCCTGATCAAGGTTTGGCTTAAGGAGAAGATATTCTATGTCTCTAAATATTTACTCTCCACCCTTCTCTACCCTACTCTTTACTCCAGGAAGCTGACCTCCATGGATTGCCTCAAGGAACAATCTTGCCTGTGGCTTCTTATTGGGCTTCTCCAATGGGAAGCCCTACCTGGAAACTGGAGAGAAGAGTGATTTCAGAACATTTATTTATTCCTACAGCTTTCTCTTTGTAAGACTTGGTTTGGGTAGGCTAAGTCCCTCAGTTGAAGATTGCAGCTCCTGTCAAGGTGGTCCCTTCTCCAAAACTCTCTCATTGAGACCACTCCCTCTCCTCTTCCTTTCAGGCCCAGAAGTGGAAATAGAGCAATTTTTACTAGCCTTCAGTTCTGTACTATCCTATATGGTTTCCCAACTCCTGCCCACACTTTTGTAGATAACCCCTTTATTAAACCCTCCCCCAATTATCCTAATTTCAGCATGCCATCTGTCTCCTGTTGAGCCCCTGACTGATACGTATGCTGAGCATGTAGGTTTGAGTATCTGATTCGTCTGATGGTGATTTCCCTTTGTCCTATGATTTACCCCTGAAAGATGGCTCTACCCTCACCAAACCAGTATAATCAAGTTTTTAGGCCCATGAGCTGAGTCAGGCTGAAGTTCATAAGGGTAACAAATTCCTCTAGAAACCAGCCAGCTGGCCTTTCCCCTCTGGAGTGGGGAATAAGAACTGTACTTTTCTGTATTTCTACTATACCCACTTTTCAGAGTTGCTATTAAGATTCAACAAACTACATGCAAATTGTTTTGTACCTTTGCATGTGCCTGCCACCTTATAAGTTCTCAACACGTTAAGCATTACTACTGTTTTGTTTAATGTCCTTTTGATTGTATAATATGGTCTTTACTGATCAAATGATGTGTAACACTTTTCTTGGACTTCTGTTTTGGATGTTTTTGTTCATTGATATTATGGGAGTTGGCGTAAAGAAAGAAAATGCATGTGTAGCATGACTGACACACAATAAACACAGCTTCTAAAGCCTCATGACAGAACCACCAAATGGAAAGGATCCCGATTTAAGCAGTTGTCGCATAAACATGTTTAACGAGTCAAACATGGAGCAGAAATGGCACTCTAAGGAAAACAAATAGTCTTGCCAGTTCATTGAAACTAAGCATTCGTGGAGCCCTTGGCTCACCTGTGGTCAGAAAGGTTGATATAAGACAACAGGGAGATGGCAGGTGGGCCCCCTCTGGGACACGGCATGGTAGCAAGATGTGTAGGCTTCCTTGTTACCTACTAACAAGTAAGTAGAGTCAAATAAAAAGACTCTCCAGCATTCTCCTCTTATCAGAGAAAGCCAGCATTCCAGATGCCAAAATGGTGTATGCTATGGGACAGGAATCATGCCCCCCACCTCCCAGGCAGCTGGAGTAGATAGGTCCCTGGTAAGATCATTTACATGTCTTCCCAGTGGGGTTTCAGGTTAGCCTCTCCTCTGTGAGGTCCTGCCTCTATTTCACTTCAGGCTGCAAATATTCTCCTACTCACCTAGACACATGCACACACACCCCCCCACCATGTGTAGAGAGCCATTCAAAATCAACCTTAATCTTTTTTATTCTCTACAAATGTGATTCCTCTCTGATGGATGCTTGGGTTTAGAGTTGCTTGTTTACTTTAGATGATTTGTTTTGGGGCCTCAATTTCACGTCCCTATCATTCAAAATAGGATGTGACCTTGGAGGAACTCTAAGGCAGCTTAGGAAGAGGCAGACAAGAAGCCTTCATGAATGGACACAGAATGAGCAGAGATTGTCAGGAAAATGCAACTGTAATTTGCATAGGGTCACAAGGCGGACATTGATCTGAAGTGTTCCGGTGAATTGCCAGTGGACAGGACATAGAAACAGACAGTAAATCATAAGGTAGAGGATGGTGTATAAGATGGAATATAAGCCTGGGGGAAGTAAATAAAGGAATGCCATGTCAAGATCAGAAGAATGCTGATAGGGAGACGTAGAATAGAAAATTGTTTCATTAATTCTGAGATGAAACATAACTACCTGAACTTGAAATCGGGTGGGCACCAGGTCAAAAATAAGTTAAAAGGAATTTAATTTAGATATGCAGTTAAAAATTGGCCATGTTAAGGGGGCAAGAAATTTTAGCAATAATGGAAATGAAGAAAAAATAATCTAAAAATTTTATAAAAGGTTTGAAACTGAGCAGGATCCTGTGGGGCCCTCCAGGGTACAAAGCCTTTCCATATCTCCCGTTTCTTATTTGCAGGATAAAGGCTTCAGCCTTGTAGACCTTCCTAAATACCAAAGAGAAGAGTCAAAGAGTCACTAATCAGGGAAGTAAGGGAATGCAGAAACAAAGGAGCAGTCGAGAAACTATAGCGAAGCCATTAAAGCAGGGTCCTAGTTCCTGCTCAAGGAATATACATAACAATATCTTTGAGTTCTCCTGCAGGAACTAAGGTCCCCACCCAGGTGGAGGATGGCAACTTCAGGCTGAGCACAAGATTCCTGGAGCACCACCCTGTTACCTCACCACCAACCAATCAGAAGGAAGTCACATACCCTGCAGCCCTCTCCCCAAATTTTGCCTATAAAAACTTCTCCCTGAAAACCATCAAGGAGTTTGGGTTTTTTGAGCACAAGCCAGCCATTCTCCTTGCTTGGCCCTGCCATCAACCTTTCTCTACCCCAAAGTCCAATGTTTCAGTTTGTTTGGCCTCACCATGCGTAGGGCACACAAACTTGTGGTCAGTTACTTGTTACTACAAGTTAACTAGAAACTGGGTTAACCAAAGCTGGAGAAAATATGAAAAAAAAAAGAAGACTATCAGAATTAATGTAGACTATCCAGCTTATATCACTTAATCAGCAAATGACCAGATGAACTTTTCTTTGGGGAATAACAAGATAAGGGAATTCAGCCCTGAGTAGATAAAATAAACTTAGCTAGATATCTTGGTATCTTTTTAGCCTGAGAGGTATTATCCTACCTAGAGTTCAGTGTCACAATTAAGTGGGATTGTAGAGAGACTGTTTTTTTCATTTCCTTGAATCCCCCTAGTCCCTTTTTTTCTGAACTGTATTAACAACACAGTTGCTCTAAAGAGCAGGGCTCCTTTTCAAATTTAAAATATGGGCTGTTGTTCTCTCTCTCCTTGCTTATTATTTTTAAGTCTAAGCTGGGGCCCCATAGCTTTGGATGAGCCAAATGCTGACTCAGGCAAGGGAAAGGAGATGCAAGGCCAGTTCTCCCAGGAGCAGAAAGCACTGCAGATTAGGGAGGCCTTTGTCATCTTTGTCATGTGTAATTTGACTAAACCTACTTGAATAAGAAAGAACTGGAGGCCTCAGAGAACTTTTATCCTCTTAAATGAACAATAATCACAGTGCAAAGCAGAAAAAGAAAAAAAGTAAGAGGAAAGAAAATGAGGCTGCTTTTCTTTCTTTCTTTTTTCTCAAATGAGAATAACTAAGGTTTCATTAATGAAACTTGGATCCTTTCTCACTAAATGAGGTTCTGACTTGCTGGCAAAAGACATGTGCAGAAATATCACATAATTAATAATGCCTTGAAGGGAAATGTGCCTTAGGTGTTTTATTATTTTTTAATCATTTAACATGGTTTTTAAATGATTTATTTATGCCCACCTTGCTGCAGACTGGTTTTAGGGTGGCTTACATAAATACATTTAATAAGATAAGAAGCAAATAAGAAAATCAAGGAAAAGGAAAAAATTCAAGTAGTTAAGGTAGCACGGAGCCAGGGTAATACTGGTACCCAAAATGTGTATTCTAAGTCCTCAGAATTCCGCTAGAAACATGAGATGTGAGAGACAAAACCAGACACGTGATGTACAACTTCCATAAGATAAAAATCAAACTTGATGCTCAGGAGAACCAGAGGGAAATGTTTCCCTTGGGTCCTCATAAACAGGAACATAACAGATAACCTCCTCAACAGCATCCTTACAGTAAGTACAGAAACAGGCTTCACAGGCAGTTTCTTAGATTTCCCTTGGTGCCACCATAGAAACATGATCGAGGAAGAGCCATTGGGCAGGGGAACCCACACATATCTCTGAGGGCCTGGCTTGCTCCAGCGAAGGATATTAGCATGTGCAAAGAATGGATGGATGCACTGTGCATCACTTATTCAATCACCCAGGCTGACACCCTGAACAAGAAGCTGGAGAGCAACTGTTCTGTGTTGCCAGCTTTGCCAAGCTGGGAACAAGGATGACTTCTTGGTAATGTTGAGGAGCTCTGACTCCTGGGACGATTTCCCTTTATGCATATAAGAAGCTGTCGCCTTCACTCACTGCAGAAAGAGCCCGAACCATAAAATAGTCTGAGGAGGGTCTCCCAGTTAGGGAATCCTCTAAGTTTTACTAGGCCTAAAGTTTACACGATTCTGAGAGTCACTTTAGAAGATGAATACAAGATTGATTACAAAAGTTAATTTTCATTTAGAAGGAGAAAACACAACAAATTATAAAATTTTTAAAACCTGGCAAATATCCCAAAAATCTTTAAAAATTAAATATTTTTTATGAATTAGCTGCCTGACACACCTCTATAATAGTTTTCCTACATTTTTGGCCACATGTTCCTTGAGCTTTCATAGAATCCTTTTCTATATAGAAAATAGAAAGATAATTCAGTCTTCCTTTTAGCATGTATGATAGAAATTTGGTTTTTTCTTATTAATGGTTTAGGAAAGGTTTCTTTCCATTTCACAACTTATTACAGACAGTGACATGTACATTTTTAGGATTGTTGTCAATTTTAGGAAAATCTCTATCAATTTTTTTCATAGATATGCTGTGATTTTGAGAATATTTTTTCACAGATCAGGTCCAGTCTCCCTACACTTATCTTTCCTCTATTACCTTCTACATACTTTTGGTTCCAGGCACCACAGGACAGGTTCATATCACAATATGGCCCTGTCCTTCGTGTTACAGTATGAGGTTAGTCAGCCTCTTGGGAAGTAGGATTATTTTATCAGGATGCTTAGCAACAGCTTAACTGTACAAGGAAATGGGGTTGCAAATCTGCATAGATATATCCCACTAAACATGACCAAAAGGGTCCTGTTGTAGGTTGAATAATGGCAGCCCAAGGATATCATGTCTTAATCCCTGGAACACACAGATGTTACTTTATAAGAAAAAAGGATTTGGGGAATATGATTTAGGATCTTGAGATAAGGAATTATCCTGGATTATCCAGGTGAACCCTAAAGACCATCACAAGTGTCCTTATAAGAGACAGGGAGACGGAGATTACACACACAGAGGAGAAGGTGATGTGAAGACAGCGACAGAGATTGGAATGGTGCAGTCACAAGCGAAAAAACACCAAGGAAGGCTGGCAGCCACCAGATGCTAGAAGAGGCAAGGAATGAATTCTCCCCCAGAGCCTCCTGAGAGAGTTCCACTGCCACCTTGATTTTGGACTTCTGGCCTCCAAAACTGTAAGAGAATACACTTCTATTGTTTTAAGCCACCAGATTTGTGATGATTTCTTACAGTAGCCTTAGGGAACCAGTATAGATCTCTAGTTCAACTTCCTTGTAGCCAGATCCAACACAGGGCCACAGTTTTTCCACCACTACTTTACATTAGGGGAAGTGAAGAAGAGAAGTTGGAGGGGAAGGAGACAGTGATCTTAAGCAACTGCTGTTGAAATATATACTTTTGGAAACTGTATACAATCATATGACAATGTGAGCCTATCATGGAGGCCCCTCCCAGGACCTTAGAAGGGGCCCAGGTGAAAGAGGGGCTCGGAAGCTTCAGTCTCATTAGCTTCTCAGTGAATCTCCCTCAGCCTCAACTCAGCCTCAGTGGTTGTGTTGAGGAAGGTCTAAAAGAAGGGTCTTATGTTTTGGGAAGGACCAATCTGGAAAAAAGCAGGATCTTCATAGCATGCGTATAATGGAAACCAGTTTATGGTAGGGGGTGGGAATAACAGAGGTTGTAGAAGAAACAGAGTAAGAGTGATGACAATAGCATTTAAAAAAAAAATGCTACATGACTTTGGTCCTCTCCTTCTCACTAGAAGAGGTGGGAAAGTTGAAGCTTTCTTCTTGTCTCTGAGTACCCTACCCCCAGAGAGACACTGGTTTCCTCTTCTTCTCCCGTAACAATTGCACTTCTTTGTACTTGAATTTTAGCCAGTCTATAATTATCTCTTTTTTAACATTTATTTATTTATTTTTGGCTGTGTTGGGTCTTCGTTGCGGTGCGCAGGCTTCTCATTGCAGTGGCTTCTTTTGTTGTGGAGCATGGGCTCTAGGCGCATGGGCTTCAGTAGTTGTGGCTCATGGGCTCTAGAGCGCAGGCTCAGTAGCTGTGGTGCACGGGCTTAGTTGCTCTGCGGCATGTGGGATCTTCCCGGACCAGGGTTCGAACCCGTGTCCCCTGCATTGGCAGGCAGATCCTTAACCACTGTGCCACCAGGGAAGTCCCTATAATTACCTCTTTACATATCTATTCCCTCTGCCAAGGTTTTGAGCTCTGTGAGAATAAAAACTATGCCTGATTTACCTTTGTAAACTGGTTGAATTAAAAAGAATTGTAAGAGATTAAGAAAACCTGGGAAGGGGTCCTAAAGTACAGATTCAGACCACCCCAGTTTCCATCTGCATGCCCTCTCCTCTCTACTACCCTGGCAACAGAATCTTTCTCAAGTCAAGGGAAGGAGAACTGACCTTCTCAGCATGCGTTATCACCAATCTACTCTTTACAGCATTAAATATTGATTTTTGGTACTCAAAACACCGTGCTGTCGAGAATCAAAACCCATTCTTTCAACCTACTGCTTCTGCTAGGAGTTACAACCATCTATTTGAAAATCGCCCATCAATCCCTACCCCAGCTGAGAGATTATTCTTTTGCTCTGCTGTATCTTTCCTACACTGATTCAGTAACTCCTGGGTGGCCAAGCAGATGAGGTGAGACAGGAGTCATGGGACAAAGGTACTTACAAAAAAATGAAAATAAAAAAGCCTATCAGTTAATATTAAAATATTAGCCCACTACCATTATGTCTCTATATCAGATCATCTGTCCCAAAGCCTCATGGGTCTGGCTGGTATGCCATCTGTGTCATATTTTGGAAACCCTGCAATAGATCATGCAAAAGTTCAGGTCATTTGTGTAGTTATTAATGCTCTTCACAAATATTCCAGTTCTCTCTCCTTCCAGTGCACGTGGCAGGATATTTTTTTCTTGCCACTTGAAATTAGTTTTACCCATTTGGCTTGAGTTGGCCAGTGAAACGTGAGTGGATATAACATGTATGAGCTCAAAAAGGAGCTCTTAGAGCCACAGTGGGATTTACTCTGCTCTCTTTTCCTTTAGCCTGAGTACGGGAGTGAGGAGACACAGAGCAGGGCTCCCAGCTGACCCTCAATAGACTTGTAGTACAAGTGAGAAATAGACCGTTATTTGTTTGTCTGTTTTAGCCCCATAGTGCACCTTGTGGGATCTTAGTTTCCCGACCAGGGATCGAACCCAGGGGTCTTGGTAGTGAGAACACAGAGTCCTAACCACTGGACCACAAGGGAATTCCCTAGACCTGTTATTTGTGAAGTCTCTGTCATGTTGCATTTGTTTGTCAATGCAGCATAAACTAACCTCTCTTGATTATTACAAACGTGAGCACATAGCTCTCCCACCAAACAGTAATAGCCTCAAGTTTCCCTCATTTACATGAAAAGACAGATATTTACAAAAGGTATGTGTGTTTGTGTGTGTGTGTGTGTCTGTGTCTGTGTGTGTCTGGCTACTGGCACCTGGATATCATTGGAATTACATAGATAAAAAGCTAATTGTGGAGGGGGGAAGCTATACTGCCAAAGAAACCACAGGCCTGGAAAAGGAAGTCTGTGACAGGTTGACATGACCAAGCAAAAGCAGATTGAGAAAAGTGCTCAAGGAGGGCATATTCTCCTATGCCTTTGTACATGAGGCCAAGAAGGATGACTAAGGCCTGTGAAGCAGAGTTGGGGCTGAATAATTACCATCCACACCCCCCGACAGAAGCCTGCTTCACAACGTCTGCCCAGTAGAATCTCTGCAGACCAAGGTCTTCCATTTTTCCAATTTTTAAATAGGATTGTTATGCCTGTTAGCCTGCCTCTATTCTAGCATGTATGTTGTATATGTGGGGACACTTTTAAGTTTGGGTCCCTAAGTCTCTGGTTCAAGGGCAGTCTATCCAGAACTCATGTAGTCATCATTGCATATCACTCCTAGAGTAGAGACTACCATGTATCACCCAGAGATGTTGGACTTTGAGCTTGACGCCAAGACTGAATGGCATTTTTTAAATTCTGGCTGCACCACGCGGCATGCAGGATCTTAGTTCCCCGACCCAGGACTGAACCCACGCCCCCTGCAGTAGAAGTGTGGAGTCTTAACCACAGGACCCCCAGGGAAGTCCCTGAATGGCATTTTTGGATTGCCTCCTTTGGGGTAAGTATGAGTGTCTTCTGCATAAAAGGAGAGTAAACTGAACATTTAGTGATCAGAATGGCAGACTGTTAAAGGCATTAGGATTTTTCACAACATTCTGTTCTCCCTCCTTCGAGGCACACGGTAGGGTTGTGTTTCCACCTGTGTGGAGTTAGGGGCAGCCATATGACTTACACTGGCCAGTGAAACGTGAGCTGAAGTGATGTGTATCACTCTCGGGCAGGAGCTCTGAGAGCCACTGCATACTTTGCCATGTTTTCAGAGGATGGCTGCCCTCAGTCTGAGTCCCAGAGCGTGGATGGCAACAGTGTGGAGTAAGATCCCCAGTCAGCAGTGAAGACCAAGCAATAAATACACCCCTCTTACTTGAAGTCACTGGGATTTAAGCATTGCTGGTTGCCACAGTATTGCCTTGCCTATCATGTCTGATACAGGCTCTCTTACACAGTCCAGGACATTCTGGCAGGACCCCGTAATCTTCGCTGATGCTTAGTGTCCAATCCTGAGAGTGACCCCCACATCTATATCTAAACTCTCAAGTTCATGGCTCTTAGCCTTCAACTCCTCTGGCCACCTCTTGATTTGTGGAGAAGGCCCCATGGACATCCACCACACTACATGGCACACCTTATGGGAAATTCTCTATCTAAAATAAACCCGCTGATCTTGGGGAAATGTTTCCTCTCAAACATCCACCTCCTCATCTGCCCAGCTCTGCTTCTCAGAGCCTGGCGTGTCTAAAACAAAAAGCTGGGTGGGGAGGCTTTCTTGGTACCTCAAAAATGATATCTTTAGCTTTACAGTACACAAATCAATAACAATTCCATCAGCAAAGAGCTCTGAACTCAGAAACCAAGACTTTTGAGTTTAGAGTAGGGGCGGGAATAAGCCGCATACCTTTCACAGAAAGAGGACAAGAACAAAACATCAGCTAATATCTCAACAGATCATTCTGACACATGTGTCATTGATAAAACAAGGGATTCAACTCGGGAATTCAGACTCACAATGGGCAACAAACTATTCCCTTGTAAGAACTTAATACACATCCTTTTAATCAAAGGTCATTGAGAGTGGACAGAGGGAAAAAGGAAGGAACTAGCATTTTGGGGATCCTACTATGTTCTGGTACTTTACCACATTTAATCCTCTAGGTGGCCATATGAGGGAACTGTGATCATTTTTCTCAGTGAAGACAGTAAGGTTCAGTGAACTTAAGCCACTTGCCTAAGATCACAGAGTAAGTAAATGGCAGAGCTGGGATTCCAATCAGATGTCCCTAACTGCAAAGGGTTTACTTACGGTTGGAGTCTTCCTTCTCTACCTGCCGCCACATCTAAATAAAGTTAAAAGAGAGAAAATATTTACTATAGTACAGTAAGAGAAATATGATGCAAAAATAAATGATTTTTTTCTTAATATGAGTAAAATTCTCATTTCGAACATTGAAATATTTAATCCATTAGAAAAGCTGCCCATTAAAGTGCCACTTAGGTAGTCACTATATTTATATACTTTATTTAGGAAATCTTGTAAGATTGACCCTTTGGCTAGAAACAAAATCAATAGTGTCATCTTTCAGACATCAGATAAAGGACAGTGAGAGATTCCTTACAGCTATAGTCTGGGAAATGCATCATGTCCCTTTTTGGCCATCAAATCTGAACCTTGATTCTGTGTCCATGTAGCTCTCACCTAAAGGAAAATTGGGGAGAGCACATTCACAGAATTTAAAATTTACAGCAGAATGTTTCTTGGCTAAGACCAGTGTTTGATGTGTATAGAGGTATAGCTTTAATCCCTACAGGATGGACAAAGCCAAAGAGGATGAGCTGGGGGAGTGCTGAATAAACTTATAGGAAAGAGAACAAAACATAAGCTAATATCTCAATAGAGATATTGAGATATCTCTATTATATCTATTATACTAATAGGTTTGTGAATTCCCAGAGAGTAGTGACTATGTTTAACTCCTTACTGTGTTCTCAGAGCTTAACACAAATCAAGACACAATAAAAGTTTAAATTAAGGGAACAGCATGGGCTTTTGAGTCATCACTAGGGTTCAAAGCTGGGTGGATTCTCCTATCCCTTGTTAGACAGAGTTTAAGACATTTACCTTTGTTGAGATGGAGCTCCACGTTTGTAAAATGGAGAAAATAATACCTCTCTTACAAGATTCTTATAAGCATGATTCAGGTGATTCTTATGCAAATCCTTCTTTAGAAGCTTAAAGCCCCTGACCCCTATCATGGATTTATTAGTTCTTCTGTCTCTCAAGAAAAAGATGGAAATAAAAAAACTGTGTCTATTAACTCTTCAAAAATTAGTCCAAAAAAATTCTCAGTGTTCCTTTTGCAGAAAGATATATTTCATGCTATTGCAATGAATGGAACATGTAATGCTTGCACAGTCTCTGACAGGCGTCTTTGTCCAAAGCTTATGCTAGCAAATGTTCAATATTGGTTCTAAAGTATAGGAAAAGGACTTTCCTGGTGGCACAGCGGTTAAGAATCCACCTGCCAATACAGGGGACATGGTTCGAGCCCTGGTCTGGGAAGATCCCACATGCCACGGAGCAACTAAGCCCATGCCCCAAAACTACTGAGCCTGCGTGCCACAACTACCGAAGCCCGCACACCTAGAGCCTGTGTTCTGCAACAAGAGAAGCCACTGCAATGAGAAGCCCGCACACTGCAACGAAGAGTAGCCCCTGCTTGCTGCAACGAAGACCAAACGCAGCCAAAAATAAAATATAAATAAACAAATAAATTTATAAAAAATAAAGTATAGGAAAAGACCTTCCTTGGGACCTAATGAAACTTAAAAGCTTTTGCACAGCAAAGGAAACCATCAACAAGACGAAAAGACAACCCCCAGAATGGGAGAAAATATTTGCAAATGAAGCAACTGACAAAGGATTAATCTCCAGAATTTACAAGCAGCTCATGCAACACAATATCAAAAAAACAAACAACCCAATCCCAAAATGGGCTGAAGACCTAAATAGACACTTCTCCAAAGAAGACATACAGATTGCCAACAAACACATGAAAGAATGCTCAACATCACTAATCATTAGAGAAATGCAAATCAAAACTACAATGAGGTATCACCTCACACCAGTCAGAATGGCCATCGTCAAAAAATCTAGAAACAATAAATGCTGGAGAGGGTGTGGAGAAAAGGGAGCCCTCTTGCCCTGTTGGTGGGAATGTAAATTGATACAGCCACTGTGGAGAACAGTATGGAGGTTCCTTAAAAAACTAAAAATAGAACTACCCTATGACCCAGCAATCCCACTACAGGGCATATACCCTGAGAAAACCATAATTCAAAAAGAGTCATGTACCACAATGTTCATTGCAGCTCTATTTACAATAGCCAGGACATGGAAGCAACCTAAGTGTCCAGTGACAGATGAATGGATAAAGAAGATGTGGCAGGGCTTCCCTGGTGGCGCAGTGGTTGAGAGTCTGCCTGCCGATGCAGGGAACATGGGTTCGTGCCCCGGTCCGGGAAGATCCCACATGCCACAGAGCAGCTGGGCCCATGAGCCATGGCCGCTGTGCCTGCGTGTCCGGAGCCTGTGCTCCGCAACGGGAAAGGCCACAACAGTGAGAGGCCCGTGTACCGCAAAAAAAAAAAAAAAAAAAAAGAAGATGTGGCACATACGTAGAATGGAATATTACCCAGCCATAAAAAGAAATGAAATTGAGTTATTTGTAGTGAGGTGGATAGACCTAGAGTCTGTCATACAGAGTGAAGTAAGTCAGAAAGAGAAAAACAAATACCATATGCTAACACATATATATATAGAATCTAAAAAAAAAAATGGTCATGAAAAACCTAGGGGCAGGACAGGAATAAAGACGCAGACGTAGAGAATGGACTTGAGGACACGGGGAGGGGGAAGGGTAAGCTGGGACGAAGTGAGAGAGTGACATGGACTTATAAATACTACCAAATGTAAAATAGCTAGTGGGAAGCATCTGCATAGCACAGGGAGATCAGCTCAGCTCAGTGCTTTGTGACCACCTAGAGGAGTGGGATAGGGAGGGTGGAAGGGAGACGCAAGAGGGAGGAGATACGGGGATATATGTATATGTATAGGTGATTCACTTTTTTTTTTTTTTTTTTTTGCGGTATGCGGGCCTCTCACTGTTGTGGCCTCTCCCGCCGCAGAGCACAGGCTCAGCGGCCATGGCTCACGGGCCCAGCTGCTCCGCGGCATGTGGGATCTTCCTGGACCGGGGCACGAACCCGTGTCCCCTGCATCGGCAGGCGGACTCTCAACCACTGCGCCACCAGGGAAGCCCATGATTCACTTTTTTATAAAGCAGAAACTAACACACCACTGTAAAGCAATTATACTCCAATAAAGATGTTAAAAAAAATATCTTCCTATTGATCCACCTCAATAAGGGCATGGAGTTTTAGTTGGATCTCACCATAGCCAATCATTTCTGTCCTAGAAGAAATTATAAAAGGATATTAATCCTGGTTTTGAAACGGATGCCCAGTATAAGGGTAAAAACTCCTATGCCTGTCCATCCACTCCACCCCTACCTCAGGATGGTGATTTGCTTAGACATGTGAAAACTAGGAGAACTCTCACATGCAAAAGGCTGAAACCAGTAAGGGTCAGAACTGGCTGCTGTGTAATATTGTTCTAAGTAGATAATAAAAGAATAAAAACACCCATTACCTATTGCCGAGATTTTTGTTATCCTAAAATTTCTACCTCTTTGCTTATATGAAAAATGAGCCCAAACTTCCAGTCCAGACAAGATTCTATAGACCCCTTTTGCCTAGCTCCTCTCCACTAAGCACAACTATAAAGCCTGGAAATTATGAAAGAAACCACTGAAGGAGAAGTCTGAAAGGTGGTAAGAAGAAGATAAACTCTTTTGAGACCCCAGGATTGGAGGCACAACCCAGTAACACAGTATCTTACGTGTTACTTCCTCCAACCAATGGAAGAAGACAACCTAAATTGAACCCTTCCTACGCATGACCTAGCAACAGCAGATAGCCCAAGGCTCATTCTGTCCCCGGACTGAAACTGAATTCCATCTGACAACATCAGGCAAGACATCATTCACAAGAGGTACCAATAGGGAGCCTCACCAACAATAAGCAGCCTGGAGACGTGCCCTCCATCTTGGTCATGCCTTAGACTCCCCTACCCCACAGAGAGATACTGAGGCTGGTGGATGGAACCAGCAAGAGGCAACTTCACTACAGCAAGTGGTTCCATCCAGGAAGCTTCTTTGTCCCCCTGAGGCCGAAACTCTCTTCTCTCACTCAGAAAGACCCTGCAGTTGAACCCTCAGGCATTTATTCTTGAGAAATGGACACTTATGTCCATAGAACAACATGTACACGAATGTCAATAACAGTTTTAATCATGATAGCAAAGACTGGAATTAGCCTAGATATCCTTCAAAAATTGAATAGCTAAACAAACTGTGGTATATGTATATATACACATGGAATACTATTCAGCAATAAAAAGGAATGAACTATTGATATATACAACAATTTGGATGAATCTCTGAAATTATACTGACTGAAAAAAGCCAATCCTAAAGGGTTATATAATGTATGATTCCACTAATATAAAATGTTTGAAATGACAAAAGTTTAGAAATGGAGGTCAGATTAGTCATTGCCAGGGATTCAGGATAGGGAAGGAGCTGGACATGTTATGAAAGGAGAACACAAGGTATCCTTGTGTTGATGGAACTATCTGTTCTGGGTCTTGACTGTGGTGGTGGACACACAAACCTACACATAGGTTAAAACTGAACAGAACCAAGCACAAACACACAGACGGTTTACACTTTTTTTATTCTCACTCAAAATCATGGGACCTTATCAAATTGTCCTTCTCCCAGTATGCTATAAAACCAAACCACAGAGTCCTGTACAAACTATAGCCTTAACACTGTTGCAGTGGGTTGACTTCCACTGTCTCCCAGGACTCTTCCATAACCAGCCTGAGGCGGTACAGGCCTTGCGGCTGAATAAGTCATTGTAGGCTCCAACAGCCCTTGCCCAAATAGCCCTAGAGGTCACCAAGGAGCTCACAGCCAGTGGACAAAAAAAAAAGACTCATATGCAATAGTTAGCGTAACCTGATGTAAATCCTATAAAAGAAGTAGATAAACTTTGAGAAGATGTATATAAGAGAGATTAAGGGAATGAGCTGTGGATTAACTCAGAACTGGGATTCAGTTCTAAATCTACCTAAAATTACAAGTGTAACTTTGTGCAAAGTAAATCTCAGTTTCCACATATGTAAAATGGGGAGGACAAGAGCATCTTCTTATGTAATGTAGTTGTTGAGAGGATTAAATGAGATTTGAATGTAAAGTGGGTAATGCACTGTTCTGGACTAAATCGTGTCCCTGCAAAATGCCTATGTTGTAGCCCTAACCCCCAGTGTGGATAATTTTGGAGATGGAGCCTTTAAGGAAGTTATTAAGGTTAAATGAGGTCATAAGGGTGGGGGCCTAATCCAGTAAGACTGTTCTCTTTATAAGAAGAGGAAGAGACACCAGGGACATGCATGCACAGAGCAAAGACTGTGTGAGGACACAGTGAGAAGGTGGCCATCTGCAAGCCAAAGAGAGAGGCCTCAAAGGAGAAACTGAACTGCTGATACCTTGATCTTGGACGTCCAGCCTCCAGAACTGTGAGAAATAAATTTCTGTTGTTCAAGCCACCCAGTCTATGGTATGCTGTTATGGAAGTCTATGCTGACTAATACATGCACCATCAGACATAGAGTTTTGTGCTCAATAAATACGAGCTATAATAATGATGTTTATTGTTATAATTAATGTAAGTAAATTTACAGGCCCTGTGGCAAAAGATGTGTTTCCTACATTCTTAGGGGCCCAAGAGGCTTCTGTTGGTAGATATGGGGCTGTGATCAAAAGGGTAGAGCTCAAAGGACAGAGAACAAGCAAAGTGAAGCTGGGTGTGGACTTTTCTGACATGTGCGCATGCAAAGAGGAGATGACCATAGAGCAACAGAAGGAGCTCAGTGGAAAGACAGACAGCGGGCGAAGCAGCCTCTAGCGGCAGGGAGGACTCACCCAGGGAGGGCAGCACTGCAGTTGGGTTCTGGGACCAGAGCCAATCTAGGGCTTCCTATGGGATAGCCATAAGCAGAAGGATGTAAAGGCCAGCATGAGTCAAAATTCCTAGAGAATGCTGAGATTCAATACTTGGAAGATGACATCTAAATGTCAAATCCAAATTGCTGGGGCTGGGGGAAAAACATGAGAGACAGGGACAAGGTTCAACAACAAGGAGAAACTGCAACATGTACCATAGGGAACTGTGGAGAACAGCACTGAACTACTTGCTGTTTGCTTTCATTTGTTACTGTGTGCTGTATAGTGGGTATGACTAGTTGAAAGTTACAAGGTTAGTGAGAGAGGTCCCAAGTCCAGGTTTTATAATAAGAAGAAACAGCTAATACTCAAGGCATCACAATAGACCTTGAAATGAGCAAAAGGGATCACAGAAAAGGTCAGAATTCAATAGATTCTTCAAACAAACCTGAACAAAATTGACCCTAAATGATTGCTCATCACCTGGTATCTCGCACGAACAATATTAGAGTAAGTAAATAGGCCAAAAGTGCCACCAGCACTAATTGGGCATTCCACCAGGTGATCCTAGGCTATGCTCCTCTGAGATAAATGAGAGGTCAGCAAACTTTTTCTCTAAGGACCAGCTAATAAATATTTTAGGCTTTGTGGGCCATATAATCTCTGTCACAATCATTCAACACTTGTAGACCAAAAGCAGACATTGACTATATGTAAACAAATGCACACGGCTATGTGTCAGTAAAACTTATACATGGACACAAATTTGAATTTCATATAATTTTTATGTGTCATGAAATATTATTCTTGTTTTGATTTTTTTCAACCATTTAAAAATGCAAAAGCCATTCTTAGCTTGTGGGCCACAAGAAAGCATGCAGCAGGCCATATTTGTGTTCTGGGCTATAGTTTGCTGAACCCAGATATAAAGAGTGCATAGCCCACCAGCGCTAACTGTATTCCACCAGGTAACCAGGGATATTTGCTCCTGTGAGATAGACAAGCAATTTGGGTTATGAATGTAAGAGGTGACTTGGTTTTATTAGTATTGTTATGCATTTTAAACAATACTTGTTCTTGTAAAATAGCCATGTTTTGAATCAACTCTTTTGTTTCTGATGCTAATTGTTGAGGCTTAGGGCCCCTTTGATGGGCTAAAGAGCATTGCTTGATCCTTTGAAGCTCTGCCTTTAGAAAATATCCTGAACCCATTCGTTTCTTATTTCTCTAGTTTAAGTCACCATCATCTCTTGCCTGGACCACAATACCTTCCCAATTTTCTCTCTTCTCCCCCTACAGTCTCTTTACACAGCAGCCAAGTAACCCCTTTAAAAGATAAGACTAATAGCATCACTCCTCTGCTTAGAACCCTACAGAATCTTTCCACAATACTTTTAATCACCTACACGAGTCCTTATCAAACTCTCTGTTGCAGGCTGGATTCCCCATCCGAGATGGAGTTTAGAGGGCAGGGTATTTATTAGGGAGTGCCCTTGGGATCAGCATGTGTGGAAAGGAGGGGAACAAAGCAAGCGTGGTAGAAGAAAGCATCCACTGCAATGCAGGCTCAACAATAGTCTTGGTCAATCTCATGGTGAGCTCTGGAGCTAGAATGGCCCTTTAGAGTTGTTCCAAGTTAGGCCAAGATGCTGGGCCTTTACACTCCCTCAGCGACCACTCATTGGATATAGGCAGCGCTGGGAAGAGGCATGGACTTAGGTGACATGGCTCTCAGCAGATGGGGCAGTGTCTTAAAGCTCTGTCCACAGCACTCCTAAAGCTGGGGCAACAGGTCCATTAAAGGGAATCTGGTCAGTGCATCACAGTGCCCAATACACTCTCCCACCTCATCTCCTATCATTCTTCCACTGGTCCGTCAGCTCCACGTAAAACAGCCTTCTAGCTGTTCCTCAAGTCAGTCAAGTACAATCATGCCTCAGGAACCTTGCCCTTGCTCTTCCCTCTCCCTGGAGCACACTTATCTGCTTGGATTAATTCCTTACTTTAGCTAAGTCTCTTCTCAAATGGAGCCACCTCAGAGAGAGAACTTCTCTAACAACCCTACCCAAAATAGCAACCCCTGTCACCCTCTATCTCTCTACCCTATTTAATTTTTTCTTCATAGTACTTACTACTATCTGATAACTAGAATATATTTCTGTTTCCTTGATGGCTTATTATCTCTTATTAGAATATAAACTCCTGAACAGACTTGTGGTTGCCAAGTGGGAAGGGGGATGGGAGAGAGTTGGATTGGGAGTTTGGGGTTAGCAGATGCAAACTATTATATATAGAATGGATAAGCAACAAGGTCTTATCATATAGCACAGAGAACTATATTCAATATCCTGTGATAACCATAATGGAAAAGAAAAAATAAGTAAAATAAATAGAATATAAGCTCCTTGAATTCAGGTTTATCCATCTCATTCATTGCTCTATCTCTAGAGCCTAGAGCAACACATGACACAAAACAAGTCTTCAATAAATGATTATTGAATCAACACAAAAAGAATGAATTGCTTCACATTGATTCATAACACTGGCATCCGCAGGATCAGCTTCTGATTATTTAAATGCAGGTAATGGCTTCACTGATCTGACACTGGCAGTTCTCCACCCCCTCCCCTCACTGCTGGCCAGCAGATTCCCCTCCCTAGAACACAGAGTTCAGTCCCCAGGTCTATTTTCATAACCAACACGGTTTCAGAGCTTTCTCTTACCACATCCCCTCCCCCATCCTTTCTTTAACCTCTTTGACACACAATCCCAAACCAACTTCCTCTGACTTTATTATATGAATATGCTTGGGGCAGGAGAGAAGAAGGAAAGGGAGGGGGAGAGCATGCACTATTAGTCTGACAATGACATTAGACCAATGATATTGAAAATCCATCCTTTCATTCTTATTTTATCTAATTTTTGCCTGAAGGCTGCACCTACAATCAGTCTCCATTTTAGAACTGTCTAGTTAGAAAATGGATTTGACTAAATTAAATTCAAAGCAGTATGAATTCAGTAAAATCTTTTGTTCCTCTTCTATGACACTGAATTTTAAGTAACTCATGTATTTTCTACCTTGGCCCGGAAAGAATGACATCTTTTTATTGAGTTATGTATGCACTGTGCTAATGATTCTTGTTCAGATATTATTGAGATGATAGCAATCAGTAAGATATTTATTCAGCATGTACTCTTTTTTAAGGACATTACTATGTCCCTGGGGTTAAAAAGTATAATATAATTTCTGCTTCAAGGACCTTATGATATCATAGGAGAATATAACATATACAGCATATAAACAGTTAAAGATACAAAAGAATATAGAATTAGAATTGCTTGTGAGTGGGTCACAAAGCGATGTGTGGAAAATGAACCATAGGATATTTACTTAATATCTATTGTGGAGGGCTAGAGGCCCAATGTATCAAGTAGGCTTCTTAACCTGGAAGCAACAGGAATTGCCCTGCAGGATTTAAGCAGGAGAAAAAAGTTCACTGAAAGTATATTGGGGCTGTCGAATTATTCAGAAAGCCATAAAACCAGGCTTGTAAAACAGGCAGGCAAGATCTTGTTATAGGAATAAGAACTGTGAGGGCTGGGAGAGAGGCTTTCTGCCACCTTCATGAACATTGGCCACCACAGCCTGCATTGCTAATTGTGCTATCACTGCCACTCCTGGAACGGCAAACATTGCTACTGCAAATGTGTTCTCCACAGTACCTGCTTCTTACCGCTATTAGCTTCTAATAGATCTAACTAGGTCACCTGCCACTGCTCAAGGGAGCCTGGGGAAACAAGTATTTTTTGTTTCAGCTTTTATAGTGGGCAATTTTCCAAATCAAGACTGGTCCATCATGTGCTAAGCATGAAAAGCAAAAACGAACAGATGTTCACATACCTAAGAAGTAGTAAATCCTGTCACTGCCCCTTAAGAAACTGGCAGTTTAGATGATGAAACAGGCCTTCACAATTTTATTGATCAATCAACATTTTAGCCTCTACTAGGTACAAGGCATTGTGTTAAGGGCTGTGAATATTCTAAATAAGAGAAACACAATTCTTGCCTTAACTTTTTCCTCTTGAGAGGGGAAAAATAGTGTCAAAATAACAGAATTCAGGAGCAGGGCTAACTCTTGCCCATTCTTAGATGCAATAAATATTGTTTTTTAATTCTTGTTTGAGTAGTAACTGTGAGGCAGCCATATTTTGAACAGAATTTGATATATGTTTGATGTCCAATAAATATTTTTAATAATGAGTGCTTCTGGAGAAATAACATCCAAGAATGTCCTGGCAGATGGTAAAACATTTTTTCAGATTTAATTTCTGCCAAAGCAACCATCTATCTTAACTTGCGAGTGATAGAAAATCAAACAGAAAATTAGAGACAGCTAGACAAAGCATGAGAAATGTCTGGCCTGAGCTGTAGAGGAGGCTTATTCATTTGCCATGGTTAGATTAACTGTATCTTTCCTTTAGCTCTCATGAGGAGGGAGGAGGGAAAAAATGCCAGTATAAACAAGGTTATACATTGTATGATCTCTTATTTGAGTCTACAGGATCAATGGGGAAAAAATAACAACAATCCCATATTTACAATAAACTTGTTTCTTGCATGTCAAACTAATAGCAAGGAATTTCTAACATGGTTAAATTTCCATCAGGAAGCGATTGGACTCTATTCTAATCATCCCCAATTGATAATTTACTAAAAAGGTATTGAGGCAAAAAGAGTTTGAATCTTTGTGTGGCTGAACCACAGTGACTCCATTTTGTCAGCTCCATCTTGGGCCTGCACTCCTACCCGCTCCCCTTTTGGTGTTACTGAACTTTAGCCCACTCACAAGGAATGCACCCAAGTCAGGTAAGTTCCCTATCAACTTCTACCCTTGCCTTCATCTGATATGAAAACTGGAAGAGTACCTTTTGCTGATGCAGATGGTTAATGGTCATGAGATGCCCGGGGGGAGAAAAAAATCCCCTCTTCCAGTTGGTATGGACTGCTTTTTCACTTGGTAGTCAGATTCTATTTTTAGCTTTGGCCCCTTTAAATTCCTGTGTACCCATTTCGGTGGTGTGCAGTGCAGCTGCAAATGCCTCTGGATCTTCCATCTGCCTGATCCTTCCTGCCTGTAAGTTACCCACAATAAACTTCATAATTGCACTTTACAGAGTTGCCCGCTTCATTTTTCGGTCTCAAAGTTCCTTCTCAGTTTGGAGGATATTATTCTATATCTCCACTTTCCAACAGTCATTTACTAGAGACCAGAAATTAAAACTGAATTTTCCATTGGTCCAGTTCATGTCTTAGATTTGTTCTAGAAAATACACCCTGTTCAAACAATTCTAAAGGATGCTGTGGGGCATGAGAAGATGGGAAAGATTCTCTATAAGTCAAGCATTAGGACAGTTGAGATTCCACAGAATAGTCTATTTTGTTCTAGTTCTATTCAACATGGTGCTGAAAGCGTCTCAGCCAATCAGTATGATGCAGATGAAAATAGAAAGGACCCTGTGTTCTTTCCAGGGTATGTGTCCACTAAATACAGTAAACTAAGATGATAATGTGTGTGTCTGTATACCTGTGAATATGCATATGTGTGTGCTGGAATACAATATAGTGAAAATAACCCAGACACACTAAGCCTAATACTATCTTACACACCAAGAAGCATGCGTTGCTTGAACACTGGGAAAGAAAAGGAAACTTCCACCCTGTTAATCCTGTCATTCCTTTTCTACTCTGAGTTGGCAGTTTCTGTGTACTTTTTCGCACTTAACAAACAGTATGTAGAGAGAGGGACTGACTCCAACCTCATGACCTCTGAGTTTAGGATTCCTCTTTTCCCATAAGAACAGTTACCCTTAGTACACTCCAGGATACTTATCTTTCTTTTCATATAAATCCTCTACTCCTTCATAATTGCTCCCTCTGATTCCCATTTGGGATAACTGGACAAAATAAGATTTATATTTCTGAAGAATTTTTGCTCAAAGTCATCAACCCATTATCTATGAGTGTATTACCTCCTGACTTTTAAATTTATTGTATGGACCTCCCTCAGTTTATTTATCCAAAAAGTGGGAATAATAGTTCGTGCTCCGGAGGACTTCCGGGAAGATGGCAGAAGAGTAAGACGCGGACATCACCTTCCTCCCCACAGATACACCAGAAATACATCTACACGTGGAACAACTCCTACAGAGCATCTACTGAACGCTGGCAGAAGACCTCAGACCTCCCAAAAGGCAAGAAACCCCCCACGTACCTGGTTAGGGCAAAAGAAAAAAATAAACAGAGACAAAAGGATAGGGACGGGTCCTGCACCAGCGGGAGGGAGCTGTGAAGGAGGAAAAGTGTCCACACACTAGGAAGCCCCTTCGCGGGCGGAGACTGCGGGTGGCCGAGTGGGGAAGCTTCGGGGCCGCGGAGGAGAGCACAGCAACAGGGGTGCGGAGGGCAAAGCGGAGAGATTCCAGCGCAGAGGATCAAGGCCGACCGGCACTCACCAGCCGAGAGGCTTGTCTGCTCACCCGCCGGGCAGGCAGGGCTGGGAGCTGAGGCTCCGGCTTCAGTCGGAGCGCCGGGAGAGGACTGGGGATGGCGGCGTGAACACAGCCTGCAGGGCGTTAGTGCACCGCGGCTAGCCGGGAGGGAGTGCGGGGAAAAGTCTTGACCTGCCGAAGAGGGAAGAGACTTTTTCTTCCCTCTATATTTCCTGGTGCGCGAGGAGAGGGGATTAAGAACTCTGCTTCAAGGAGCTCCAGAGACGGGCGCAAGCCGCGGCTAAAAGTGCGGACCCCAGAGACAAACATGAGACGCCAAGGCTGCTGCTGCCGCCACCAAGAAGCCTGTGTGCGAACACAGGTCACTTTCCACACCCCACTTCCGGGGAGACTGTGCAGCCCACCACTGCCAGGGTCCCGGGATGCAGGGACAACTCCCCCGGGAGAAGGCACAGCATGCCTCAGGCTGCTGCAACGTCATGCTGGCCTCTGCCGCCGCAGGCCCGCCCCCCCGCACTCCGTGACCCTCCCTCCCCCCCGGCCTGAGTGAGCCAGAGCCTCCGAATCAGCGGCTCCTTTAACCCCGTCCTGTCTGAGCAAAGAACAGACGCCCTCCTGCGACCTACACGCACAGGCGGGGCCAAATCCAAAGCTGAGCCCCTGGGAGCTGTGAGAACAAAGAAGAGAAAGGGAAATCTCTCCCAGCAGCCTCAGAAGCAGCGGATTAAAGCTCCACAATCAACTTGATGTACCCTGCATCTGTGGAATACATGAATAGACAACAAATCATCCCAAATTAAGGACCCGAGTGGATGAAAGGCTCTTGGTGCTGCAGCCAGGAGTTAGTGCTGTGCCTCTGAGGTGGGAGAGCCAACTTCAGGACACTGGTCCACAAGAGGCCTCCCAGCTGCACATAATATCAAATGGCGAAAATCTCCCAGAGATCTCCATCTCAATGCCAGCACCTTCAACGACCAGCTTCACTCAACGACCAGCAAGCTACAGTGCTGGACATCCTATGCCAAACAACTAGCAAGACAGGAACACAACCCCACCCATTAGCAGAGAGGCTGCCCAAAATCATAATAAGTCTACAGACACCCCAAAACACACCACCAAACGTGGACCTGCCCACCAGAAAGACAAGATCCAGCCTCATCCACCAGAACACAGGCACTAGTACCCTCCACCAGGAAACCTACACAACCCACTGAACAACCTTAGCCACTGGGGACAGACACTAAAAACAACAGGAACTACGAACCTTCAGCCTGCAAAAAGGAGACCCCAAACACAGTAAGATAAGCAAAATGAGAAGACAGAAAAACACACAGCAGATGAAGGAGCAAGATAAAAACCCACCAGACCTAACAAATGAAGAGGAAATAGGCAGTCTACCTGAAAAAGAATTCAGAATAATGATAGTAAAGATGATCCAAAATCTTGGAAATAGAATAGACAAAATGCAAGAAACAGTTAACAAGGACCTAGAAGAATTAAAGATGAAACAAACAGTGACGAACAACACAATAAATGAAATTAAAAATACTCCAGATGGGATCAATAGCAGAATAACTGAGGCAGAAGAACGGATAAGTGACCTGGAAGATAAAATACTGGAAATAACTACTGCAGAGCAGAATAAAGAAAAAAGAATGAAAAGAACGGAGGACAGTCTCAGAGACCTCTGGGACAACATTAAACGCACCAACATTCGAATTATAGGGGTTCCAGAAGAAGAAGAGAAAAAGAAAGGGACTGAGAAAATATTTGAAGTGATTATAGTTGAAAACTTCCCTAATATGGGAAAGGAAATAGTTAATCAAGTCCAGGAAGCACAGAGAGTCCCATACAGGATAAATCCAAGGAGAAATACGCCAAGACACATATTAATCAAACTGTCAAAAATTAAATACAAAGAAAGCATATTAAAAGCAGCAAGGGAAAAACAACAAACAACACACAAGGGAATCCCCATAAGGTTAACAGCTGATCTTTCAGCAGACACTCTGCAAGCCAGAAGGGAGTGGCAGGACATATTGAAAGTGTTGAAGGAGAAAAACCTGCAACCAAGATCACTCTACCCAGCAAGGATCTCATTCAGATTTGATGGAGAAATTAAAACCTTTACAGACAAGCAAAAACTGAGAGAGTTCAGCACCACCAAACCAGCTCTACAACCACTGCTAAAGGAACTTCTCTAGGCAAGAAACAAAAAAGAAGGAAAAGATCTACAATAACGAACCCAAAACAATTAAGAAAATGGGAAAGGGAACATAAATATCGATAATTACCTTAAATGTAAATGGACTAAATGCTCCCACCAAAAGGCACAGATTGGCTGAATGGATACAAAAACAAGACGCATATATTTGCTGTCTACAAGAGACCCACTTCAGACCTAGAGACACATACAGACTGAAAGTAAGGGGATGGAAAAAGGTATTTCATGCAAATGGAAACCAAAAGAAAGCTGAAGTAGCAATTCTAATATCAGACAAAATAGAATTTAAAATAAAGACTATTACAAGAGACAAAGAAGGACACTACCTAATGATCAAGGGATCGATCCAAGAAGAAGTTATAACAATTGTAAATATTTATGCACCCAACGTAGGAGCACCTCAATACATAAGGCAAATACTAACAGCCATAACAGGGGAAATCAACAGTAACACATTCATAGTAGGGGACTTTAACACCCCACTTTCACCAATGGACAGACCATCCAAAATGAAAGTAAATAAGGAAACACAAGCTTTAAATGATACATTAAACAAGATGGACTTAATTGATATTTATAGGACACTCCATCCAAAAACAACAGAATACAGTTTTCTCAAGTGCTCATGGAACATTCTCCAGGATAGATCATGTCTTGGGTCACAAATCAAGCCTTGGTAAATTTAAGAAAATTGAAATTGTATCAAGTATCTTTTCCGACCACAATGCTATGAGACTAGATATCAATTACAGGAAAAGATCTGTAAAAACTACAAACACATGGAGGCTAAACAATACACTACTTAATAACGAAGTGATCACTGAAGAAATCAAAGAGGAAATCAAAAAATACCTAGAAACAAATGACAATGGAGACACGACGACTCAAAATCTATGGGATGCAGCAAAAGCAGTTCTAAGAGGGAAGTTTATAGCAATACAATCCTACCTTAAGAAACAGGAAACATCTCAAATAAACAACCTAACCTTGCACCTAAAGCAATTAGAGAAAGAAGAACAAAAAAACCCCAAAGTTAGCAGAAGGAAAGAAATAAAAATCAGATCAGAAATAAATGAAAAAGAAATGAAGGAAATGATAGCAAAGATCAATAAAACTAAAAGTTGGTTCTTTGAAAGGATAAACAAAATTGATAAACCATTAGCCAGACTCATCAAGAAAAAAAGGGACAAGACTGAAATCAATAGAATTAGAAATGAAAAAGGAGAAGTAACAACTGACACTGCAGAAATACAAAAGATCATGAGAGATTACTACAAGCAACTCTATGCCAATAAAATGGACAACCTGGAAGAAATGGACAAATTTTTAGAAAGGCACAACCTGCCAAGACTGAATCAGGAAGAAATAGAAAATATGAACAGACCAATCACAAGCACTGAAATTGAAACTGTGATTAAAAATCTTCCAACAAGCAAAAGCCCAGGACCAGATGGCTTCACAGGCGAATTCTATGAAACATTTAGAGAAGAGCTATCACCTATCCTTCTCAAACTCTTCCAAAATATAGCAGAGGGAGGAACACTCCCCAACTCATTCTACGAGGCCACCATCACCCTGATACCAAAACCAGACAAGGATGTCACAAAGAAAGAAAACTACAGGCCAATATCACTGATGAACATAGATGCAAAAATCCTCAACAAAATACTAGCAAACAGAATCCAACAGCACATTAAACGGATCATACACCATGATCAAGTGGGGTTTATTCCAGGAATGCAAGGATTCTTCAATATACGCAAATCAATCAACGTGATACACCATAGTAACAAATTGAAGGAGAAAAACCATATGATCATCTCAATAGATGCAGAGAAAGCTTTTGACAAAATTCAACACCCATTTATGATAAAAACCCTCCAGAGAGTAGGCATAGAGGGAAATTTCCTCATCGTAATAAAGGCCATATATGACAAACCCACAGCCAACATCATCCTCAATGGTGAAAAACTGAAAGCATTTCCACTAAGATCAGGAACAAGACAAGGTTGCCCACTCTCACCACTCTTATTCAACATAGTTTTGGAAGTTTTAGCCACAGCAATCAGAGAAGAAAAGGAAATAAAAGGAATCCGAATCGGAAAAGAAGAAGTAAAGCTGTTACTCTTTGCAGATGACATGATACTATACATAGAGAATCCTAAAGATGCTACCAGAAAACTACTAGAGCTAATCAATGAATTTGGTAAAGTAGCAGGATACAAAATTAATGCACAGAAATCTCTGGCATTCCTATACACTAAGGATGAAAAATCTGAAAGTGAAATCAAGAAAACACTTCCATTTACCATTGCAACAAAAAGAATAAAATATCTAGGAATAAACCTACCTAAGGAGACAAAAGACCTGTATACAGAAAATTATAAGACACTGATGAAAGAAATGAAAGATGATACAAATAGATGGAGAGATATACCATGTTCTTGGATTGGAAGAATCAACATTGTGAAAATGACTCTACTACCCAAAGCAATCTACAGATTCAATGCAATCCCTATCAAACTACCACTGGCATTTTTCACAGAACTAGAACAAAAAATTTCACAATTTCTATGGAAACACAAAAGACCCTGAATAGCCAAAGCAATCTTGAGAACGAAAAACGGAGCTGGAGGAATCAGGCTTCCTGACTTCAGACTATACTACAAAGCTACAGTCATCAAGACAGTATGGTACTGGCACAAAAACAGAAATATAGATCAATGGAACAGGATAGAAAGCCCACAGATAAACCCACGCATATATGGTCACCTTATCTTTGATAAAGGAGGCAAGAATGTACAGTGGAGAAAGGACAGCCTCTTCAAGAATTGGTGCTGGGAAAACTGAACAGGTACATGTAAAAGTATGAGATTAGAACACTCCCTAACACCATACACAAAAATAAGCTCAAAATGGATTAAAGACCTAAATGTAAGGCCAGAAACTATCAAACTCTTAGAGGAAAACATAGGTGGGACACTCTATGACATAAATCACAGCAAGGTCCTTTTTGACCCACCTCCTAGAGAAATGGAAATAAAAACAAAAATAAACAAATGGACCTAATGAAACTTAAAAGCTTTTGTGCAGCAAAGGAAACCATAAACAAGACCAAAAGACAACCCTCAGAATGGGAGAAAATATTTGTAAATGAAGCAACTGACAAAGGATTAATCTCCAAAATTTATAAGCAGCTCATGCAGCTTAATAACAAAAAAACAAACAACCCAATCCAAAAATGGGCAGAAGACCTAAATAGACATTTCTCCAAAGAAGATATACAGACTGCCAACAAACACATGAAAGAATGCTCAACATCACTAATCATTAGAGAAATGCAAATCAAAACGACAATGAGATATCATCTCACACCAGTCAGAATGGCCATCATCAAAAAATCTAGAAACAATAAATGCTGGAGAGGGTGTGGAGAAAAGGGAACCCTCTTACACTGTTGGTGGGAATGTAAATTGATACAGCCACTGTGGAGAACAGTATGGAGGTTCCTTAAAAAACTACAAATAGAACTACCGTATGACCCAGCAATCCCACTACTGGGCATATACCCTGAGAAAACCATAATTCAAAAAGAGTCATGTACCAAAATGTTCATTGCCGCTCTATTTACAATAGCCCAGAGATGGAAACAACCTAAGTGTCCATCATTGGGTGAATGGATAAAGAAGATGTGGCACATATATACAATGGAATATTACTCAGCCATAAAAAGAAACGAAATTGAGCTATTTGTAATGAGGTGGATAGACCTAGAGTCTGTCATACAGAGTGAAGTAAGTCAGAAAGAGAGAGACAAATACCGTATGCTAACACATATATATGGAATTTAAGAAAAAGAATGTCATGAAAAACCTAGGGGTGAAACAGGAATAAAGACACAGACTTACTACAGAATGGACTTGAGGCTATGGGGAGGGGGAAGGGTAAACTGTGACAAAGCGAGAGAGAGGCATGGACATATATACACTACCAAACGTAAGGTAGATAGCTAGTGGGAAGCAGCTGCATAGCACAGGGAGATCAGCTCGGTGCTTTGTGACCGCCTGGATGGGTGGGATAGGGAGGGTGGGAGGGAGGGAGACGCCAGCGGGAAGAGATATGGGAACATATGTATATATATAACTGATTCATTTTGTTGTGAAGCTGAAACTAATATACCATTGTAAAGCAATTAAGAAAAAAAAAGCGTGTATGAAAGCATTTATGGAGTTTGTTTCTTTTGCCAACCTCTGCCTAACAGAGTTATCATTATTTGCCTTGGCCCTTGTGCTATTCATTGTTACTAATTATTTTATAAATCCTCAAAAGGGAAAGGTTTGAAACTGACGCTGAAGTACATAGCAATACACAGAACTATTATGGGGATTTAGATGAGAGAACTACTACTTTTGGTTTGAGATAAGATTTAGCACATGTTTTATAAAGGAGCTGATATTTGAGACAAAACTTAACTACTCGGTGAAGGAGGAATTCCAGTTGGAGGAATTGGAATTAGATTAGAAACCAGAGTATACAGGGAAAATAGGAAGCAGTTAGTCACCAAACAAATAGGATGACAAAAATAAATGAGTATGTGATTTTATTGTTTTCCTCATAGAACCCACAGTCTATATGATATGCCTGGAAATTCACTATCCAGAGAGAGATGCCTAGAAAGGCAAGTTAAGAATATGCCATTGAGACCTGGTTGGGATTATTCTTCAATCAACAAGATACAGGGAGCTACTGTTTTTAATTAGGAAAAACAGGTGCTCAGACCTATACTTTATGAAATGTAAACCACAATCACTATTTAGGACAATAAATAAAGAAGTTTTAAAATTCTAAAAAAAAAAAAAAATAGTTCGTGCTCCACTTACCTTTTAGGATTATTTTGTTAAGAAAAATATCCAGGAAATTTCCTTTTCATTGTCAACTGTAAGACGTCATTTCATCTAAGTTGCTATAGGTTGCCCGATATATTTCAAGATAGTAGGCATTTCTGGTGACCAGAAAGAGGTGGGACTAGGGAATCCTGTTGCCTGTTGGCACAAAGAAGTGAGGAAACCAATGTGTGTATTTCATTTGAGCCCATTTTTTTCCAAATGAAGGAGAGATTGATTTCATCATTAGCTCCTCTGCGGCTCTCTGACTCAGAATGGTTCAAATGCTCCCATATCACTCTTTTTCCAAACTAACTTCTAAGCTCCTTAAAGGCAAGGGCTATATGTTATGCTTTTCTTTGTCCCTTGCTAGTTTCTTAACAAACATCAGTTGCCTCTAGAAAAATTAACACAAGTCATTGGAGGGTGAGATGAAAGAGCTAGATCTTATGATATATCAGTTCAGGCCTGTCCCCCTCCCCCATTTTAGCATGTAAACCTTATTTTTTGCATTAAGGTTTAAATATACAATAAGTTAAATCTCTTAAAGTGACTGTCTTTAAAACCATACAGTTGAGGGAAACCTCTCCATATCTGATATGGTCTTAATCTGAAGAGAAAGGAAATTAAACCAAGAAATGACCCAAAAGAGCATGTTACACATACTCAGAAGTTGCAAATGACCTAGAGGCAGAGCAGTTGATGTGGACGATGTGACTGACTTTAGTCTGTTTGGGGTCTGTTGGGATGTATAAAAGGATACTCAGTGTGTTGAGCCTCCCCTGCATTCACCCCTAAGCACCTGAAGTCCCATTCATCTCATCATTTTCATCTTCTCATATTTTGACAGTTTTTCTCAGTCCTTTAAAAGTCTCATTGATTTCACTAATGAACAGAGTACTGAAAATTTGCTCATTTGCAAACCTGAGGTTTCATGGCCAAGCTGCTGCTATCTTTTCCCAGATGACATTTCCAGAATTGAAAGCGCCCGCATACAGAGCAGTCCTCATAGGATGCAAATGCATTCATGGATGAGAAATGAAATTGCAAGTTTATGGAGTGTCATTTCATATCTAGGCAGCCACGTTGTGGCTGGGTCTTTGGTTCAAACAACTAGTAGCATTATTGCTCTGATAGAAAAAAAATAAGTCAAAGTTCGTGAATTTTGGGGTCTTTCACGGCAGGCTTTTCTTTTTCTCTGATGATGAAAAATATCTAATGCAGAATTCATAGAACTGCCATCAGGACTTGAGATACAGGATTGGGGAATACTTGCTCATTCAATAACTGTGTACTTTGGAAAGAGTAATGAAGCCTGAGGCACATTGCTTTGACATTTATTTCAATTATCTATTGCTGTGTAGCAAACTACCGCAAAACTTAGTAGTTTAAAACAACATTCATTTTCTTTTCTCACAATTCTGTGGCCTGAGCTGTGCTCAGCTGGGGGGTTCTTCGATTAGCCCTCCCAGTGGTCACTAGTGTGTCTAAATTCAGCAGGCTGACCGGCTGGGGACTCAGCCCAGCCAGGATTCTGGAAGGACTGGACTTTTCTCTCTCTCCATGTGGCCTCTCCACATGATCTCTCCATGAAGATAGCTGCTCCGGCAGAATAGTCAGACTTTCATGATATCGCAGGCTCCCGAGAGTATAAAGCAGAAGATGGCCCAGAAATGGCACAGCAGCAATCTCACTGTATTCTTTGGCTAATATAAATACAGGCTCAGCCTAGCTATAAGGTGGAAGAACGTGCAAAGACATGACTACCAAGTGGTTCATTTGGGACCAGCAATGCCACAGATAAGCACAACATTAGCACCAGGGTCACACACACACACACACACACACACACACACACACACACACACACACACACACACACACACACACACACACACACACACACACACACACACACACACACACACACACACACACACACACCATGTATAGGTGAATATTTGAGCTCTGCAGGCAACTCGAGATGGTTTCCAATGGCCACTGTGTAATGAATATTAACATCTATGACCTGCAGAGAGAAAGAAAGAAAAACACCTACTCTGAAGACAGGAAAACTGAACTGAAGGTCTGACATTGCCATGTTACATAATCTCTCTGAGCCTCAGTACATTCATGTGAAAAATAGGAAAAATGGTGTATATACACTTACTTCAAAGGATTATTATATTAAGAAAACATCTGTGAAATTGCATTTCAAAGTGTAAGGCATCATATAAATGTAAGTTGTTATTAGAGCTGTTGATGAATTTCATGACTGTCATTTTGTGTTTTGCTTTGAGTCCTCTGTGATTTTTGAATTATGTTTGTTTGGATGAGAATTCTTATAGCTAACTTTTAGGAAGACCAGAATATTATTAATGGTTCCACAGCTCTTATTATGTTTAGTTTCTTTTTTCAGCAACCAATTTGGATAATGGCTTTAAAATCATGATAGAATATTTGGTTATTACATTACCCTGCATTGATTTTAGGGATAAACATTGTGTATCTTGTGATGAAATAATTTTTCATGCCATCTCCCTAATAGTGGAAGATTAAGATAGTTTCCTGCCCCAAGTATTAGGGAGCTACTAATAAGTTATTTATAGTGCTCTGACTTATTATTTTTCTACTATTCAAGCTTGTACTATTTAAAAATTGACAGTAAAAGTAAAAATGACAGAATTTTAGTAGGATCCACAGTATCAAACCAGATCTTTCTCTGACAACATTTCAGCCCTCAGACTACTAAAAGTGGGAGTAGGAAGTACAGAGGCTAATTTGGGTCTTTCTCATGTGTAGTGAGGACAGCTTGAAAAATTTGACCACCATCAGAAAGCTCTGTAACTGGGAGACCAAATAAGAGAGGCAGAAAGGATGTCAGCCTCTGTCTACACTCCTCCTGACAACTAGCTGGGCAGTAGTTCCTGCTGGAATCATGCTAATGCAGTCCCGTTGGGATTCACTGCTGAGAACTGCAGGCCACTCCATTTGATGCCTTCTCCTGCTGCAGGTTTCTATAGTGGCTCCCAGTGAAGCCTTAGGTGCTGACAAGCTCTATGACTTGCTGGTGTCAGTTTTTACCAAAGAGGAAATTTTTCAGTGTAATGTCTCTCCTAAATTTATACTGAATTATATATGTATTTATTTTATGTATTTTTTGAAATATAGTTGATTTACAATATCATATTAGTTTCTGGTGTACAGCACAGCGATTCAGATACATATATACATATATATATATATATATAGAGAGAGAGAGAGAGAGAGAGGGAGAGAGGGAGGGAGAGAGAGAGAGAGAGAGAGAGTGTCTTTTACATATTCTTTTCCATTATGGTTTATTATAGGATATTAAATATACTTCCCTGTGCTATACAGTAGGACCTTGTTGTTTATATATTTTATATATAGTAGTTTATAGCAGCTATGTATTTTGAATAGCAACAGCTGGAGGAGTCAAATTTCTAAAAACTATGAAGGTATGGAAAAAATAATTTTTGTTTTGTTTCCTTCATTCCTTCCTTCCCTCTTTTCTCCCTCCCTCCTTCCCTCCCTCTCTTCCTTTCTGCCTTTCTCTCCCTCTCTCTCAAGGCAGATGGAGGGTGGATGATAAGGAGGTGGAGGAAAAAAGAAAATGGGAAAATATATATTTATTTATCATTTTTTGAAGTCCTTTACTCCTCTTTTTTCTATGACTATGGTTAATATACATTTCTTCTGCAACTAAAAGAATAAGACAACAAAAAACTAGTAAGGGCAAAGATGAATTGAAAAAATCTTGACCTAGTTGACATAGATAGAACATTGCAATCACAACTGCACAATACACATATTTTAAAGACACATGGAACATTTACAAAAAATGACGAAATTCTGGGCCATAAACCAAGTCACAACAAATTTCACATGATTAAAATCATAAAGAACAGGGGATCAATAACATTTTTCTTAAAGGGCTACACAATTATTTTAGGCTCATGGACTAAATAGCCTATATCATAACTATTCATTCTGTAAAATCCTTTACTCCTTAAAATCAATATACTGACTTAAGAATCTAAAATATATAAATTGAAGAAACTTTATTTGCTCATAAAATGAAAAGTTGCTAATTAGCAACAAGATAACATATCAAAGTATAAAACTCACTGGTAAAGAAAAAAATAGTTAAATTCAGAATACTCTAATGTTGTAATGGTGGGTAAATCACATAATTCTAGTATGAAGTTAAAAGACAGAAGTATTGTAAATTGCTATAACTATAATAATTCGTTAATGGATATACAATGTAAAAAGATGCAAATTGTGACATCAAAAAACATAAAATAGGGCTTCCCTGGTGGCGCAATGGTTTTGAGTCTGCCTGCCGATGCAGGGGCCACGGGTTCGTGCCCCGGTCCGGGAAGATCCCACATGCCGCGGAGCGGCTGGGCCCGTGAGCCATGTCCACTGAGCCTGCGCGTCCGGAGCCTGTGCTCCGCAATGGGAGAGGCCACAACAGTAAGAGGCCCACATACCGCAAAACAAAAAACAAACAAATAAACAAACAAAAAACATAAAATATGGGGAGGTAGTATATAAATGTAGAGCTTTTGTGTACTTTTGAAGTTAAGTGTTATCAGCTTAATATAGACTATTATAAATATGTTTTATGTTAAGTGCCATGGTAACCACAAAGCAAAAACCCATAGTAGATACACAAAAGATAAGGAGGACAGAATCAAAACATACCACTGCAGAAAATCATCAAACCACAAAGGAAAAGAACAAGAGAGGAAAAAAGGATCAAAGGAATCATAAAGCAACCAGAAAACAATGAACAAAATGTAAATAGTAAGTCCACACCTATCAATAATTTTTTCAAATGTAAATGGGTTAAATTCTCCAATTAAGAGATGTAGAGTTTTGGCTGACTAGATTTTTAAAAATCCAACTATATACCACCTACAGGAGACTCAGTTCAGCTCTAAGAACACAAACACACTGAAAATAAAAAAATAAAAAATACATATTCTATACAAATGGAAGCCCAAAAAAAGCACAGGTACTATGCTTATATCAGATAAAATAGACTTAAGCCAAAGACTGTAACAAGAGACAAAGAAGGGCATTACATAATGATAAAAGGAGGAATCCAAAAAGAGGATATAACATTTGCATATACTTATGTACCCATCACTGGACAGCCTAAATATATAAAGTAAATATTAACAGATCTGTAGGGAGAAATAGCAATACAATAATAGTAAGGGACTTCAGTACCCCATATTCAACAATGGAGAGATCATCCAGACAGAAAATCAATAAAGAAATATTGGCCTTAA
Source organism: Globicephala melas (assembly GCF_963455315.2). Classification (NCBI taxonomy): domain Eukaryota; kingdom Metazoa; phylum Chordata; class Mammalia; order Artiodactyla; family Delphinidae; genus Globicephala; species Globicephala melas. Next base: position 89,742,712 of record NC_083335.1, read on the forward strand.
ACTACTCAATAGACTAGATGGACTTAACATGTGGTTACAGAACATTCCATCCAACATCAGCAGAATACGCATTCCTCTCAAGCACACATGGAACATTCTCCAGGACAGATCATACGTTAGAACACAAAACAAGTCTTAATAAATTTAAGAACATTTAAATCATATCAAGTAAATTTTCTGACAACAATGGTATAAAACCAGAAGTCAATCACAAGAAGAAAACTGGAAATTTCACAAATATATGGAAATTAAACACATTACTGAACAATCAGGGGGTCAAACAAGAAATTGAAAGAAAAAATTTAAAATATCTTGAGACAAAAGAAAATGGAAGCACAACATACCAAAACTTATGGGATGCAACAAAAGCATTTCTAGGAGGGAAGATTATAGTGATAAAGGCCCATATTGAGAAGTAAGAAAGATCTCAAATAAACAACCCAACTTGACACCTCAAGGCACTAGAAAAAGAAGAACAAACTAAGCCCAAAGTTAGCAGAAGGAAGAAAATACCAAAGATCAGAATGGAAACAAATGAATAGAGACTAAAAAGATAATAGGAAAGATAAAAAAGAGATGGTTTTTTGAAAAGATAAACTAAGTAGACAGACCATTAGCTGGACTCACCAAGAAAAAAAGAGGAAGGATGGTAATAAAATTAGCAATAAAAGAGGATACCTTACAAATAATACCACACAAATACAAAGAATCACAAGAAACTACTATGAAAAATTTTACACCAAAAAATTGGATGATCTAGAAGAAATGGGTAAATTCCTAGAAACATACACCTTACCCAGACTGAATCATGAAAAAGTAGAAAATCTGGACAGACCAATTACTAGTAAGGAGATTGAATCAGTAATCAAAAATCTAACAATCAAAAGTCAGAACAAGATGGCTTCACTGGTGAATTTTACCAAACGCTTAAAGAATTAATGCCAATCCACTTCAAACTCTTCTGAAAAGTAGAAGAGAAGGGAACACTTCCAAACTCATTTTACAAAGGCAACATTACCTTGATACCAAAACCAATCGAGGAAAAGAAAATTTTTAAAAGAAAAGAAAATTACAGGTCAGTATCCCTGATAAATATAGATGCAAATGTCCACAGCAAAATATTCCAGGGATGCAATGATAGTTCAATATCCACAAATCAATCAATGTGATACACCACATTAACAAAATGAAGGATAAAAATCATATGATCATCTCAATAGATGCAGAAAAAGGATTTTACATAATTCAACATCTTTTCTGATAAAAACTCTCAACAAACTGGATATAGAAGCAATGTACCTATATAATAAACTCTATATATGACAAACTCACAGCTAGCATCATACTCAAGGGTGAAAAGCTGACAGCATTTCCTCTAAGATCAGGAACAAGACAAGGTTGTCCACTCTTACCATTTTTATTCAACATAAATATCCAAAGAAATTAGACTAGAAAAAGAAATAAAGTCATCCAAAACAGAAGGAAAGAAGTAAAATTATCTCTATTTGCAGGTGACATGATATTGTATATAGAAAACCCTAACTCCATCAAAAAACTGTTAGAATGAGTGATTTCAGTAAAGTTGCAGGATACAAAATTAATATACAAAAAATCAGTTGCAATTCTATACGCTAACAACAAATTATCAGAAAGAGAAATTAAGAAAATGATACTGTTTATAATAGCATCAAGAGGAGTAAAATACTTAGTAATAAATTTAACCAAGGACATTAAAGACCTTTATACTGAAAACTATAAGACATTTGTGAAAGAAACTGAAGAAGACACAAAGAAATGGAAAGATATTCCATACTTGTGGATTAGAAGAATTAATATTGTTAAAATGTCCATATTACCCAAAGTGATCTACAGATTCAATCAATCTGTATCAAAATTCCAATGGTATTTTTCACAAAAATAGAAAAAAAATCCGAGAATTCATATGGAACCACAAAATACTTGAAATAGCCAAAGCAATCTTGAGAAAAAAGAATAAAGTTGGAGGCATCACACGTTCTGATTTCAAACTATATTACAAAGCTATAGCAATCAAAACTGTATGGTATTGGCATAAAAACAGACACATAGATCAATGGAACAGAACAGATAGCCCAGAAATAAACCCATACACATGTGGTCAATTAATTTATGACAAAGGAGCCAAGAATATAAAATGGAGAAAGTATAGGCTCTTCAATAAACGGTGTTATATAAACTGGAAAGCCACAGGTAAAAGAATGAAACTGGACCTCTCTCTTACACGATACACAAAAACCAACTCAAAATGGATTGAAGACTTCAATGTATGACCTAAAAGCATAAAACTCCTAGAAAGAAAACACAGGGGATAAGCTCCTTGATATTGATATTGACAATTATTTTTGGATTTGATACCAAAAGCAAAAGCAAGAAAAGCAAAAATAAGCAAGGGTACCACATCAAACTAAAAAGCTTCTGCACAGCAAAAGAAGCCACCAACAAAATGAAAAAGCAACCTACAGAACAGGAGAAAATATTTGCAAACTATATTGGATAAAGGGTTAATATACAAAACATATAAAGAATCATACAACTCAATAGCAAACAATCGGATTAAAAAATGTGCAAAGGGGGCTTCCCTGGTGGCGCAGTGGTTGAGAGTCCGCCTGCCGATGCAGGGGACACGGGTTCGTGTCCCGGTCTGGGAAGATCCCACATGCCGCGGAGCGGCTGGGCCCGTGAGCCATGGCTGCTGAGCCTGCGCATCCGGAGGCTTGCTCCGCAACGGGAGAGGCCACAGCAGTGAGAGGCCCGCGAACCGCAAAAAAAAAAAAAAAAAAAAAAAAAAAAATGTGCAAAGGGAGATTGACATATACACACTACTATATTTAAAATAGATAACCAACAAGGACCTACTATATAGCACAGGGAACTCTGCTCAATACTCTGTAATAACCTAATTGGGAAAAGAATTTGAAAAAGAATAGATACATGTATATGTAAAACGGAATCACTTTGTAGTACACCTGAAACTAACACAATATTGTTAATCAACTATACTCCAATATAAAATTTTAAAAATTTTTTAAATGTGCAAAGGAACTGAAAGGACTTTTTTTTTTTTCCATAGAAGACATACAAACGGCCATCAGGTACATGAAAAGGTACTCAACATCATCAGGGAAATGCAAATCAAAACCACAATGAGATATCACCTCACACCTGTTAGAATGGCTACCATTACAAAGAAAAAAGATATCAAATGTTGGAGAGGGTGTGGAGAAAAGGGAACCCTCTTGAGCTGTTGGTGGGGATGTAAATTGGCGCAGCCACTATAGAAAACAGTATGGAGGCTCCTCAAAAAATTAAAAATAGAACTACCATACGATCCAGCTATTCCACCTCTGGGTATATATCCAAAGGAAATGAAAACAGGATATCAAAAGGTATCTGCACTTCCATGTTCACTGCAGCTTATTCACAATAGCCAAGATATGGAAATAACCTATATTTCCTTCACCTGATGAATAGATTTAAGAGATGTGATATATAGATATAAATATTATTTGGCTTCGAGAAAGAAAGAAGATCATCCTGCCTTTTGTGACATCATGGATGAAACTTGAAGACATTATGCTAAGGAAATAAGTCAGACAGAGAAGGATAAATATTGTATGATATCACTTGTATATAAAATCTAAAAAAGCTGAACTCATAGTAACAGAGACTAGAATATTGGTTACTATGGGCTGGGTGGTGGGGCAAAAGGGAAGATTAAAAAAAAAAAGAGTGGTGGCGCAGTGGTTGAAAGTCTGCCTGCCATTGCAGGGGACACGGGTTCAAGCCCTGGTCTGGGAGGATCCCACATGCCGCGGAGCAACTAGGCCCATGAGCCACAACTACTGAGCCTGCGTGTCTGGAGCTTGTGCTCCACAACAAGAGAGGCCGCGACAGTGAGAGGCCCGCACACCGCGATGAAGAGTGGCCCCCCTTGCCGCAACTGGAGAAAGCCCTCGCACAGAAACGAAGACCCAACACAGCCATAAATAAATAAATAAATAAAATTAAAAAAAAAAAAGAGTAACCAAACATGTTTTTACTCCCAACTGTTTCCATATTGCTTTTCATTATCCTTCCTTGATTTTAGGTTAAAGAACACTTGCTCTATTTTTATCAAGTCTTTTTTTTAGTTTCCCAGTTTTATTTATATTTGAAAATAAAATTTATCTTATCCACTGACCCAGATATAAATTAAATATTATTTCACAATTTGTTTATTTAAGTAGATTTTCCCCCCTAAATCTCTTTTTAAAAAAAGATTCTAGGTCTCCTGAAACGTCATTCAGTATTAAATCCATCTCTGTCAGCCCTTTTGTTCAGACACCTTGGGCAAAAATGATGTATCCTTAAATATGTATGTCAACTACATTTTCTGCCTCTCAGCTCAAATAATTAGGTCCATTTCCCATTAATTTTTTTTCAGAGTGCAAGATTATCTAGATAGATTTTTTAGTAATGTAATTTTAATACTTACACTTGGCAAATTGCTCAAATGGTCCAATTTATCCTGTCACTCCCTTTTAATGTGACCTTATTAAAAGCCATTATTACATTTCCTCTTAATTTCACTTAGAGGGCACTTATCTACTCTCAGCCTCTAGTTTCACACATGGACCTGTGGAGATGCTTATCCTATTACATACATGGTCATTCCAAATCTTTTGCTTGCTAAGAAATGGAAGTAGAAATTGGTTGTAAAGTAGGAAGTATTTAAAAAAACCACATGTAAAGGTAGATTCTTTGCTTGGCAGATCAATGATCAAGCATATACACATACAAGTTTTACTTGGCCTTGAGAACACGCAGACCCAGAGGAGAACTTTAGCAGTGTGTTACTCCCCAGGACTCCCTGGAGATCCCTATCTGAACCCAGCTCTGAGAGCCTTGGCCAAGCCAAGAAGTTGAAATGTCCACAGAGCCCATGTCTGGAATGAAAAACTACCCTCAGGATTTGCTCACCATCTCCTGGCCTCTATTCTCTTTCCACACTGTGTGTGGGGCACTAGTGACACTGTAGCAGGACGCTTTGATTACATTCTGTTTATATGAACTTTCTTGTGCCTTTGGGCCATTGCCCTTTGGAGTCTATGTCTCAGACATCCTTGCCACGTCATGTTGCACTCAACAAATTCTATCACATACTTGAATGACTTTAACAAGACAAAATCTGGCTTACAGTTAGGAGAATATACATACATTTGGATTTTTCTTTCATCTTTGTCAATAATCAATTTTTACTGTGTTTTAGCTCCAATTCCCTAAAAATCAGAACCAATGATAGAAGCTTAACACTTTAACCCTTTATTAGGGAGTGTAATCCCAGGTTAGCAAGAAGGAGGGGAAAAAATGGAAGTGAGGCAGGGAAGGAAAGAGAGCAAATAGAAGATGGTGCATTATGGGACTAGCCACAGCCTCACAGCAAAATACAACTCACTCACATAGAATGGGTCCAGAGAGGCTGTATGTCTTAGAACAGTCTATTAGGGAAAAAAAGAAGAACAATGGCTTCTTCCCATCTCCAGTTTCTTATTGGTCTACAAGATACTAGCTTACCTACACTTCTGGGTTGAGTTACCTGGGCCTCCTGGGAAACCCCTAGGAAAGCAGGTCTTCTGTGGGCCCAGTCCAGCCCATGTGCTGGCATGGTGGTCTCTCAACAGTCAGCTCTGCAGGTGGGGCAGCCAGGGTGTTAAAGACCCCAGGTAAAGCATGGGCCTTCCTTAGGGCCACTCCTACTGGCAAGCAAGGGATGTGACAAGGCCCAGGAAAGACCTGGTAGGTGAGAGGTAACATAAGCTGAGTGCAGTATACTGAGCATCATATTGTATGTGACAATGAGCTAGACACGGCAAGAGGAGCCCACGGGGCCAATGGATCAAGGATAGGCTTATGCTTAGGCAAAACAGGCAGCTACCTTACATCATGCAGTTTGAGGAAAACCAAGAAATCTTCACCCGCCCCAAAATAGCTCCCCAATCAAGTTGCTCAACTAAAAAAGACCACAGTTTGAACCTATTCTTTGCTTGAGGCTCTGAGAGATTCTGTTAAGATGTAAGCATATTAGATAAAGGACATCATTTTGAGTCAATGTTCCTTACTGCTTTATTTGTAAAGAGTAGGGCTCTGGGGGAATGAAATTCAGGAAGGCTAAAGTTTGATTAGGGTAAAAGGAAATGAAGGCTGAGGATGACAGTCAAATCCCACTTGGTACTGCCCAAGAAGGATATATCTGGTTAGGAAACAACTAACTGAGGAGTCCTGAGTAAGTGGAGGGCAGGCTGAGGTCAGAGGGCTTGAAGTTAGGAAGGGAGAGAAGGGAATGAATGGGAAATGTTAAACACCAATTTTCCCTACCTCAGTTTTGGCCTTGGTTCATTCAATGGCCCTTTTTCCATGAGTCAAATTACAGAGACGTTGAACACTGTGTGGAACTCTGGCTTCAGGCCTCACTCTGCAAGTGCTTCTCTCAAACTTGATTACCTCGGAATTCCATTAAGGGATCTTCTGCCCTCTGTCACATCTACATTACGTTGGCCTCTCCTACACTCTCCAAAAATCCCTGCCAAAGACTCCCTCTCCCCACACACCTGCCATGCTGGAAAACCAGGCCTCAAGCCTGAAGAGAAGCCAAGCATTCCTAAAATGTGAAATTCCTCTCTGAAGGAAATTCTCTAAAGGAGTCCCTTCAATCAAGCACCCCCTTTTCCATTCCCCAGCACACACACACACGCGCGCACACACACACACACACACACACACACAATTTTTTCCATACAACATTTAAGGAGAAAAGCAAATAACTGTTGTTTGCATAGTTCTAGAAATCCTGGTGACCTCATTGTGGCCGATTTATTAATTGTTTGGGGGTGTGAAATTCAAGGTCATGTTAAGTGTGAATCTTTGGGACTATTTCTATTGCTGTCTCAAATGGTTTTCAGACTCTTCTGTTCATAGATTCAAGTCAGGTATTTCCTCCTAAGATCCCGACCCTGATTCACTGCACCACTCACGTTCTGCATTTAAAAGACATTTCCCTATGACACTAAAATGTTTGATGTTATTAAAATCATGCTATTGATATTCATATCAATTATGTCTTGAGTGTGCTGCTTAGTATATCTATTAATAAAACTTGGATTTCCTCTTGTTTGGGCTTCTGCAAAAATAATTTATAGAGACACAAATAGTAATATTAAAGCTATCAACCATAAAAGTCAATACTTGACGGCCTCACGTAATTTAAGAGTTACATACATACGAATTCAGATCTCGTGCTTTCTAAATGTACGTACATTAGCTGCACACCAGAAATTCAGAGTTCAAGAAGCAGCGAGCTGTCAAATGATAGAGCGTTGATGTTTTGAAAATGAACTTTACAGCAAAGCAGGTAAATTGGCAAAGCTGGGTTAGTACAAAAAATACATATGCCTCTTCGTTCCACTAAACTGTCCTTAGGTATATCCATTAACACTGTTTCTTTGTTGAACATTTCTTTTTGAAAAATGTTTTCATATTAGCTTTGCAGTGGGAATTTCCCAGAAAGGAGAAAAGTCTTGCTTACGATTTTGGAAGCTCATTTGCCAACAATACAAAGCATAATCTTCAATTAAAAAGTTCACAACTATATTAATAAGACGTATAATCATCTTGTCACTATATTTCTCAACTCCAAAATATTTTCACAGTAAAAAAGGATCAACAGAGAAGAATAATTTGCTATTTCAGGAAGTGGGTCTATTCAGAATGATCTGAATTTTTGGACCTGTTTGAGAATTCAAGTTCAGTTATTTGTAATGTAAGTTTCCCCACAACTTGCCATCCAATGGATACAAATGTAGGGGGAACAGAGATGTTACTTTGATTGCAATAACACTTGCTTCATTGACTTTTTTTTTGCTTCTTGTTTTTTTTTTTAATTGAAGTATAGTTGATTTATAATGTTGTGTTAGTTTCCGGTGTACTGCAAAGTGATTCAGTTTTATTTATATATGTAAATATGTTATATGTAGGTATTCTTTTTCAGATTCTTTTCCCTTATACATTATTATGAAATTTTGAGTATAGTTCCCTGTGCTATACAGTAGGTCCTTGTTGGTTATCTATTTTATATGTAGTAGTGTGTATATGTTAATCCCAAACTCCTAATTTATTCCTTCCCCCTTTCCCCTTGGGTAACCATAAGTTTGTTTTCTATGTCTGTGGGTCTCTTTCTGTTTTGTATATAAGTTTATTTGTATGATTTTTTTTTAGATTCCACATATAAGTGATATCATATGGTATTTGTCTTTCTCTGTCTGGCTTATTTTACTTCGTATGATAATCTCTAGGTTCATCCATATTGCTTCAAGTTTCATTGACTTTTGCTACCCACTGTACTCAAAGTACAACCCAGTTATTTCTGCTAATCCCTTAGGATGTTTCAAATGAACCATGTCTTGTGTGTTTGTGTGTGTGTGTGTGTGTGTGTGTGTGTGTGTGTGTATTCTTCTGGTTTATGTCCACTATCCTCAACAAAACTACATTGTTTTCCACTTAGAAGTGGGGAAATGTCCTGCTTCCCCCAAACTGCATCATTTTTCCTCGCTTGGGCAAAAGCTTCAACATCTGCCACATTCCTTTCCCCCAGGACAGGCGAAAATCCCTTTCCTTCCCCTTCAGTGGAAAATCCTCATGACGGTTGATAAATGCAAGTGCCTCCTAGCAGCACCATGACAGTTTATTACTCATAATAAGTATATATTAATTCTTTTTAGGCAAATCTCACTACATATAAATAAATTAAGGACTGTTTAAGGGAAACAAGACCTTTCAATATGGATAAGAAGTGGCAGATAATCTGGCAATATCTACAAAAATTTCAAATGCACGCACCCTTAGTAATTCCACTTTGAGGAATACGTATGAATATTTGTATTAGGATGTTTACTGCAGCATTGTTGAAAGAGGCTAAAAGCTGAAAGCAAATTGAATATCCATCAATAAAGTAATGGTTGAATAAATTACAGTATGTCTACCATTGGTAGTACAGGATGTACTACCATTTTTTATCTAAAATAAATGAATTAGATCTATTTTGACCCAGGGGTGTCTATGACATATTATTAAGTAAATGGGCAAGTGGCAAAGGATGGTGCATAGTACAATCATTGCTTCATAAAGACAAAACCATAGCATGGGTACATGTGTACGTATATATAGTTTAAGGAAATGGAAAATACTGGAAAGCAAATGGTATGGTATTAACACTGGCTGCCTCAAAAGGTAAACGTGGAGGTAGGTAAGGAGATACTTACATTAAAAACAAAATATTTGGGGCTTCCCTGGTGGCGCAGTGGTTGAGAGTCCGCCTGCCAACGCAGGGGACACGGGTTCGTGCCCTGGTCCGGGAAGATCCCACATGCCGCGGAGCAGCTGGGCCCGTGAGCCATGGCCGCTAAGCCTGCGCGTCCAGAGCCTGTGCTCCACAATGGGAAAGGCCACAACAGTGAGAGGCCCACGTACCGCAAAAAAAATCCCAAAAAACAAAATCTTTGGATTATTTCCCTAGTTGTGATGATCCCTTATTAACGTGTAATGAAAATATTTTAATGAAGGAAAATATGGAAAAAATCGATTGAAAAGAAGAAGCAAGTTCAGTAGAGTGCTACCTTCAAGGGTAAGAAATAGACATTACGTAATTATGGTAATCAATTCAAAAATATAGATATATATTGAGTGCCTATAATATGTTTAACCTGTTGCTCAGTATTGTGAGAAATATAAAAGAAAAGTAAGTCATGTTTCTTGCTCTTAAAAACCCAGCGGATCTACTAAGGGAAAAAATACACACATTATTCTTATCTTAAAGCCACTCCTTTGTTCGAGACTGGTGCATATAATTTATGTGTGCTGGTTAACAGGAAGGAGGTGAACTGGGACTGGATTAGCTAGAATAAAGTTTGTGGGTGTAGCTGAGGTTGCCGATGCCCCGCCCCCATCTCCTGGTTTTACCGCAGCAGTGCAAGCCAGCTCAGCTTCCAAATGCCGGGATCTGCATCCCTTGGTCTGAGAGCTTTCTCTGACTCCCAGAACTTGCTCTGCCCACACACAAGGCAGACCAGAAGTACCAGGGAATTAACACCCAAGGACTGATGGCAGTTGGTGTATAAATTCTCCAGCTCCTTTGCCCCTCAGGCCACCTACAACTCAGCCTTCACATTCTGCTTATTCAGAGCCCAAGGACCAGCCAGAGGTGCAGGCCTAAGATTATCTCGGGTCTTTTGTGAGCATGCATCCTGACCCTGGGCATGCAAGTTGCATTCTGAATTCCCCAGTATACATAGTAGCCATTCAAATCCTTGTTTCCCTGAGAATCTGCTTTCTCAGTCTTCTTCCCAGAGGTTTTGGTCTGTTTTCCGCTTGTCCCATCTTCTGTCCCTTGCCCTTGCCCTGGGCAGCTATAGGCAGTATATCTTTAAATGTTTTCAATAGATGACACTTAGCTGCTCTAGCCCAAGGATGTGGGGGCAAACAAAGATCTGTCTCTCAGGGAAACACTGGACTGGTCAAAAGACACAACCAAAATTGTTTGAGAACAAGATCTATATCACACCAGAAAATCACACCAGGAACATGGGCCACTGTCCCCACAGTCAATGCTGAGCTGGGGAAAGGGGGATGCTAGGCAAGTAAGAAAAAATACCATAATATTTTCTTACCAAAATCTAGCAGCATCTGTCTTCATTAAGCACTTCCCTAGTTGCTGTAAGATTTTGATTAGATTTCAGAGTTCCAACATAATTGATTCTGCTGGGTTTTGCCAGTTTAATGGTTGCTTCAGCAGAGGAACCAATTCTTGGAAATCCCTAATCTACCATTTCTGTGACATCATCTCTGCAACTCTTTGTATATACATATATATATATATATATATATATATATATATATATATATATATATATATATATATATCAGGTTCTTATTAGTAATCAATTTTATACACATCAGTGTATACATGTCAACTCTTTCTTGCACAAATTAAGACATTCATTTTCTCCCCAAAGGAAATTCAAGGTCCTATTAGTCACTATATCCCTTTCTGGTGATGTTAGTTTCTCTTCTAGATCAGTAAAAAGTCCACTGGGGTATTTAATATCTTAAGACTAAATTGCAAAAGTTAACTATTACTACCATTTTTTATCTAAAGTAGTAGAAGGGGAGAGAATGATAAAAACACACAAGTATATAAATCAAGCAAGAAACAAGATATGCACAGTGCACAAAATATGCTACAGTTCTTCTTTCTATAATTGGACACTAAGCTCTAGCAGAAATTGAAGTTCCTTTGTCCACTACTTATTCCACGTTCCTTTACCCTTAGCCTTCACCTCAGATGGTCAAATTTCTTTAGCTGGCTGAATGACTCAAACGTTCATTGTAAGGAATCTGAGCCCTTAGTGGTTCAACCCATAGTGATTCTGCATTAATTGGGTCATCTTCAATTAACTTTATTTTTCTTACATGTGAATAGTTCTTTTATTACTCAAATATTTCCATACAATTATGATTATTAAAACAAATAATTATGTAAAAACATTGCTGAATTACTAACAGTTTTCTGTCAATATGTATTTTCTCAATCAATGAATACTGAGAATGCAACTAATATTGTTTGTACTCTGTGAGCCCCTGTGAACTTCCTGGAGTTATGAAAATGTTCGCTATCATGATTTGGGTGTTGGCTATATGGGTGTATACATTTCAATTAACTTTATGACTGGGAATGGAGGCACATGGAATCCCCTGAGTTCTACACATAGTTCTCTCTGCCCGCATTATGTAGAGTAATCCAGTTTGTTAATCAGAATTAAGCACCCTGTCTAGTAGAGTAACCCCCTTCTTTGCCTGTGGTAAGTTTATTGACCTGAGGAACCCAACAAGATCAGGTAGCAGTCTCAGCTTCCCATTCAACAGAACTATTGCTACGTCCCCTGGTGGAAACATTTACCCCTTTGGGAATCAATACGTCTTAACAAGCAGAGGACATAGTTTGAGGGATTTTTAACAAACTCTGGGGAATGGATTATAGGTAGAATAGTGAGAGAGGTCACTCTCAACTTCACCCCTATACATTTTGGCTATGGGAAAATGGTACCAATACTGGTCATTGGTAGAAGGCATATGTCACATCCTTGAGGACAGTTCCCCAGCCTCATAGATATAATCTCCCACTGTAATAGGCACTATAGTCATATCTTCAATAGGCTATTCAACCTTCTATGAGAGCAACTGCTTTTTGAGTAGGGGAGCACATGGCAAGAGGAGTGAATTTCATGGCCAAGAGGCCAAGCCACATTTCTTTTCCCCCCAAATTAGATATTTGATAGAAAGCAATTTTATGTGAAATAATTTGATAGTGAATAATTCATTATATAAATCTATGAATGATGGTGGTACTGGCAATAGTATCACAGGCAGGGATGGCAATCTATATTCAGAATACATATATATTCCAAGAAGGACAAATTGCTGCTCTCTCCATGATGAAAGAGGTTGAAGGTAATCAGTCTCCCACCAGGCAGCTGGCTGAGCTCCCTTGCCTGCCCCCTCCACCTCGGGGGAATGATGTCATCAGGGCTCAGCACTGTTTCTAGTGTTGGCAGACAGGCCAATCAATAGTGATGGTAGCCAGAACAGCCCGAGGGAGACAAAGTCAATGCAGTCGAGCCCATGCCTAACCCCCATCCCTGCTGCCACAGCCACTTTGCACAATCTGTTACAAGGTAGCTTGGGAAAGAAGCTGACTAACATCCACAGGATGGCTATTTGGAGTGACCAGCTTTGCCTGAGAAAGTGAGAAAATTGATCAGATTTGCATGAGCAGATGGAAAGGAAGAGATGTTAGTTTAAGCAAAAGAATAATGACAGGGATAATCATAGTGTTTGGCAAAGCATGGAAAGCCCAGCCTGACTGGAGGCAAGTGTGTGCTATGATGAAGTTTTTGAGAGAAAAACCAAAAGGTTAGAAAGGAAGGGTGTGGTAAACTTCTATTAATAACACCAACACATAGTAGTACTAACATACATTTACCAAGTCCTTACTGTGTACTGTGCTGAGCACTCTATATGTATTATATTATTTAATCCTCAAAAATTTATGTGAGGTAAATACAATTTGCAATGGACTGAATGTTTTTGTCCCCCCGTCCCAGGTTCATATGTTGAAACCCTAATTCCAGTGTGATGGGGGTTTGAGGTGTGACCTTTGGTAAGTAATTAGATCAGGGTGGTGGAGCCTTCATGTATGGAATTAGTGCCCTTATAAGAAGAGGTCATAGAGCTACCTAGTGCTCTTTCTACCCTGTGAGTATACAGGAAGTTGGCACTTTGTAACTGGGAAGAGGACCCTTTCTAGAACGCAACCATGCTGGCAATCTGATCTTGTACTTCTAGCCTCCAGAACTGTGAGAAATAAATTTCTGTTGTACATCAGCCACCCAGTTTATGGCATTTTCTTATAGCATCCCAAACTGACTAAGACACTATTATTATGCCCATTTTGGAGAACAGTTTCACGAGGTTAAGTAAAAAGTTACAGAGCCCCCATTGGCAATGACACACAGAAGCCCACAGAAATTGTTTACCACTGGGCTATACTGCCTTGCTATTCAAGCTGAGTAGTATGGACTCTAATGTTAGATGAAGGGGCATGATTGGGGAGGTGTGAGCAAAAAGAAAGCTTTGAGAAAATTAATCTAGCAACATCATGCAGAATAGACTAGTTTCTTTCTCTATTGGGGAATGATTAAGAGGAAGTAAGATGGGAAAGATTTGGGCCTTGAAGATAGTCCCAGGTCTGTCTCATAATAACCTATGGCCTGCAAGATTCTTAACTTTATGTTCCTCTATTTCCTCATAATAAGACTGTTTTAAAGAATTAACGAGATCAAGTGTATTATGCTTGGTACCTGATACAGAGTTAATACTCCCTAAATGTTGATCCTCTTCTTTCCATCCCCTTTTTTCTCCCCAGTAGTGAATATTGGAATAGGTTTCCAGAAGCTTTTCAAAATGGGACTCTCATTGCTCTAGAATTTGTTAAATGGGACTCTTTCAGAGAGTGGATAGCAGCTTGGACACAAATTCATTCAACAAGCATTTATTACCAGTTTTGTGCCTTTCTCAATACTGGGCTCTAGAGGAATAAACACCAATGCGGTATGGTCTTTGGACAGTGCATAGATAAGTCTAAGCCAGTGAGATAAGGGCCACAGGAGAGTCTGCAGCAGGAAACAAAGGAAGACTGTTAGGGGAGTGTAGGAGTCTATGATCAGTTCCCACAATGGAAGTCAGTTTCCATTGATTATTTAAAGTTCAGAAAAATGACAGTATCACTTCTATAGAGCCTTACATCATCCTATTTTTTAAAAAAGTTAACAAATAATCTCTCCTCTCCTCCTCATAAAGAAGAGGATGATTGGAGAAATGAAGATCATTGGCTGAAAAGGTGGTAATATCAAGTTTCTCTATTGGCAGCTAAGAAAGTAGCTGGTACAAGACAAAAAGCTCAACAAGGGGCCTATTTATTTTTCGCAACAGTTCCAATGGTGAATAACTGGGGAGGAGGGGATGAAGAATAAAAAAGAGAACTTCAACACTCTTTGAATGTTAATGGAAAAAAATAATTTGGTTGAGAAGGAGAGAACTTAACACTTAGAGAGAAAATAGGAAGATACTTCCTTTTCTGCTTTTGAGAGCATGAATGGGGAAAAACAGGTCAGGAACAAGGATGGAGTTGATAACTTCCCTGTGAGAGGTTCAACTTACCAGGTTTTCTCCAAAAAAACTGTTGAAAAAATCATGACATAGCACTGAATTTTAAGTTGTCCCCATCTTAAATCAATCCGTCCCCCCATTCCTTCAGTAAAATGTATCCCACCCTTCTGGCCTTGTGTGGAGACATAGTAACAAACAGAAGCACAGGGTGTCAAAGGCAAGTGTGGCTGGTCCCATTGCAAACTGGCCCTGGCTTTCCTGAAGAAACAGCTCTGAGAAAATGAGCTTAGGGAGTTCAGATGTTGAGCCAGCAGTCACAGAGCCTCCAGGGAGGAGCGATTAGGTTTGCACTGTGGGCTGGCCAACTGGAACGGAAATGACATGAAACTTCCTCTTACCCCAGAAGAAGATGAACTTTGAAAGTTGAAGAGGCAACTCTGAAGAGGGTATTAAATCTTATGCTTCATCTTTGATATTATATTTATAATGAGATTCATCCATTGTTTTGTTTTCCTCTCTAAAAAGAATGTCTGTGCACTGTCCCTGCTTCATTAACTTCCCTCAGAAGAATGTCATTTCTACTTCTATGACAATCCGGGTGACCAAGTCTAGCTCCTAAACAAGGACTCTATATACTCAGCATTCCACGTACTCACACGACACAGAATACTCTATGCCAAGTTGTGCAAACCAGAAATGAAGATGTTTTAAATAAACCTCACCTGTTCACAGTTGACAGCCTTGTGCCCCATGGGAAATTCGAGCTAAGAACAGCGGTGACGTGGTGTAGCTGTTACTCAGCTTCCCAAAAGCTTCAGGGACTCACAGGAGTGTATTATCAGAGGTGACAGTTGTCTGTCCAGAATGAAGCATTTTCAAACAAGGGCAAATTGTAATGCACGTTCCCAACCTACTGAAAACCTACCTTGTTAAAAATTTCAATATTTTCTAAGGTTCAAATGAAACCTCACATGGGTATAATTGGTGGGGTACAAATGCATCTTGTGAAGTAGATGATACAATTTGATATTTCTCCTCACTCCTACACACAAGTAAAAGGAAAATTCACATGAACCATCTTTAAGTTCACAGTTTAAGGCCTGTGAACACTTGCCCAATATTAAACTAGAAAAAGTAATATATATAATATATAATGTATACACAATTTATTTGAATATATTCATTGTTAATGTACAATACATATTTATTATTGAAATAATCGGTTATTACACAGCCATATACAACTCTCCTTTCCCTTCCTCATCCACCCTCAACCCCTATCCCCGCACACTACAACCTATGCCCCAACCACTGGGTTATTTGTTTTTTCTTGAACTCATCTGTCACATTTTCAAGTCTTGTATCAGTAGTTCTTAACCTTTTCCTCAAAGCAACACATATAAGGAATGGCATCCCCATGTGCAAAAACACAACTCACATAGCCATGTCTAGATGTTGACAAACCCCAAAATTCTGCCAGAGAAGTAAAACAGTGTCATAAGTCAAAGCAGCCCAGATATTAACTAGAGGAAACAGGATGCTAGTGAGGCACGATTCCCTCTGAGCAAACTCTTGGGAGCTAAGTTCTCTCCCACTCAAAGCAAGGGAGTGAGAATGAATATTTATAGGGATAACCTTGGATTTTCTCTAATTTTAAAAATGTGAATCATTTTCAAACTTTGGTGCTTTATTATATTTGCCATGGACCACACAAATGCTGCCTTAGTCCTTCCTACTCTTGTATGCTAAAATGCTTACCCCCATATCACGACATCATCTAAGGTTCAATTTAAATACCACCTCCTCCAGGGAAGCAGATGCTATGTGCCTTAGCCAAATTCTGTGCCCAAGTACCACTCAAGTTTATAACTCTCTGTCTGAGGCCTTTCAATGGCTGCACAGGAATGGACTCAGCCCATATGTGGGACAGCTCGCAAGTACTGGAAACACCCCTGGGCAGAGCCCTCAAACAGTGATGGACAGGATTCGGTAAATAAATATCTCATCTTCCTTCCTTCTCAAGTAGAACAGCATTGAGATGTATTCTTCACCATCTCCCAGGGGTCTCCAGTGGGACTGAGCCCCAATTGCCCATTACAAGTGACCTGCTTAGCACCCTCTTTGGCTTCCTGAGATCACCTCCCAAATAAACCCTGTGCTCAAATACTATTCTCAGTCTCTACTTCTCAGGGAATCTAACCCAAGATTTCTTGGAAATCCTTTTCCGGTGACCCCATAGAAAGTAACTCCTTCCCCTTCTGGGCTCCTTTAAGGTTTTGTTATAGGAGGGAAAGTGGCAAATGGAATATAAAAAAAGATACAGTGAATCACAGATATATCTGTCCCTCCCACTAGGCACTTGAAAATGAGAATTATGATTTCTCTATATATCCTCAAATCACTGAACACTGCACTTTGCACATTCTTAGTGCTTCATAAATATTTGTTAATTTGAATTAATATCAATAGAACTACAGCATCAAAGACAGCAATTCTTTTTTCTTTTTTGTTTAGTAGGAGATATCTGAAACTTCTGAAGGACTTTATTAAAGACAACAAAGAGGGACTTCCCTGGTGGCCCAGTGGTTAAAGACTCCACGCTTCCAATGAAGCGGGTGCGGGTTCAGTCCCTGGTCGGGGAACTAAGATCCCACATGCTGCACAGCATGGCATGACCAGAAAATAAACAAACAAAAAAAGACAACAAAGAAAAAAACAGGCATTAGGCACAAATCTTATATCTATAAAATAGAGGGATTCCAAAACTTACCATATCAAGCTTGCTCCCTAGATATATAAGGGCCACCCAAATTCAACTTACTCTCGAGATCAAACATTTCTATGGTAAGCTTGCAGTTGTGACATGAACTTAGAGTTCTCTTGCTCAGATTCTGTCCAAATCTGAGCCTACTTTCACATCTAGGATGTTATCCTGACGTGTACTAATTAGGATTTACATCTTAGCTGAAAGATAGCAATTCTTAACATTTTTTTTCCTACAATATTATGAAAGAACGATCATTGAGAAGAAGGTGAAGGTTTAGCATCAAAATGATAGTTAGCTAAAGTATGTGATGCAACTTCTTCTCAGATTCCTTTTAAAAATGTATAATAACTTAATAAAAGGGAAACATTATGGTTTCATGATAAACTAACTATGAGAATAAGATAGCACAATAAACCAGGGAGGAGTTTCCAACAGTGTGGAAGTAGGGAGAAACTTTCATCAATTTCATCAGATATGTGAGGATTAAGAAACGCAACCAAGGGCTTCCCTGGTGACACAGTGGTTAAGAATCCACCTGCCAGTGCAGGGGACACGGGTTCGAGCCCTGGCCCCGGAAGATCCCACATGCCGCAGAGCAACTAGGCCTGTGTGCCACAGCTACTGAGCCCACGTGCCACAGTTACTGAAGCCCACATGCCTAGAGCCTGTTCTCCACAACAAGAGAAACCACTGCAGTGAGAAGCCCGTACACCGCAGCGAGGAGTGGTCCCACTCGCCACAACTGGAGAAAGCCCGCGTGCAGCAAAGAAGACCCAACACAGCCAAAAATAAATAAATAAATAAATTTTTTTAAAAAAGAAACACAATCAATAACCAAGGCATGCTCAAACTCTGAACAGAATTGCAGAGCTTGGAAGTGAATGGAAGGAGGTTAGGGCCACCATGCTTTCTGCCTTTAGCTCAAAGCACAAAGCTGCAGTAGGACAACAGCCAGTGTCACTCTCTTAACTATATAGGGACTATCTTTGGGTTTGGGGAAGGCATCATCCTCCCAACACCTTCTCCAGCCTCCTTTTATAGAGTTCCTTGTGCAATATGATGAGTGGTTCAAAGCAGTGAGGAGGATGAAAAAAGGACCAAGGAATCCTGAAATACCCTCTAGGGCAAACCACGCTATGTGCAGACAGAGGCCGGGGTAGATTGGCATGAACCATCCTGGTCAAAAATAACTTCTATGGAATAAAGCATTGCATGATGGTCAAGAATGTAGACTGAAATCAGACAGATCTGAGGTAGAGTCCTACATCCTCTTACTACTCTTCCCGATTTTGAATTACTTAATTTAGCCAAACCTTAGTGTCCTTATAAGTAACATGGGATAAGAACAGTAGCTCTCTCATAGAGTCCTTATGAGGAATAATTAGATAATTAATGTAAAGATCTTAGAGAAGTGCCCAGTAGAGTAGCCAAGATTATTTCCTCCTGCTTCTCCTCTTCCTACTCCCCTCGTCCTCCTTCAACCCCATCATCACTCCCACATTCTGCAGAGTCAAAGAATGAGGCAATTGAAGAGGAAAAGTTTCCATTCCAGTTCAGCAGATCTATAAGAAATTAATGCTTACAGAGCAATGAATCTGGGGCTCAGGGTTATGCAAATCAAACTAGCATCTGGCTTTATAGCTGAGAAGGGAATTCTCTCAGCCTCCAAGAAGATAGTCAAAGTGAATGAGGGTGATAAAGCCCCTACCTGTTACAAACATGGGACCAGTATAGATTTCTCCTCATTTGGTATGATTGGAAATAAAACAATTGAAAATGCAGAGCCTAGGAAATGTTCTGTCCTACTTATAAGAGAAGGGACAATTCAGAAAAAGGAACAAACTCAGTGAAATGTAATAAGCAAAAATTGAAAGAAAATTTCTGCTCTGATCTCAACAAAATTCATAAAATTCTTTTTAATGTTAATCTAGAAGAGATTTATGATAAGAAAAATGTAGGATGAAATAAAAA
Source organism: Globicephala melas (assembly GCF_963455315.2). Lineage (NCBI taxonomy): Eukaryota > Metazoa > Chordata > Mammalia > Artiodactyla > Delphinidae > Globicephala > Globicephala melas. The sequence continues at coordinate 89,762,243 of NC_083335.1, forward strand.
GGAAACAAGTGTTGCATATGAAAAGTTTACAAGCTACTCAAAAGGAGTAATAGAATTAAAATCTACAATGGAGACAATAACTAGCAAAGTTGACTCAACAGAAAATTGAATCCACAATATAATGGAAAAATTCAGATATTCTGGCAGAACACAAAGGGAAAGATATAAACAAATATGGTTGGAAGAAATAAGTACAGACATCAAGAAATAAAAGCCAAGGTCCAACATATAAATAAAAACTGCTCAGAACTGACAAGGTAATTCCCAGACTGGTAATGGGGATTTAATGGGCTTAGGAACATAGAGCTCACAGAGCATTGGACATTGTCTACTTCCCACTGCATATAACCACCTCTGTTCTTTCTCCTGCCACATGCTCTCTATTGCTGTGTTACAATGGTTAAATACGTATATAAAAAATACATAAAGTGTCTCACACATAGGAATATAAAAAATCATAATGCTTATTCTTCAGGTCCTACCTAAAATTATAAAGTTACCCCAGGTTACAATACACAATCCCCTCCACAGAGCTGGGGGCCCTGCTCAGAGTTCCTAACCCTTCACCTACTCTGCATGGGTGAGAAGACTGAGAAGAGAAGAAAGATCTACAGGCCTGTGGGGTTGCCCTGCCTGCTGTCTCTAGCCCTGGGCTGAAGCAGATTTCCTGTGTTACTGCTGCAGATCCTACCTGTGGCTGGCATACTCAGTCCGCACCACCCAGCTCAAATATGGCAGATGTAGTGGCTGCATCCAACCTTAGTTATGTCTGGCTTTCTCTTTGATTGTATTACTATTTGGAGCAGTGATTATCAAACTTGAGCATGTACCTGCATCACCTGGAGGGCTTGTAAAAACAAAGGTCATTGAGTCAGAGGGTCTGGGGTAGGGCCTGAGAATATGCATTTCTAAACATGTCCCAGGGAATGTTAATGCTGCTAATCTGGGTGCCGCACTTTGATAACCACTGGTTCTAGAGGAGGGGTTGGTAAATGTTTTCTGTACAGGGCCAAATAGTAAATACTACAGGCTTACAGGCCATACATTCCCTGTCACTCTACTACTGTAGCTTAAAAACAACCATAAACAATACATAAACAAATGGGCACAGTTCCAATAGAACTTTATTTACAAAAAGAGGTGGTTGGACTGTGGGTTCTAATTTGCCACCCGCTGGGCCACTGCTTGATCTAGAATACAACAAGAGATTCTGAGACCCTTCTTGGAACTCAATATGTAATGACCAGGTAGAGGAGGATGATCTGCAAAGGAAACAAGAAAGGGCCAATGATGTAAGAAGAAAATCAGGAGTATTGTATCACGGAAGCCAAAGAAAAAGGGATTGGTCAATGTAGCAAATGCTCCTGCAATCAGTAAGCTGAGACTGAAAACTTCTATTGGATGCTGTGAGTCAGAATAAAGCTTTAACATCACTGCGAGGGCTGTTTTAGGGAAGGGATTGGGCAGAACTCAAACTAGAGAGGATGAAGGAGTTAGTTGGAATATGAAAAACGCAAGGTGGGAGAATGTTGTCCCATCTCTGATCTCTGAAGTATGAGACATATGGTAGATTACAAATGGCCACAATTTCTCTGCTACTCCTCCCATTGAGAGGTGGAGTCTAATTTCTCTGCCTTTGAATCTGGGTGGGCTTTAGTGACTTGCTTGGCCAACAGAATATAGTTTGTTATGTTCTGGGCTGAACTGTAAGAAGCCTTGTGGCTTCTGCCTCAATCTCACGGAATACTCACTCTGGAGAAAGTTATGGACTATGTAACAAAACTGTCTACTCTGTGACTACCATGCTGTGAGGATGTGATAGAATTTGAGGAGCTAGAGATGCCAAGAAACACTGAGACACCAGAAATGTGAGTGAAGTAACCATCTTGGAAGTGGAGGCTCCAGCCTTAGATGCCCCAGCTGATGCCACGTAGATTAGAGAAAAAATTCCCAACTAAGCCCTTCCTGAACTCCAGATCTACAATATCTTGAGCAAAATAAAATGGTGTCTTAGAGTTGAAGGTTCAATATGGCAGAGGAGAAGAACATGAGCTCACTCCCTCTTGCGACAGCACCGGAATCACAACTAACTGCTGAACAATCATCGACAGGAAGATACTGGAACCCACAAAAAAAGATACCCCAAAGGAGAAGCCACAATGAGACGGTAGGAGGGGTGCAATCACAATAAAATCAAATCCCATAACCGCTGTGGGGGGGGGTGAGTGACTCACAAACTGGAGAACAATTATAGCACAGAAGTCCAGGGTCTGGCAACAGGAGGAGGAATTCCCAGAGGATCAGACTTTGAAGGCTAGTGGGATTTGACTACAGGACTTCAACAGGACTGGGGGAAACAGAGACTCCACTCTTGGAGGCCACACACAAAGTAGTGTGTGCATCAGGACCCAGAGGAAAGGAGCAGTGACCCCATAGGAGACTGAACCAGACACACCAGCTAGTGCTGGAGGATCTGCAGAGGTGGCAGGTGGCTGTGGCTCACCACGGGGACAAGGACACAGGCAGCAGAAGCTCTGGGAAGTACTCCTTGGCATGAGCCCTCCCGGAGTCCACCATTAGCCCCACCAAAGTGCCTGTAGCCTCCAGTGCTGGGTCTCCTCAGGCCAAACAACCAACAGGGAGGGAACTCAGCCCCACCTATCAGCAGACAAGCAGATTTAAGTTTCACTGAGCTCTGCCCACCAGAGCAACACCCAGCTAGCTCTACACACCACCAGTCCCTCCCATCAGGAAGCTTGTACAAGCCTCTTAGATAGCCTCATCCACCAGAGGGCAGACAGCAGAAGCAAGAAGAACTACAATCCTGCAGCCTGTGGAACGAAAACCACATTCACAGAAAGACAGACAAGATGAAAAGGCAGAGGACTATGTACCAGATGAAGGAACAAGATAAAACCCCAGAAAAACAACTAAATGAAGTGGAGATAGGAAACCTTCTAGAAAAAGAATTCAGAATAATGATAGGGAAGATGACCCAGGACCTCGGGAAAAAAATGGAGGCAAAGATCGAGAAGATGCAAAAAAATGTTAACAAAGACCTAGAAGAATTAAAGAACGAGCACCTAGAAGAATCAAAGAATAAACAAACATAGATGAACAATTCAATAACTGAAATGAAAACTACACTAGAAGGAATCAATAGCAGAATAACTGAGACAGAAGAATGGATACGTGACCTGGAAGACAGAATGGTGGAATTCACTGCTGTGGAACAGAATAAAGAAAAAAGAATGAAAAGAAATGAAGACAGCATAAGAGACTTCTGGGACAACATTAAATGCACCAACACTTGCATCATAGGGGTCCCAGAGGGAGAAAAGAGAAAGAAAGTACCCAAGAAAATATTTGAAGAAATTATAGTTGAAAACTTCCCTAACACGTGGGAAAGGAAATAGCCACCCAAGTCCAGGAAGTGCAGAGTCCCAGGCAGGATAAACCCAAGGAGAAACACGCCAAAACACATAGTAATCAAAATGACAAAAATTAAAGAAAAAGTATTAAAAGCAACAAGGGAAAAATGACAAATAACATACAAGGGAATTCTCTAAGGTTAACAGCTGATTTCTCAGCAGAAACTCTACAAGCCAGAAGGGAGCGGCACGATATATTTAAAGTGATGAAAGGGAATAACCTACAACCAAGATTACTCTACCCAGCAAGGATCTCATTCAGATTCTACAGAGAAATCAAAAGCTTTACAGACAAGCAAAAGCTGAGAGAATTCAGCACCACCAAACCAGCTCTACAATAAATGCTAAAGGAACTTCTCTAAGTGGGAAACACAAGAGAAGAAAAGGACCTACAAAAGCAAAACCCAAAACAATTAAGAAAATGGTAATAGGAACATACATATCGATAATTACCTTAAATTTAAATGGATTAAATACTCCAACCAGAAGACACAGACTGGCTGAATGGATACAAAAACAAGACCTGTATATATGCTGTCTACAAGAGACCCACTTCAGACCTAGGGACACATACAGATTGAAAGTGAGGGGATGGAAAAAGATATTCCATGAAAATGGAAATCAAAAGAAATCTGGAGTAGCAATTCTGATATCAGACAAACTAGACTTTCAAATAAAGACTATTACAAGAGACAAAGAAGGACACTACATAATGATTAAGGGATCAAACCAGGAGGAAGATATAACAATTGTAAATATTTATGCACCCAACATAGGAGCACCTCAATACATAAAGCAAATGCTAACAGCCATTAAAGGGGAAATTGACAGTAACACAATCAGAGTAAGGAACTTTAACACCCCACTTTCACCAATGGAGAGATCAATCAAAATGAAAATAAATAAGAAAATACAAGCTTTAAATGATACATTAAACAAGATGGACTTAATTGACAATTATAGGACATTCCATCCAAAAACAACAGAATATACTTTCTTCTCAAGTGCTCATGGAACATTTTCCAGGATAGATCATACCTTGGGTCACAAATCAAGCCTTGGTAAATTTAAGAAAATTGAAATGGTATCAAGTATCTTTTTTGACCACATCGCTGTGAGACTTGATATCAATTACAGGAAAAAAACTGTAAAAAATACAAACACATGGAGGCTAAATAATATGCTACTAAATAACCAAGACATTACTGAAGAAACCAAAGAGGAAATCAAAAAAAAAACCTAGAGACAAATGACAATGAAAACATGACAATCCAAAACCTATGGGATGCAGCAAAAGCGGTTCTAAGAGGGAAGTTTATAGCAATAGAATCCCAACTCAAGAAACAAGAAAAAATCTCAAATAAACAATCTAACCTTACACCTAAAGGAATTAGAGAAAGAAGAACAAACAAAATCCAAAGTAAGAAGAAGGAAAGAAATCATAAAGATCAGAGCAGAAATAAATGAAGTAGAAACAAAGAAAACAACAGCAAAGATCAATAAAACTAAAAGTTGGTTCTTTGAGAAGATAAAACAAAATTGATAAACCTTTAGCCAGACTCATCAAGAAAAAGAGGGAAAAGACTCAAATCAATAAAATTAGAAAAGAAAAAGGAGAAGTTACAGTAGACACTGCAGAAATACAAAGCATCCTAAGAGACTACTACAAGCAACTCTACGCCAATAAAAGGGACAAACTAGAAGAAATGGACAAATTCTTAGAAAGGTATAACCTTTCAAGACTTAACCAGGAAAAAATAGAAAATATGAACAAACCAATCACAAGTAATGACATTGAAACTGTGATTAAAAATCTTCCAACAAATAAAAGTCCAGGACCAGATGGCTTCACAAGTGAATTCTATCAAACATTTAGAGAAGAGCTAACTCCCATCCTTCTCAAACTCTTCCCAAAAATGGCAGAGGAAGGAACACTCCCAAACTCATTCTACGAGGCCAGCATCACCCTGATACCAAAACCAGACAATGATACCACAAAAAAAGAAACTTACAGACCAATATCATTTATGAATACAGATGCAAAAATCCTCAACAAAACCCTAGCTGACAGAATCCAACAACACATTAAAAGCATTATACACCACAATCAAGTGGGATTTATCCCAGGGATGCAAGGATTCTTCAATATATGCAAATAAATCAATGTGATACACCATATTAACAAACTGAAGAATAAAAGCCATATGCTCATCTCAGTAGATGCAGAAAAAGCTTTTGACAAAATTCAACACACATTTATGATAAAAACTCTCCAGAAAGTGGGCATAGAGGGAACCTACCTCAAATAATAAAGGCCATATAAGACAAACCCACAGCAAACATCATCCTCAATGGTGAAAAACTGAAAGCATTTCCTCTAAGGTCAGGAACAAGACAAGGATGTCCACTCTCACCAGTATTATTCAACATAGTTTTGGAAGACTTAGCCATGGCAATCAGAGAAGAAAAAGAAATAAAAGGAATCCAAATTGGAAAAGAAGTACAACTGTCACTGTTTGCTGATGACATGATACTATACATAGATAATCCTAAAGATGCCAGTAGAAAACTACTAGAGCTAATCAATGAATTTGGTAAATTTGTAGGATACAAAATTAATGCACAGAAATCTCTTGCATTCCTATACACTAACAATGAATGATCAGAAAGAGAAATTAAGGAAACAATCCCATTTACCATTGCAACAAAAAGAATAAAATGCCTAGGAATAAACCCACCTAAGGAGGTAAAAGACCTGTACTCAGAAAACTATAAGACACTGATGAAAGAAATCAAAGATGACACAAACAAATGGAGAGATATACCATGTTCTTGGATTGGAAGAATTAATACTGTGAAAATGACTATACTACCCAAAGCAATCTACAGATTCAATGCAATCCCTATCAAATTACCATTGGCATTTTTTACAGAACTAGAACAAAAAAATCTTAAAATTTGTATGGAAACACAAAAGACCCTGAATAGCCAAAGCAATCTTGAGAACGAAAAAAGGAACTGGAGGAATCAGGCTCCCTGACTTCAGACTATACTGCAAAGCTACAGTTATCAAGACGGTATGGTACTGGCACAAAAACAGAAAGATAGATCAATGGAACAGGATAAAAGCCCAGAGATAAACCCATGCACATATGGACACCTTATCTTTGATAAAGGTGGCAGGAATGTACAGTGGAGAAAGGACAGCCTCTTCAATAAGTGGTGCTGGGAAAACTGGACAGGTACATGTAAAAGTATGAGATTAGATCACTCCCTAACACCATACACAAAAATAAGCTCAAAATGGATTAAAGACCTAAATATAAGGCCAGAAACTATCAAACTCTTAGAGGAAAACATAGGCAGAACACTCTATGACATAAATCACAGCAAGATCCTTTCTGACCCACCTCCTAGAGTAATGGAAATAAAAACAAAAATAAACAAATGGGACCTAATGAAACTTCAAAGCTTTTGCACAGCAAAGGAAACCATAAACAAGACAAAAAGACAACCCTCAGAATGGGAGAAAATATTTGCAAATGAAGCAACCGACAAAGGATTAATCTCCAAAATTTACAAGCAGCTCATGCAGCTCAATAACAAAAAAACAAACAACCCAATCCAAAAATGGGCAGAAGACCTAAATAGACATTTCTCCAAAGAAGATATACAGACTGCCAACAAACACATGAAAGAATGCTCAACATCATTAATCATTAGAGAAATGCAAATCAAAACTACAATGAGATATCATCTCACACAAGTCAGAATGGCCATCATCAAAAAATCTAGAAACAATAAATGCTGGAGAGGGTGTGGAGAAAAGGGAACACTCTTGCACTGCTGGTGGGAATGTGAATTGGTTCAGCCACTATGGAGAACAGTATGGAGGTTCCTTAAAAAAGTACAAATAGAACTACCATATGACCCAGCAATCCCACTACTGGGCATATACCCTGAGAAAACCGAAATTCAAAAAGAGTCATGTACCAAAATGTTCACTGCAGCTCTATTTACAATAGCCCGGAGATGGAAACAACCTAAGTGCCCATCATCGGATGAATGGATAAAGAAGATGTGGCACATATATACAATGGAATATTACTCAGCCATAAAAAGAAACGAAATTGAGCTATTTGTAATGAGGTGGATAGACCTAGAGTCTGTCATACAGAGTGAAGTAAGTCAGAAAGAAAAAGACAAATACCGTATGCTAACACATATATATGGAATTTAAGAAAAAAAAATGTCATGAAGAACCTAGGGGTAAGGCAGGAATAAAGACGCAGACCTCCTAGAGAACGGACTTGAGGTTATGAGGAGGGGGAAGGGTGAGCTGTGACAGGGCGAGAGAGAGTCATGGACATATACACACTAACAAACGTAGTAAGGTAGATAGCTAGTGGGAAGCAGCCGCATGGCACAGGGATATTGGCTCGGTGCTTTGTGACCGCCTGGAGGGGTGAGATAGAGAGGGTGGGAGGGAGGGAGACGCAAGAGGGAAGAGATATGGGAACATATGTATATGTATAACTGATTCACTTTGTTATAAAGCAGAAACTAACACACCATTGTAAAGCAATTATACCCCAATAAAGATGTTAAAAAAAATAAATAAATTAAAAAAAATAGATTAAGGATCTAAATATAAGACCAGACACTATAAAACTCTTAGAGGAAAACATAGGAAGAACACACTTTGACATAAATCACAGCAAGATCTTTTTTGAACCACCTCCTAGAGTAATGGACATAAAAACAAAAATAAGCAAATGGGACCTAATGAAGCTTAAAAGCTTTTGCACAAGCAAAGGAAACTATAAACAAGATGAAAAGACAACCCTTAGAATGGGAGAAAATATTTGCAAACAAATCAACAAAGGATTAATCTCCAAAATATATAAACAGTTCATGCAGCTCAATATTAAAACATCAAACAACCCAATCCAAAAATGGGCAGAAGACCTAAATAGACATTTCTCCAAAGACATACAGATGGCCAAGAGGCACATGAAAAGCTGCTCAACGTCACTAATTATTAGAGAAATGCAAATCAAAACTACAATGAGATATCACCTCACACCGGTTAGAATGGGCATCACCAGAAAATCTACAAACAACAAATGCTGAAGAGGGTGTAGAGAAAAGGGAACCCTCTTGCACTGTTAGTGGGAATGTAAATTGATATGGCCACTATGGAGAACAGTATGGAGGTTCCTTAAAAAACTAAAAATAGAACTACCATACGACCCAGCAATCCCACTGCTGGGCATATACCAAGAGAAAACCATAATTCAAAAAGACACATGCACCCCCAATGTTCATTGCAGCACTATTTACAATAGCCAGGTCATGGAAGCGACCTAAATTCCCATCAACAGACGAATGGATAAAGAAGATGTGGTACATACATACAATGGAATATTACTCAGCCATAAAAAGGAATGAAATTGATTCATTTGTAGAGACGTGGATGGACCTAGAGACTGTCATACAGAGTGAAGTATGTCAGAAATAGAAAAACAAATATCATATATTAACATATATATGTGGAATCTAGAAAAATGTTACAGATGAACTGGTTTGCAAGGCAAAAATAGAGACACAGATGTAGAGAACAAACGTATGGACACCAAGAGGGGAAAGCTGGTGGGAGGGGGTGGTGGGATGAATTGGGAGATTGGGATTGACATATATACACTAATATGTATTAAATAGATAACTAATAATAACTTGCTGTATAAAATAATAATAAAATAAAATTCAAAAGTAAATGGTGTTTTAAAGTCTTAAGTTTTGATAGTTTGTGATGCTGTAAGAGATAACTGGAAAAGAAATATGGAAGAACAACCATCACCATTCAGGTAGGCTGCAAGAGAGCCCTTAGGAGATAACCATTTTTCAGCTGGAGTCAGGAGGTAAGGAATTCTGTGACAAGGCTGAAGACAGAATGGATCTCTACAACGGTGAAACAGGAGTTCTGTGCTCGAAGGGAAAAGCTGGGTGTAAGGAGGGCAGCAGCAAATAAAGGGTCATGAGAGGGGAATACATTGCAATATGAATACATGGGCAGACAGGGTACCAGAAGAGTTTACTTTTTAGGTGGTGGCTTGGGATGACTAGATGGGGTTACTTCGTCAATTTAACTGACCTCAATAGCCCAGTCATAGGTGAAAACTTTGGGATATGGCCCTGTCCAAGTTCTAAGTTGCTCGTGCATTGATATAGCACAAGGAGTCTTATGTGAGACACTATTAGGATCTTAACTCTCAAGAATGGGGCAGCACATGGTTGGTAGATAACAAAAAAAAAAAAGAGGTCAACTCAGAGTAATAGAAAACTCCTCCCAAATCCTGCATCTCAAATTTCGAATCTTCCCTCTGTCACTGGCTGATCTATAGTGCTCTCTCCAGAGGTGTTTGGCATTTGTGTGAAATTACACCACAGTATTTTTCTTCCTTTCTTTTTTTTTGAGTCAGCAAAAGGATCCAGAGACAACAGGACAAAGCGTGCTGCATTATTAATAGAAAAAGCATTTCCTATTTTATTAAGAGCACATGCACTCTTAAAGCTCCACCGAATGCTGTTTCACCAGGTGAAAGACTGAATAAACCACCCAGCTTTTCACCACTGCTGTGGGTTGGATTTCCAGACTAGTCTTGCTAAATGTGAAATTAACAGGAACACGGTTTCCAGAGCCATTCCAACTTGTGTCCAAATTGCACAAAGGACGTCTCAGGAACTCTGTGGTGATGAAGAACATATCTAATAGCAGGGCAGTCCCTGGTTCCACTTGAGGAACCCAATATACGAAAGTGTGGAATCAGAATGCAGTCTTTCAACTCTCCCATTTGTCATGAAAGTATAAACTAGAGAACTGAGTCAACAATCAATGACACTGGGCTTCCCTGGTGGCGCAGTGTTTGGGAGTCTGCCTGCCAATGCAGGGGACACGGGTTCGAGCCCTGGTCCGGGAAGATCCCACATGCCGTGGAGCAACTAAGCCCATGCGCCACAACTACTGAGTCTGCGCTCTCGAGCCTGCAAGCCACACTACTGAAGCCCGCACACCTAGAGCCCGTGCCGCGCATCAAGAGAAGCCACTGCAACAAGAAGCCTGCGCACCGCAACTAAGAGTAGCCCTTGCTCACTGCAACTAGAGAAAGCCCGCACGCAGCAACAAAGACCCAACTTAGCCAAAAATAAATAAATAAATAGATTTATTTTTTAAAAAAACAATAACACCATTAGAACCATTTTATAGTTAGGATAAACAAGACAGCTCTATGGGAGCAGATATTGCAAGTAGGGAGGTTGGAAATGAAACCAAATTCCAGGTGTTGTTTGTTGCCATGGGGGGAAAAATCTTGTGACTAGAGGAAGTTCCAAAGAAAAGGGCCAAGAACAATTTCTTCCTAACTCCTGGCTTTGAAAGCAGATGAATTTAACAATTAAATGCCAACTGACTCACCCAAGTTAATAAATACACTGGTATTTAATTTCTAGGAATATTCCCCCATGAAAAGGTCTCTGCTCACTGAAATCTTAACCTTTTGTTATGAGATATCGGACAGAAATTTTGTCTTTTGCTCTTCTTCTGAACATTACTTTAAGATTCTACACTCTAATTCCATCAGTCAGTTTAACAAGCCAAGAGGCTTTGGAAACAACTGGAGACAACATAACAGCAAAGAATAGGGTTCAAATTAGACCACATTTTCAGGTAGCTCACATACTTACAGTGTCAAACACAAGCACAGTCTGAGGCCCGGTTGCTAATTTATTTCTAACTGTAAGTTGAAAAAAATCATCATCGTCCTAGATGGAATATGCCAGGTTGCTATAGAAACGGACCCCTCTCCCACCTCGTATTTTACTCTTCACAGCTTTCCATGTGAAGCTGCACTGTGTCGCTTCTTTGACTGATGAAAGAGGCAGTTTCTACAATTCTTTTCTACCACTCATATTACCCCTTGCGAAGTCTATAGAGGTTGATATTTTCTCTTCCTTCTGGGTAAAAGGGAGATAATTCAACAGAGTAATTATAATAAACTATTTATCCCATTCAGGTTTACTGTCTCATCCTTGCTTTCTTTTCCTAGAGCATTAGAAATGCATCACTGTTTTGAGATCTCTTTAAAAATGCATGAAGGGAAGAGAACTGGCAGCACAGTTAAATGAATTTAATTCAGCCAGATTTTACATTATTAACTCACTTCCGAAGAGCTGAATGAGGGGAATGATGGAAGAAGAAAGTAGAACTAAAATTGGACCATTGATCCTGGCAGTCTTGGTGCCAAGCAGACGTGGGAAACAAGCTAGGAAAACTGTAAATGTCTTTTGATACCAGTTAGAGATACAGAGCATTCATTTATTTTAATCAGTGTGAGATATGTATTAGGTGGACTGTCCCTCCCGACTCACTACCCAATGCACCCTGATCCCGACTTAACTGATGCCTGAGTTGGCAGCCTCACAGTCCAGCATTGTTTGAAATAACATATTAAAGCAACAGGATTTCCCTCTCCTCTGTTGTTAAAAAGTAACAGTGGATGCCTAAAAACTAATAGAAGAGGACACTCAGCATTCAAATGATTACACTCATGCTCTGAGATTGAGATTCTGTCTTTGGAAGGAAGAAGAAGTCAATGTACATAATAAAGTATTCAGGCAATGAAAAAAGTTCTGAATGCATGTGCTTTACAGTTGTTCCATGGATAAAACAGCAGAGACGTTTATCCCCTTCAATCTCCATCTGAATACCAAATGCCGAAATACAGACCTTCCAGTATCAAAGACATAACTTCTATTTTATTTGGTCTTTGCTTTTAAAAATAGATTGCTTTTCTACAAGGATTAACACCTGTCTGGCTTCTAATGCACTACTCACTTGATAAGTGATTCAGTCTGTTTATTGTAAATGATTAAGAAGCCAGGTGACCAACATTTTTAAAAAGTCACTGAAATGAGACTTTTAAAATGTGAATGTGTGCTAGTCATTCGGAACATTCACAAATAGCTTGCTCTCCTTCTGGCATATGATGGGATTATACTTTCCTCCCCCGTTTGAAATCAGGTAAGGCTGTATGACTTGCTTTGGTCAATGAAACAGTGTTAGAGTGATATTTCTGTGTGGAAGCTTTAAGAGTCAGAATGTGATTCACCACATTTCTTTTCCCTGCTGCAGTGATAATGCAAGCAGTGATGAGATGGAATCTCCTTAAGCCTACAACAATGAGATTCCTCGAGATGACTTGTATTGGACAAACAATAAGAATGTAAAATAAACTTGTCTTGTATAAATCTCTTGAAATCTGGGGATTGATTGTTACTGCAGCAGTACTTAGCCTGTCCTGACCCATGTTTCCATTAAAATGCTCATAAAAGAGCAAAATAAGATACAGAGCCGTAACAATGAAAATGTGAGTAATACCTAATTATTGGCTGAATCCTACAAGGAATTTCCACGAAATGCAGTGGAGATGATACTAAATTTAGAAAAACATTATGGCTCGCTCCTCTGAAATAACAGTAGAGTTTGAAGGACAGAATATTGGTTGGGCCTTTGACCCACCCTCACTGTCTTCCCCTAGAGATTACAAGGTCTGTGGGAAAAGTACACCTAGGCAGCCACTGCAATTCTGCACTTCAACTTCTTCCTAAAGCAGATGGGGGTGAGTCTCTCCAGCTCAGTTTCCATCAAAACCCTTCTTTTCATAGTCAGTCAGAGATGACCATCATGGCCACAGTTGAAGTAGTTTGATGCCAGGTTGTATGGTGGTTGATGACTAGAGCAGCCATCAAGAATAACTTTACTCAAGACAATGTGAACAATGCGTATGAAGAGACTGACTAAACTTTATTGACAGATTTTTAAATGACTCATGTAAATGAAGGAATGCATCATTTTGGATATAAATTCTAAATATCTTGAAGATTCTGCTTATTCCCAGGTGATTGTGTTGTTTCAACATAATTGCCAGTCAAATTCCAAATGGAATTTAATTTTGAAACCTAAAATAATTCTGAAGTTCGACTGGAAAGAAGTGAATAGATAAGAATATGGTTTTGAAAAAGGGTATTACAGGAATTGCCTACCAGATATCAAAATATATTGTAAATCTGTAATAATGATAACATTTTAATTCTGGCACAAGGATGGACAAATCGATTAATGCCACAGTAGAGACAGAAACAAGTGTACATGTGTGTACATGTATGTGTGAATTAATTCATCATAAAGGAAGAATTGATAATTAATAGAAAAATTAAGGACTATTCAATGACAGGGGCTGACAAAATTAACGTAGACATCCCTCTCATACTGTATAAAAAAATAAGTTCCTGGTTTGATCAAAGAATAAAATTTTAAAAATTATAAATACACTCACAGATACAAAGACAAGAGAGAGAAATAGGTGGGTAAAGACATTCTAAGCTTAGAGATTATTGTGGAAAATCAGAAAAGAATGATAGTTTTGACTATGTATAAAAAATAATTCTACAAAAGTTTGGCATAAATTAAATTAAATGAAAAGAAGCATGACAAAGATTTAACGATATTCATATATAGAGAAAATATACAATTGATTTTTAACAAGAATCCTATAGAATAATAAACAATTCACAAAAGAGAAAATAAAAATCACTAAAAAACATAAGAAATAAAACTACTCATAATCAAATAACTGCAAACTGAAATAAGATGCCATTAATACCTGTAAACTAAGCAAAAATTATAAAAGATAAGCTACTTAATTCTGACAATAGTGAAATTTGCATATAATATGATTGCAAAAATTATACATATGCACATATATTTGCATATCTATATGCATGTTTAACATTAATACTTACATAGACATATTTAGAAAAAGACTGGAAGTAAATATATCCAAATACTAACTGTAATTATTTCTGGGTGGTGAGATTATAGTGGAGATTATTTTCTTTTTGATTCTTTTTTAAATTATTTTTTCTTGACCTTTTTCTTGTATTTTCTAAATATTCCACAATGAATATGAATTATTTTCATAATCAAGGAAAAATTTAAGTCACTTGAATCAAGGTGCAGAATCAAAGATTACCAAATGAGCTCTCGTGAAATTTCTTGATAGAAATGAGTTGCATATTAGTAACCCGCACCTGGTAGTCTGACTTAAATGTATACGTCCAGATAGAAATATAGACAGGACAAAATAATCTAATTCCAGGAAGAATTAAAAATAATCAGAACTCTCAGAGATGCCAGAAGCTCTGAACCGAGTTTATTGGTTTCATTATGATCTTTGAATTTCAGGTGCAGAAAGTTACATTCATCATACCTTTCAGTTCATGGTATAATCTTTGGTTTGTGCAAGGCTTCTCTTATTTTATTTACTTATTTATTCCCTATTCATTTCTTACTCATTTCCAGTACCCCGTCCTTCAGCAACTATTCTCTCGATGGTTCATTTAAGCTCTTATAAAATGTGGATCATTATTTTGTACTGATGAGATTGTAATTTATGAAACTGATACTTTGTCATCTATCTCTTTTGTTCTCACTTTTTTGACTTTGCACTCCTTTTAGGATTCATACATGTTCTGAATTCTTGCTTCTACTTGCTGTATAATACTCCATGATGAATATCCACTACATTTCTTTTCTCCAGTCTCCCAGTTAATGGACGTCCAAGTAGTGTCAACTCATTATGACTGCAATAAAGTAATTAACAACCTCATGTATTTCCCTCTATGGAGTTGTGTGAGGACTTATTACAGATTACTCCCAGATGAAGAACTGACAGGTCACAGGGTATTCATATTGCTGCTTAGCCTAAGGAGTACCAAATTGTTCTCCAACAGAGTGGCTGCTCTGGTCCTCACTCTCATCTGCAATATATTCCCACATTCCCAACAATACTTGACATTACCAAATTTCCTCAATTTTTTCCCAGTCAGGTGTAAGGTAGATTCTCATTATTGTTTTAATATTCATTTCTCTGATTACTCTTGATTTTGAGTACCTTCACATATGCTTGTTGGCTTTTCGAGTTTATCCTGTACATCTCTTATTCATATTTTTTCCCAATTTTCTATGAAGATTATCATCTCTTCTTGCTCATTTGCTGAAATTGCTTGTATATTCTAGATACTAATCCCATGTCAGTTTCAGGCAAATGCCGTCTCTCATTTTTAACCTGCTATCAACTTTGTCCATAGTGTCTCTAATTTTGGTGTCATTTTCCACGTGTTTGTGTTTTATAAGAAGTCCATTCCTGTCCCTAAGTCACAAAGATATTTGTGGCCAATATTTTCGTCACCCTCATCTAGCCCATATACCTCAAAGAACTAATAAAACTCCAAATGTCAGTAAATTCAATGAGGCTCAATTAAAATATGGTACAGTAGCTCATGAATCACGTTTTCTGCCTGGTTTCCCAATCTCCGAACTAGATTCCATAGAGGTGGAGATGTCTCTTATGCAAAGCACCACTAGAGCTTCCAGGATGATCGCTGCTTCCTAGTTCTCTCTACATTCCATCTGTTCCAAGTATCTATTGCTGTGTAACAAACTACCCCAAACTTAGTGGTGTGAAACAAGCATTTTCTATGCTCATGGATTCTGTGGATCAAGGATTTGAAGAGGGCAGAGTGGGGATGAATTGTATCTGCTTAATGATATATGTGGCCTCAGCAGAAAAGACTTGAAGGCTGGGGATGATTTAACAGCTGGAGGCTGGAATCATATGAAGACTTGTTTACTCACGAGCCTGGCACCTGGGCTAGAATAACTCGAATACTGGGTGGAGTTGGAACTGTTGGTCAGAGAGCCCACAAGTAGCCTCTTTTTGTGGCTTGAGTTTTCTCAAAAATTGGCAGCCTGAGGATTGAATTTCTCAGATGGTATTTCAAAGATCCAAGAAAAACAGTGGAGGAAGCTATATGGCCTTTTATGACCTAGTCTTACCAATTCTGTTGTACTCTCTTGGATAATTCAAGGGACGTAGACTCCACTTCTTGGTTGGAAGAATGTCACTGATTTTGTGAACATGTTTTTAAAACCATTAACCATTCGCTTTACACCTAGTCCTGAAGTAATTCATTAAAGTTCAGCTTAGGTAATATTACCTTTCTCAACAAACTTCCAATGGCTTATTGCCTTATTGACTCATTGCTATCAGTTGAGGAGATATGCCCAAACTCCTCAAACCAAAGCCCTTTACAACTGGACCTCAATTCATCTTTCAGCCATTCTTCCTCACTACTTTCTGATATGTAGTCGTTAAACCCCAACTAAACTAGACTTCTAAATGCTGACTTCCTTATTCAATCCATACTTTCCAACCTCCCTACATATTAATTCCTCTGCCTGGAATATTCTCTCCACATAATTCTCAAACTCCTCCCTCTTTTTTCATGTCTATTTCAAAATTCAGACTTCATGAGGATTTTTTCATTACAGCACTCACTCATCACTTCCCTGCTCTCCATACACTCATATGCATGACACATCGGATTTCTCCAATACTGTGCCTGCCTGAGTTCAGGCTGCTGTAACAGAATACCATAGATTGGGTAGCTTATAAACAACAGAAATTTATTTCTTATAGTTCTGGAGGTTGGGAAATTCAATATCAAGGTGCTGGCCAACTCAGTGTCCAGTAAGGGCCTGCTTTCTGACATGTAGATGGTTATCTTGTCCAGTAACCTGTCATGGCAGAAGAGGTAAGGGAGTCTCTGAGACCTCTTTTTTTTTGCCAATTATAACACTTTATTCATGCCATCATTTGGAGACTTCATCTAATTACAATTTTATTTTTAAATTCTATACTTTTAAAAAATTTATTTTTTATTGAAGTATAGTTAATTTACAATGTTGTGTTAGTTTCTGGTGTACAGCAAAGTGATTCAGTTATACACACACACACATATGTGTGTGTGTGTATATATATATATATATATATATATATATTCTTTTTCATGATGGTTTATCATAGGATATTGAATATAGTTAGTTCCCTGTGCTATAGAGTAGGATCTTGTTGTTTACTCATTCTATATATAATAGTTTGCATCTACTAATCCCAAACTCCCAATCCATCCTTCCCCCACCCCCTCTCCCCCTTGGCAACCACAAGTCTGTTCTCTAGGTCTGAGTCTGTTTCTGTTTCATAAATAAGTTCACTGATGTCATATTTTAGATTCCACATATAAGTGATATCAATGGTATTTGTCTTTCTGTTTCTGAATTACTTCACTTAGTATGATAATCTCTAGGTCCATCCATGTTGTTGCAAATGGCATTATTTCATTCTTTTTTATGGATGAGTAATATTCCATTGTGTATATATATCACATCTTCTTTATCCATTCATCTGTCGATGGACACTGAGGTTGCTTCTGTGTCTTGGCTATTGTAAATAGTGCTGCTACGAGCGTAGGGGTGCATGTGTCTTTTTGAATTAGAGCTTTGTCCAAAAATATGTCCAGGAGTGGGATTGCTGGATCACATGGCAGCTCTATTTTTAGTTTTGTGAGGAACTTCCATAACTGTTTTACAGAGTGGCTGTACCAATTTACATTCTCAGGACCTCTTTTATAAGGGCATTAATCCCATTCATGAGCACTCCAACCTCATGAACTGATGATCATGAAGAGGCCCTCCACCTCCTAATACCATTATACTGGGGATTAAGTTTCAACATACGAATTTTGAGGGGGACACAATCAGTCTACAGCAGCCCCTCAGATCAGGCCTCAAATTTGTGTCCTGATTTTATTCCATTGCATTAGTTTTTTTGAATTCTTTTTTTTTTTTTTTGTGGTACACGGGCCTCTCACTCTTGTGGCCTCTCCCGTTGCGGAGCACAGGCTCCGGACGCGCAGGCTCAGCGGCCATGGCTCACAGGCCCAGCTGCTCCGCGGCATGTGGGATCCTCCCGGACCGGGGCACGAACCCGTGTCCCCTGCATCGGCAGGCGGACTCTCAACCACTGTGCCACCAGGGAAGCCCAGTTTTTTTGAATTCTTGATGGCAGCAACTGTACCTTATTCAGCTTGCATTGTTTTAAGTAATGGTTTCCAGACTTGCCTCTCTTAGAACAGCAGAATTAAGAAAAAAGGCATGCATGGGACCAAAAATAGAGCTACAGGTTTTTATTCCGCCAGTTAAGAGTATTTTAAAAGAACTGTCTTTTCACAGCTTACCCTTCCCCCTCCCCATATCCTCAAGTCCATTCTCTAGCAGGTCTCTGTCTTTATTCCTGTCTTACCCCTAGGCATGGACATATATACACTACCAAACGTAAGGTAGATAGCTAGTGGGAAGCAGCCGCATAGCACAGGGAGATCAGCTCGGTGCTTTGTGACCGCCTGGAGGGGTGGGATGGGAGGGTGGGAGGGAGGGAGACGCAAGAGGGAAGAGATATGGGAACATGGGTATATATATAACTGATTCATTTTGTTGTAAAGCAGAAACTAACACACCATTGTAAAGCAATGATACTCCAATAAAGATGTTAAAAAAAAAGAACTGCCATTTACTATCACTGTTTTTATATTTAATGGGGACATTTTACCATACACAGGGATATAATATCAAAATAAAGGTCAGTCGGGGCTTCCCTGGTGGTGCAGTGGTTGAAAGTCCGCCTGCCGATGCAGGAGACACGGGTTCGTGTCCCGGTCCGGGAAGATCCCACATGCCGCGGAGCGGCTGGGCCCGTGAGCCATGGCCGCTGAGCCTGTGCGTCCGGAGCCTGTGCTCCGCAACGGGAGAGGCCACAACAGTGAGAGGCCTGCGTACCGCAAAAAATAAATAAATAAACAATAAAGGTCAGTCCTTTCTAAGAAAGTAGTTTTTACTTAAAGTAGAGTCTTATATCTAAACACTACATTGTCTTTTCTCATTTGGTCACAAATCCATGACGGTATCTTCTCTGACCAACACTAGCCCAAATTTTAGAGATTTTCTGCCCTATAACATCTGTCTCAGGAATGAGCATCTCTAAAGGACAAGAGCTTGTACTAAACACTGTGTACAGAGTGGTAAATAAAACAGTTATAATCTCTGCCATCATCGAGTTTACAGTCTAGAAAGGGAAACAAGTAAATATATAGTAAAACAGATAGTATCAAATAGTGATCCAGATCAAGGAAAATTAGAACAGGGTGATGAGTAGAGATTGTTTCAAATTTTGTTTCCAAATACAGAGATGTTTACTGCATTTTTAAAGTATCCAAAATCTTAAATATCCTGTTGCAAATTCCTCCAAAATCCCTTTATAGCACACAACATCAAATATTGAAATAGTGTTCTCACAATATTACACTTGAAAATACCAATTAGGAACAATATTTTAGGAAATAGAGAGTTTAAGGCAAGACATTCATTTGGAAAAGTTGATTTCTCTCTATCACCCAGATTGGCACAATTAATTTTCCACCTTTTCAATGTCTTGGGTTACACAACATACATTCAGCAACAGGGCATGCATGAATAGAGTCAGACAAAGAAGACTTCTCTGAGGAGGAGGCTATTGAAGTTGAAAAGAAGGAGCAAAGTTTGGAGGTGGGAAGCAGCTGGGCAAATTTAAGCGAATGAAAAAAGTCCCATGTGGCTTGGACCACAGACGGCAAGTGGGATGGTCAAAAAAGATGAGATGGGAGAGGAGTCTACAGTCAATTCATGCAGGGTCTGTTAGGCCATTAGAAAGATTTTTCATTTTTTCCTAAGAGAAGTGGAAAACAATTGAAGAGTTTTAAGCAGAAGAATGAAATAATCATATTTGCCATTGTAGAGGGTTTCTTCTAGCTGAGATGTAGAGAATGAATAGGGAGTGGGCAGGAACAGAAGCATGAAAGCTAGTTAGGAAGCTATGGCCCTGGTTCAGGTTAATAAATGATGGTGACTTGGATCCGGGCAATGGCAATGGGGATGAAGACAAGTGGAGGGTTTTTCAAAGATATATTGGAGGTAAAAACAACATTTATAGTTGAATTAGATGTAGGGAGGGGATGAAGTAGGAAGAATCAAGAATAATAATTTGGAGAGGGTGTGGAGAAAAGGGAACCCTCTTGCACTGTTGGTGGAATGTAAATTGATACAGCCACTATGGAGAACAGTATGGAGGTTCCTTAAAAAACTAGAAATAGAACTACCATACGACCCAGCAATCCCACTACTGGGCATATACCCTGAGAAAACCATAATTCAAAAAGAGACATGTACCACAATGTTAATTGCAGCTCTATTTACAATAGCCAGGACATGGAAGCAACCTAAGTGTCCATCGACAGATGAATGGATAAAGAAGATGTGGCACATATATACAATGGAATATTACTCAGCCATAAAAAGAAACAAAATTGAGTTATTTGTAGCAAGGTGGATGGACCTAGAGTCTGTCATACAGAGTGAAGTTAAGTCAGAAAGAGAAAAACAAATAGTGTATGCTAACACATATATATGGAATCTAAAAAAAAATGGTTCTGATGAACCTAGGAGCAGGACAGGAATAAAGACGCAGACATAGAGAATGGACTTGAGGACATGGGGAGGGGGAAGGGTAAGCTGGGACGCAGTGAGAGAATAGAATTGACATATATACACTACCAAATGTAAAATAGATAGCTAGTGGGAAGCAGCTGCATGGCACAGGGAGATCAGCTTGGTGCTTTGTGACCCCCTAGAGGGGTGGGATAGGGAGGGTGGGAGGAAGACGCAAGAGAGAGGGGATATGGGGATATATGTATACGTATAGCTGATTCACTTTGTTATACAGCAGCAACTAACACAAGAATGTAAAGCAATTATACCTCAATAAAGATATTTAAAAAAAAAAAGAAGAATGCTAAAATTCCTGACTTGAGAACCTGGGAGAACATGGCAATGATTACTGAAATAGGGCAGCCTGGGGAAGAGGAGGTTTGAGTCAAGGGATCGAAGTTGCATTTTGCACATTAAAGTGTTACATTTGAAGAATATATGACATCCAAGTGAGGATTTCAGGTAATCAGTTGGATGTATGAGCCTATACTCAGGAGAAAGGTTTTTTTCTTTGCGGGGGGCGGGGGGGGTTGCTATTTTCCTGGTTACTTTACACACACCTGAAATCTCCTCAATCCCCAGCTTCACCACTTCAGTACATATAAACTCCATTTATTCAGGCCAACAACCTTGGAGTCATCATGCCTCCTCTCTTTCTGTCATATTCCATAGGCATTCCATCAGCAAATCTTTCTTCAAAATTTATCCAATATATTAATCACTTTTCTCCACCTTCATCACTACTATCTTGGGTCAGGCCATCATTATCTCTACCCTGAGTTATTGCAAAATCCTCCTAATAGGTCTCCTCACTTCTGCCCTCGTCCCCCACTGTCTATTTTACACAGAGCATCCAGATTCATTTAAACTGAAATAAGTCACATCTTTTCTCCATTCAAAACCTTCTAATGGTTTTCTAGCTTATTCTGACTTAAAAGCCAATGTCCTTGTAACAGAATACAAGACCCTAAATGATCTGATGCCCACCCCCGCCTCACACACACACACACACAGACGCACATACACACAACTTCTCTGATCTCATCTCCTTCTTACTATTTTCGTTCATGCCAAGAACACTCCCACCTTGGATCTTGTTCTGAAGTGATCTTTTCCCTCCTCATAGGGAACCCCATCCTCATTCTCCATCTCTGCCTATCTCTCTTACCCCATATCTTAGTCCATTTGGGCTGCCATAAAAAAATACCACAGACAAGGTGACTTAAAAATAAGACATTGGGCTTCCCTGGTGGTGCAGTGGTTGAGAGTCCGCCTGCCGATGCAGGGGACACGGGTTCGTGCCCCAGTCTGGGAAGATCCCACATGCCGCGGAGCGGCTGGGCCCGTGAGCCATGGCTGCTGAGCCTGCGCGTCCGGAGCCTGTGCTCCGCAACGGGAGAGGCCACAACAGTGAGAGGCCCGCATACCGCAAAAATAATAATAATAATAATAATACATTTATTTCTCATAGTTCTGGAGGCTGGAAGTCCAAGATCTAGGTGCCAGCAGATTAGGTGCCTGGTGAGGATCCACTCTCTGATTCGCAGATGGCCATCTTTTCCCTGTGTCCTCACATGGCAGAAGGGGTGAGGAAGCTCTTTGGGGATCTCTGTTACAAGCGCACTAATCTCATTCATGAGGGCTCCACCCTCATAACTTAATCACCTCTCAAAATCCCATCTCCTAATACCATCACATTGGGGTTTAGGCTTTAACATGTGAATTTGGGGAATTCCCTGGAAGTCCAGTGGTTAGGACTCCATGCTTCCACTGCCAGGGCCCGGGTTCAATCCCTGGTCAGGGAACTATGATCCCACAAGCCGCATGGTGTGGCCAAAAATATATATATATATATATATGAATTTGGGGGGCCAGACACAAACATTCATACCATAGCACCCTGCTTCATTTTTCTCCTTGGCATTTGACACCATCTGATATGCTTAAACTTTATTTACATTTTTGTTTATTGTTTGCCTCCTTCCACTAATGTAAACTTCTTGGGATTAGGGACTTTGCTTTATCCACTACCGTAGCTTCAGTATCTAAAACACTGCTTGGCACGTGGTAAGCATTTAATAAATATTTGTCAAATAAATTAATGAATAAATGAATAAGATATATATTGGGGAGTTATCAGAATATTGACTGTTTCCAACTGTTTTTACCAGGCTAGGAATCTCTTTGACCCAAAAAGGAATGGTAACACATGGAAGTTAAATTCTATTGTCTCTCTTCCAGAAGCATAACTCAGGGTCAATTATCATCATAGATTTCTTTACATTTTAGTCCCCCACACCACAGGCTTCTCTACACTATACTTCAGTCTCAAAGGGGAAGATGCAAGAAGGGGCAATGAAGCACTTGGAAATCTTCTAGCTTTTTGAGCAAGAACTGTGTGGAAACTGTCAACTCCCATTGACTCTTAGTCTTTCTTCCTATATTGGGGGATCTCTCTCCCTCTCTCTCTCTGGAACAGGGAACGTTCAAAACAGCTTTAGACAAAGCATGCTCACACAAAATTACTGCCTTTGTCCAAAACACTTCAGGGTTTAATAAATCCTGCTCTAGCTTTGAAGATAATCATTTTAGGTGGATTTGATGAAATCTCTAAAAATGCTGCAAAAAGGCAGGGACAGTGGGACAGACATATGTCTTTATCTACAAATACAAAAAGAAAGGGTGTCTCCCTCTCGACTTTAAATAAATAAATTGGCAGGGTTGGTCCCCTTTCTGAGTTTAATTTGGTTTTAATGTTTTATGAAGCTTACATGAAGGAATATTAATGCCGTGTGCCAGAACAAGTCACTTGAGCCTTTCACACACAGGCAAAATTTTTCATCTGATCTGAGAGATAATTTTTCTAAACAATATCAACATAGTCAATAGAAGTTATAATTAATTCATACATTGAGAATGTAATTAGCATTCAAATGAGAGAAATGATTGCTGTACAGCTTTATATGACCAAAAAACCCCCCACCTCATTATTATATTTGATACAAATACAAAATGCTGAAAATTTTTCCTTATTAGCTATTGGCACAACATGATCGTTCCTTTTTCCAGACTTCCTTCAGTTTAAAAACAATAGATCAATAGAAGCAAATGGTATGGCTTTGATTGCAAGCTTGTCCTTTAATATTTAGTGTTGAAGTGAAACCTGTCCTCCCTGCCTTCATGTCTTTCCAAGCAATCAAGTTCATACTGCATCTTTCACTGATTTATGGGTAGGAAATGTGAATAGCTGAAAGAGACTAACAGGAACACCTTTATTTATATCAATTAATATGTCATGCACTAAAGCAGGATTGTCCTCTAGTGATAAGAATGTTTGTTTAGGAAAAAGAAGCAATATCCTGAAGCTTAGTGTCACCCCATCCCCAGCATCGGGAGAAAACAGAAAGCTACCCAGAGACCATGTTTGGGAAAAAGCAAAATCAGACACTCAAGGCCAAAGAGTTTATTGATTCACCAACCACTTATTTGCTGCTTGATAAAAACAAAAAGGCAATCACTGATGTGCTATAAAACTGGAAAGAGAGGGAAAAAATATGAGGGACATAAAATCGCAAATATCGTGCGAGCCACCGTATTTTTAAGTGAATATTTCTTACATTATCATTCTTTCAGAACCTCTGAAAACATTTCACAATTTCATACAAATGTTTATTTCTTTTAATTTTAAAAACACTTTCATATGCATTATTCCACTCACCCCTCCCACCCAATAACTCTACAAAGTAGGTTGACCTGATAGCACTGATCTTAATTATCAGATGAAGGAACTGAAGAATAGAGTATATATGACTTGCTTAAGCTCACTCAAATAATTTGTACCCAAATCAGGATTAAAATCCATTTTCCCATCTTCCTAGAGAAAAAGTTTTCAAAGTATGGTCCTTGAAGAAACAGCCTCAGCATCACTTGGAACTTGTTAGAAATGCAAATTCCTTGGCCCACCTTAGACCTACAGAATCAGAAACTCTGCTGATGGGGCCCAGCACTTTGTGTGTTAACAAATCCTCCAGGGTATTTCTGATACAAGCTCAAGTTTGAGAACCACTGATCTAGAGATACATTCTCTACTTATATGAGAAAGACAAAGCATTCATATGTTGTAAATTTCAGGTGAATTATAAAACACAAAACTGTTATGACATTACTTTTCACACCCTACTTTGTGAACATGGGTTATGTATCATCCTAAATTGAGAAGTAAAAACTCACTCAACTTAAAACAAAGAGACAGAAGGAAAAATTAAAAAAAAGGCCAAAATATTTATTGCCAAATTGTAAAACTGAGGGACTAATTTTATAGTAAGTCTGATTACAAACTACGTAAGTGGCTAATAAAATTAATCATAAGTAGGCATTACCAAATCTCAGGGAAATGAAAGGCTGTGGAAATATCTATCAACTGAAACTATTCATCAGCAAATATAGCCTTGGAAACCCAAAGTGGTACAGAAGTGTGTGCACACGAGCATACACACACACACCCCTCTCAGGCAGTCTAGCATTGTACTGGCAGAACTAATTCTAAAGCTGAGTGTTAAAAAGAAAAATGTGGTTTGAATAAAGACTTCAGGGCATTTTAGTAATCATTTCCAGTGGATGACCTTATACACCACAAAAACCGGCAGAAGCTTGATAAGAGACAGTGAGGATAAGAGCTGCTCCTTACTGTCACTTGGTTCTTATGAGCCCTAACAATGTTGTGCCCATAAGCCTTGGATTTTTCCGGAGGTTTTTTTTTTTTTTTTGCGGTACGCGGGCCTTTCACTGTTGTGGCCTCTCCGATGGCGGAGCACAGGCTCCGGACCGCAGGCTCAGCGGCCATGGTTCACGGGCCCAGCCGCTCCGCGGCATGTGGGATCTTCCCAGACTGAGGCACGAACCCGTGTCCCCTGCATTGGCAAGCGGACTCTCAACCACTGCGCCACCAGGGAAGCCCTCTGGAGTATTTTAATTTCAAATATTCTGTTCTAGAAAATCCATAAGCCATCTAAATGTGTCAGACATTCAAAATTTTGATCTCCAAATAATTCATCTATATTGGCTTTTCACATCCAGAAACAGTCCAAATTCTTTTGTCAAATCC
The DNA here is from genome assembly GCF_963455315.2 of Globicephala melas. NCBI lineage: Eukaryota > Metazoa > Chordata > Mammalia > Artiodactyla > Delphinidae > Globicephala > Globicephala melas. The sequence continues at coordinate 89,788,314 of NC_083335.1, forward strand.
TATGTTCTAGAAAATTCTGGGAAAAGTAATCGGTAATAATGAATAGGTATATTGGCTTTACACATTAGATATGCTGCTGAAAAGACTGAAAATTGATTTGTCCCTCAATATTATAAAATAAAAACATTAAATTTAAGTGTACTAGAAAACTTACTAAAGGAACTCAATCCTTTTGGAAAATGAATAATTTCCTCTAATTTATCCTCACCAAATTTGGGTGTTCAGGTATCAGTGCATTTAAAACTGAGTAGAAAAATTACATGATAATATCAATTGACACAGAAAAGGATTTGACAAAATCTAATAGCCATTCATGACAAAAATTCTCAGCAAACTAGAAATAAGGGGAACTTCCTAAACTTGCTAAAGAGTTTCTACAAAAGCTCCTACCGAAAACATCAGTCTTAATGATTAAAGACTGAATGCCTTTAACAAGGAACAAGGCAAGGATACCCACTTTCACCACTCTTATTTAACATAGTACTGGAAGTTCAAGCCAGCTCAACAAGGCAAGAAAAGGAAATAAAGGGCATTCAAATTGGAAAGAAAGAAATAAAACCATCCCTCTTCACAGATGACATGATGGTCTCTATCGAAAATCCCGAGGACTATACCAAAACCCAAGAAACACACAAACAAAAAAACCTCCTACAACTAATAAGTGGACTCAGCAAGATCAAAGGACCAAGATAAACATACAAAACTCAAATGTATTTCTATACACTAGCAATGAACACACGGAAACAAAAATTTTAAACACAGTATCATTTACATTAACTCAAAAACTGAAACAGGTATAAATCTTACAAAAAATATATAGGACTTGTGTGCTGAAAACTACAAAATGCCGATGAAAGAAATCAAAGAAGATCTAATAAAACAGTGAGACATATTGTGCTCATGGATTGGAACACTGAACATAGTAAAGATGTCACTTCTCCCCAAGTGATCTATAGACAATGCAATTTCTATCAAAATCCTAGCAAGACACTTTGCACATATATAAAAGGTTATTTTAAAGTATAAAAATTAAATTTAAACCACTTGAACTAAAACCTGGCAGGTAGTATAAAACATATAAATGTTAGATATTAGTACTAAATATTATTAATAGTAGTAACAGTACTATACTTACATGAAAGTTACTAGGATAGTCCATAGACTATAAGTTACAGATTGCATTAATGAAATGAGAAGAGAGAAAGATATAACAAAGATACCTTCTCAAAATGAATTTACAAAACAAAATTCCAAAATCAATAAAACTTTTGGCAGTAAAGAAAACCAACACACTCAACAATTAGCAAATGAATATCACATTACAGGTCATTTCAACAAATACTTTAACATGAGTATGATAAAAAAAGGTAAATGAGGTTCTCTTTTTGACATGGCAACCTAATCCCAATAACAGACCATCTCTCCTGCTGATTACAACTGAAAACAGGACAACACACACACACACACACACACACAACTACCTGAAGACTCCAAAGAATAAAGAATAGCAGGCAAATTATGGAGGGAAGTCAAAAATTGGAGAAACGACCTGCAGGGAGAAGAGTTTCTGAATTTTTAAAATCTCCTTTCTTACATGGATTTGTCCCCAAAGTAGGTCTAATTTCTTGAATTGCCCGAATGAATTTTACTGGCCAGAGAAATCAAGAAAGAGAACTTTGTGGGCCATAGAGTAAAGAAAACCCTGGAAATAAGAGAGGCAAAGAAAGGGATCCCCCTAATTCTGTGTATGAACCCAAATAATCTCAGGCTCACTCTTGGGCTATGCATGTGTGGACTTCACATCCAAACCAGCATAGCAAAGGTCCAGGAAATAGAACTGAGACTGAAACCACCACCAACAGCAGGTAATGCAGACATTGTGGTTTAAACCTAACTGGGTTGAACAACTCCTACAGAACACCTACTGAACGCTGGCAGAAGACCACAGACCTCCCAAAAGGCAAGAAACCCCCCACGTACCTGGGTAGGGCAAAAGAAAAAAAAATAAACAGAGACAGAATAGGGACGGTACCTGCACCAGTGGGAGACAGCTGTGAAGGAGGAAAGGATTCCACACACTAGGAAGCTCCTTCGCGGGCGGAGACTGCGGGTGGCGGAGGGGGAAAGCTTCGGGGCCGCGGGGGAGAGCGCAGCCACAGGGGTGCGGAGGGCAAAGCAGGGAGATTCCCGCACAGAGGATCAGGGCCGACCAGCACTCACCAGGCCGAGGCTTGTCCGCTCACCCGCCAGGGCGGGCGGGGCTGGGAGCTGAGGCTTCGGCTTCGGTCGCAGCACAGGGAGAGGACTGGGTCTGGCGGCGTGAACACAGCCTGCAGGGTGTTAGTGCACCGCGGCTAGCCGGGAGGGAGTCCGGGGACAAGTCTGGACTTGCAGAAGAGGCAAGAGACTTTTTCTTCCCTCTTTGTTTCCTGGTGCGCGAGGAGAGGGGATTAAGAGCGCCGCTTAAAGGAGCTCCAGAGACAGGCGCGAGCCGCGGCTAACAGCGCGGATCCCAGAGACGGGGATGAGACGCTAGGGCTGCTGCTGCCGCCACCAAGAAGCCTGTGTGCGAGCACAGCTTACTCTCCACACCCCCTTTCCGGGGAGCCCGTGCAGCCCGCCACTGCCAGGGTCCCAGGATCCAGGGACAACTTCCCCGGGAGAACACACGGCGCGCCTCACGCTGGTGCAACGTCACGCCGGCCTCTGCCGCCGCAGGCCCGCCCCGCACTCCGTGACCCTCCCTCCCCCCCGGCCTGAGTGAGCCACAGCCCCCGGATCAGCGGCTCCTTTAACCCAGTCCTGTCTGAGCGAAGAACAGACGCCCTCAGGCGACCTACACGCAGAGGCGGGGCCAAATCCAAAGCTGAAACCTGGGAGCTGTGAGAACAAAGAAGAGAAAGGGAAATCTCTCCCAGCAGCCTCCGAAGCAGTGGATTAAAGCTCCACAATCAACTTGATGTACCCAGCATCTGTGGAATAGCTGAATAGACAACCAATCATCCCCAATTAAGGAGGTGGACTTTGAGAGCAAGATTTATGATTTTTTCCCCTTTTCCTCTTTTTGTGAGTGTGTATGTCTATGCCTCTGTGTGAGATTTTGTCTGTATAGCTTTGCTTCCACCATTTGTCCTAGGGTTCTATCCGTCCGTTTTTTTTTTAATTTTTCTTAATAATTATTTTTTTATTTTAATAACTTTATTATAATTTTTTTTGTTTTGTTTTGTTTTTTGTAGTACGTGGGCCTCTCACTGTTGTGGCCTCTCCCGCTGTGGAGCACAGGCTCCAGACGCGCAGGCTCAGCAGCCATGGCTCACGGGCCCAGCCGCTCGGCGGCATGTGGGATTCTCCCGGACCAGGGCACGAACCTGTGTCCTCTGCATTGGCAGGCGGACTCTCAACCACTGCACCACCAGGGAAGCCCAACTTTATTATATTTTATCTTACTTTATTTTATTTTATCTTCTTTCTTTCTTTTTTCCTTCCTTCCCTCCTTCCTTCCTTCCTTCCTCACTCCCTCCCTCCTCTCTCTCTTTCTTTCTTTCTCTCTTTCTTTCTTTCTTCTTCTACTAATTTTTTCTTTCCACTTTTTCTCCCTTTTATTCTGAGCCGTGTGGATGAAAGGCTCTTGGTGCTGCAGCCAGGAGTCAGTGCTGTGCCTCTGAGGTGGGAGAGCCAACTTCAGGACACTGGTTCACAAGAGACCTCCCAGCTCCACATAATATCAAACAGCGAAATTCTCCCAGAGATCTCCATCTCAACACCAGCACCCAGCTTCACTCAACGACCAGCAAGCTACAGTGCTGGACATCCTATGCCAAACAACTAGCAAGACAGGAACACAACCCCACCGATTAGCAGAGAGGCTGCCTAAAATCATAATAAGTCCACAGACACCCCAAAACACACCACCAGACGTGGACCTGCCCACCAGAAAGACAAGATCCAGCCTCATCCACCAGAACACAGGCACTAGTCCCCTCCACCAGGAAGGCTACACAACCCACTGAACCAACCTTAGCCACTGGGGACAGACACCAAAAACAATGGGAACTATGAACCTGCAGCCTGCAAAAAGGAGACCCCAAACACAGTAAGATAAGCAAAATGAGAAGACAGAAAAACACACAGCAGTTGAAGGAGGAAGATAAAAACCCACCAGACCTAACAAATGAAGAGGAAATAGGCAGTCTACCTGAAAAAGAATTTAGAATAATGATAGAAAAGATGATCCAAAATCTTGGAAATAGAATAGACAAAATGCAAGAAACATTTAACAAGGAGCTAGATGAACTAAAGACGAAACAACGATGAACAACACAATAAATGAAATTAAAAATACTCTAGATGGGATCAATAGCAGAATAACTGAGGCAGAAGAACGGATAAGTGACCTGGAAGATAAAATACTGGAAATAACTACTGCAGAGCAGAATAAAGAAAAAAGAATGAAAAGAACTGAGGACAGTCTCAGAGACCTCTGGGACAACATTAAACGCACCAACATTCGAATTATAGGGGTTCCAGAAGAAGAAGAGAAAAAGAAAGGGACTGAGAAAATATTTGAAGAGATTACAGTTGAAAACTTCCCTAATATGGGAAAGGAAATAGTTAATCAAGTCCAGGAAGCACAGAGAGTCCCATACAGGATAAATCCAAGGAGAAATACGCCAAGACACATATTAATCAAACTGTCAAAAACTAAATACAAAGAAAACATTAAAAGCAGCAAGGGAAAAACAACAAATAACACACACGGGAATCCCCATAAGGTTAACAGCTGATCTTTCAGCAGAAACTCTGCAAGCCAGAAGGGACTGGCAGGACATATTTAAAGTGATGAAAGGGGAAAACCTACAACCAAGATTACTCTACCCAGCAAAGATCTCATTCAGATTCGACAGAGAAATTAAAACCTTTACAGACAAGCAAAAGCTAAGATAATTCAGCACCACCAAACCAGCTTTACAACAAATGCTAAAGGAACTTCTCTAGGCAGGAAACAAGAGAAGGAAAAGACCCAAAATAACAAACCCAAAACAATTAAGAAAATGGTAATAGGAACTTATATATCGATAATCACCTTAAATGCAAATGGATTAAATGCTCCTAAAAAAGACATAGACTGGCTGAATGGATACAAAAACAAGACCCGTACATGTGCTGTCTACAAGAGACCCACTTCAGACCTAGGGACACATACAGACTGAAAGTGAGGGGATGCAAAAAGAAATTCCATGCAAATGGAAATCAAAAGAAAGCTGGAGTAGCAATTCTCATATCAGACAAAATAGACTTTAAAATAAAGACTATTACAGGAGACAAGGAAGGACACTACATAATGATCAAGGGATCAATCCAAGAAGAAGATATAACAATTTAAATATTTATGCACCCAACATAGGAGCACCTCGATACATAAGGCAAATACTAACAGCCATAAAACAGGAAATCCACAGTAACACAACCATAGTAGGGGACTTCAACACCCTACTTTCACCAATGGACAGATCATCCAAAATGAAAATAAATAAGGAAACACAAGCTTTAAATGATACATTAGTGGTTGAGAGTCCTCCTGACAATGCAGGGGACACGGGTTCGTGCCCCGGTCCGGGAAGATCCCACATGCCACAGAGCAGCTAGGCCCGTGAGCCATGGCCGCTGAGCCTGCGCGTCCGGAGCCTGTGTTCCTCAGTGGGAGAGGCCACAACAGTGAGAGGCCCACGTACCGCAAAAAAAAAAAAAAAAAAAAGATACATTAAACAAGATGGACGTAAATGATATTTATAGGACATTCCATCCAAAAACGACAGAATACACTTTCTTCTCAAGTGCTCATGGAACATAGCATATAGCACAGGGAGATCACCTCAGTGGTTTGTGACCGCCTGGAGGGGTGGGATAGGGAGGGTGGGAGGGAGGGAGATGCAAGAGGAAGGATATATGTATATGTATAGCTTATTCACTTTGTTATAAAGCAGAAACTAACACACCATTGTAAAGCAATTATACTCCAATAAAGATGTTAAAAAAAGTGATCAGAAACAACAAATATCGTTTTGATAAAAAATTATTAAACATAAAAATATAATCTTAATGGAAATGCACTTCTTAATAAGATAGGTAAAATTATTTTTACACGATCAGTTTATGTATGCATGAATGAATGGTCCTTATCCTTAGGATGAAACAGGATGCAACATAAATTCACTTCCTCTGTTCTATTTGTATTCTAAGAATACTTGTCACTTAAATAAGAGGGGAATAGAAGTAGCTTTGTTATAAAACTGCCACCCAATTCTTAGAAGACTTTCTAAGTTATATGACAAAATCCAAATAGTGATCTATTGTCAAAAATTATTTTTAATAGTCTATCACTTGGTAATGTGTTTAGGTCCTCCTTCACTTATATCAATAGCAAAAATTAGAAACCCCTGAAATACAAAGAATATTGTTGCCCAGTCTTAAAAGTTATTCACTTTCTCAACACTTTTACCAATACTTTAGTCTTTGGTTGGCACTCTGGAGTGTTAGACCCCAGGGCAATGAGCCATAATAAGATTCAGTATGAGGGCCTTTCTTCTGTAAAAAGAGAAAAGGGCTATTGCAAAGGGAACCAGCCCCAATTACAGGTTTGCTCGAGGCAGTCCACTTTTAGGAAAGAGAGCTCAGTGAAGCTGAGAGTCTGGAAATTAGTCCCCTAAAACTTTGCTTGAATTTTCAGTACCTCCCATCTGCCATAGTACACACGTGTAAATTTGAAGACCACTGCTCAAAATCACTATTGCCCAAAACTTCGGGGAAGTTTCTATAGTGCAGCATAATGGGGACTATCTTAGTTCAAACCCGGGCTCATCCACTTTCTAGCTGTTCGATTTTGGGCAAATTACTTAACCTTTATGTAAAATGGAGATTAAAATGGTATATATCTCAGTTACTGTGAAGAGTAACTGAATTAACACGTGTAAAGTGCTTAGAATATTGTTCACTACCGTCATTATCATCATTATTACTATCATCATCATCACTATCCTAGAAATGACTGGTGATCTGGAAAGAAGAGGGGAAAATATGATTAAAATAGGAAGAAAGGAAAATGGCAGATGTGAATGTGTGTCTGTGCACATGTACTGTGGTGTAGGTGCATATCAGAACGTAGAAATAACTAGAAAAGTTCCATTATTCAAATGCAAGCTCCTTGAAGGTAGCTGATACTGTCCCCACAGCCTAACCCCACTTTGTCCTCCTTCATATTTCTTAGCTCATTGCTGTATCCACAATAGACTCTCAATAAATATTCAATACATTGGTAACAGAATGAGGAGAGAAAATCGATGCTGGTTAAGTCACAAGTTATGAAAACAAATTGTTAAAAGTAGTGCAAGTCTATCCATTGATAGTCATGGTCCTGGAAGACTGGTGTTTTCTCCTAAAACTGATTTTCAGGATCCTGCCTCACTCCATCCATTTATTCTTGCCAATCCATTTCTCTGACCTAAGCCTCACTGCATAATTTGCAGGCCCCAGTGCAAAATGAAAATGCAGAGCCCCCTGTTCAAAACACAGGAAAAAATGCTGTGCTGAACAATAAAGCCTTTTCCTTTCTTCTGCAGTTTCTCTCTAGGCTTGCCATGATTTTTTTTATCAGTCATTTAATGTCATTCTAAGCAAAGAAAAATTAAAATTTTAAACTGTTAGCATAAATGTTACTGTTCATGTTTATATTGTGCAATGTTAGTATTAAATGCAAATATAAGAGCAGTTAACTCATGTAGAATCACTGAAATTGCAATTTGTATTTCATAGTCTGTACATTCATGTATATTTCTGTTCTTACCAGAAAAATGGAAACACTGTAAAAACTAACTCAACTGTTTTCATTTCATTTCTTGATACACATACATTCTACCAACACTCTCCCTTCTGCTTACTGATGAGTTTGGAAGGTCTGAGAGAAAAGAACAAATAACTATGGGTTGTCTCATCTTTCCCTTTCTATGTCATCATTTTCAGCATAAGTGGTTGGCTAATGCAGGGAAATAACGTGAGTAAAAAAGGATATGGTAGAGTTCCTTGGTCATTTGTATTTCTTAGGATGCCATTGCATCAATAGTCTCTACAGGCATCTGCAAGATACTCCCAGGCTCTTCCAGGCCTGCTTTGTTGTTCAATTTCTCCCTTTGCCTAATCCTGCTCCCTTCTCTTTTTAAACAAATACCTCCCATGCCAAATCCTATCTCAAAGTCTGCTTCTAGAGAATCCAATGTATATCAACATTGATATCTAAACCTTGACAAAGGCATCTTGTGATCTCTTGAGAAGGTTGCTCAGTCAAATCTGAGCACAAATACAGGATCATTCACCACCTACTGGTGCCTAGAAGCTCCTGGGACAGATATTGAAGCTACCCAGAAGAAAGGCTTCAGAACAAAGATAACAGGTTTCACAATTGCATTTTATGACTTTCACATCACTATGAATACTTATTTACACACACACACACACACACACACACACACACACGTCCATTTGTAACAGAAGTTAGCAAAAGATGTTTAAATAAAGTTTTAGCCTAAAGCAATTGATAGTTGTACTTTTCCTGCTTTCTCAAGGTTTTAAAAAAATTAGGCAGGAAGTATAAATGAATGAAGACACATTACCTTAAAAAGCAGATATATGAACCTTTACATTTCTATGTGTTTTGGGTTAGGAATCAATAAATGATCATGATTAAGAATTTGGCTTCTGAAGTTAGATGGAGATGAATATATCCTGAGCTTGCCACTTACCAGCTGTAAGACTTCTGGCAAGTTATAACTTTTCTGAGCCTCATTTGGTTTTTTTTTTTTTTTTTGCGGTACGCGGGCCTCTCACTGTTGTGGCCTCTCCCGTTGCGGAGCAACAGGCTCCGGACGCGCAGGCTCATCAGCCATGGCTCATGGGCGCAGCCGCTCCGCGGCATGTGGGATCTTCCCGGACCGGGGCATGAACCCGTGTCCCCTGCATCGGCAGGCGGACTCTCAACCACTGCGCCACCAGGGAAGCCCTCTGAGCATCATTTGCAAAATGGTGATAATAATCATACTTACTCCAGAAGGTTGTCATGTGTTTTAAAAGAAAGAAAGCATGTAAAACACTTAGCTCAGGGCTTTTCCCATAATATTTTTATTAATAATATTTTTTATTGTTAAAAGAAAGGGAGAGTCTTTCTTAGTGCTGGGTTCCTAACTGGCAATAACCATGAGGGGGCCAAGTATATTTTCTTGGCTATATTAATATTTCATTTAACCTCTTTATTTTACAGAGGTCTTATTATATTAATACAAATCCCCTGCCTCTAGCAGAAATGCTCCAACACATATTGAGTTGAAAAGGTTATTTATATTACAATGGTTATTAATATAGGGACAAGAGTTATTTTTATTTTCTTCTCAATATAACTGTAGGAGCATTTTTTAAAGACAGGATGCTAGTCTAACCAAGAAAATAAGCCTAATTAAAATAAGCCTGATTAATGCCTAATAGCAACGAGGTAGCAGACTCGATTCTTCCTTTCCTTTAAAGCAAAGACACATTTCTTTCCACGTTTTAGCATTTCTTTTTTCTTTACTTGATATATGTATATATTGTGAAAACATTTCCCCCATAAAGTTAATTAACACATCCATCACCTCACAGATTTACTTTTTTGTGTGTGTGAGAACATTTAAGTTCTACTATCTCAGCAAATTTCAATTATATAATACAGTATTATCAACTATAGTCACCATGTTATGCATTAGATCTTTAGAACTTATTCATTTTATAACTAAAATTTGTACCCTTTTACTGGTCCCTATCTCCTCCACCCCCCAGCTGCTGGCAACCACCATTCTACTCTGTTTCTATGAGTTTGACTATTTTTTGTTGTTGTACCACATATAAGTGAGATCACACAGTATTTGTCTTTCTTTGTCTGGCTTATTTCACTTAGCATAATGCCTTCCAGGTTCATCCATGTTGTACCAAATGACAGGATTTCCTTCCTTTTTAAGGTTGAAAGACATTCCATTGTGTGTACATACCAACTTTTCTTGACCCATTCATTCAAAGACAGACACTAAGCTTGTTTTCATACCCTGGCTATTGTGAATAATGCCACAATGAATATGGGAGTACAGTTATCTCTTCAAGATAATGGTTTCCTTTCTTTTGGATATATACCCAGAAGTGGATTGCTAGATCACATGGTAGTTCAATTTTTCATTTCTAGAGCCAATATTTCTTAACTGCACAAGTATGGTAGCTCATTTCCAGGGAAATAGTAACAGACAAGGCAGGTTGGGAGCTCTTGGTTAGTGTCGGTTGGTCACAATGAAAGGTCACCTGAGAGAGTTGCTAAAAAGTATTTGTAAAACTGTGAATTAGTGCCTTTTAAGTAGAAGCATTGCAATCTTAATGGATTTGTTATTGTTTTCGGGATCAATTTTTCAAGTCTGCATAAAATGTGAAGGTTTGAGAATTAAAAGTCTTATAATTTTCATAGAAATCCTTTGATGGGGTCTGGAGAGATATTGATATCCCTATATTAAATAGAAAAAACAGAAGCTAGGGGAGATTGCTATGTAGACAAAGAATGCTGCCTGCCATTTCAGGAAACAAAGGATATTGCAGCCATCAAGCCCTCAGCCACTGCAGCTGACCCTGACAGTGCACCCTGAAGGGAATTCAGGATAGAGAAAAACAGGTTGCCAGCCCTCAAGCCCTCAGCTCCTGCAGCTGCCCCCCTACCCAATGGTGCACCCTGAAGGGATTCAAATGGAGAAAAGCAGGATACTGGCCCTAGATAGTTAAGGTGCATATCAAAGGAATAATTTCAGTAAGCCCAGACTCTTGCATCTTCCCATATATAGAAGGGCACTAAAATCGTTAACTTAAGACGTCTGGGTTTGTTCGTTTGTTTGTTTTTTATAATTAGCAGTAATCTTTTGATGTTCAACTACCTGTTCTTTTGGGGGGGGTGTTTTGGGGGGGCAGTTTTCAAAAACTCCTGTATATCCTGGATTCTCCCTTATCTCTTTGGAGCAGTCCCTCAGAGCTATCTGAGAGGCTGTATCCCAGGCTTAAGTCCTCAGTAAGTCCACAGAATAAAACATAATTCTCAACTTTTAGGTTGTGATTTTTTTTTCAGTCAACCGCTACCTCAGGTAAGCTCCATCAGTCTTCTGATAATTAAGATTACAGTCATCCCCTATCCCAGTCTTTGCCCAGTCTGCTTGGTTAGAAGAAGCACTTGGTGTACTGCCTTTGGAGATTCTCAGATGATGGCTAGGAATTTACATTTTTAACATGTGTGTCAGGTGATTCTTTTTTTTTTTTTTTAGGTGATTCTTATATGAGACAAGTTTGGGGAACCACTACCCTCCTTCATACTCCATTTTGTTTTAATAAATAGCTCCCTTTGGCTCAAATTTAAACTACCTCACAATCACACAAAAAAGTTTTATACCTCATAGAGACTACCTCTTGTCAGATGGAATAAATTGAAAAGAGGAATAGAGAGGCAGTTGAATTTAACAATAAAGAGAATCCAGTGTTAAAGACATAGGCCTTTAAACAAGTCTACAAATCCAAGAAAACATTTGTACTGGGAAGGGAAGTAGAGCTACCCTCACAAGGGTTTACAGTGGGTAACTCTCTATGTTGTCATGATTTTATTTGTTCATGCTTTCATTCGTTCATTTGCTCATTCATTCAACAAACATTCACTGGACATTTACTCCACACCAAGTGTTATACTGAGAACTGGGGAACAAAACCAGGTGTATTAAAAGATACTTCTACTTCAAAACATTGCCAGTGGCCAGATCCATAAGATGAACTAGGTCCATGTATTCCTAGAGCTTTTTCACTAAAGTGCTCTTTAATTCTCAACTGTGATACCCAGAAGAAAATGGAATTTATCATAACACATGCATTGAAAAGAATCTCTAGCTATTTATCCCAGTGTGCTTTTATTAAAAAATAGAATAGGCCTTCCAAGAAATCTATTGGCTAAAGTAATATCTCTATTGTACTATAAAGGTGTTGTTTTTCCAAGAAAATCAATCAAATGCTTTCATAACTTGTTACTAATAACATTAATATAGAATAATGGCTAAACTAGCTTGGGTAACGTCCCAAAATAATTGGGTTTTCCAGGAACATTCCAGAAGATAAACAGCAAGATCAATAAGTCCTGAGGTTGCAGGAGTCATTATTAATTTATGACCTTGCTTACTTCCCAGCAAAATAATTGCTATAGAGAAGTTGACTCATGTTTACAAATCATGATAAACTTGTGAGAAAGTCTTTCTTAGCCCAAAGTTTAAACACTAGAAAGAACAGGTGATTAAAAAAATCGCTTATCATTGTGCTGAAATTCATAATTAGTACCTACCATTAATACCTACCATTCATTGAGTACTTAGTTTATGGTACATGCTTTATGTGAGTATAACATTTCTTTAAATTATCAAAACAGTCCTGCAACAAGAGCTATTATTATCCTTAATTCGTAGGTTAGAAAAATTGAAATTCAAAAAGTCAAGTAACTTGTCCAAGGTCACATGTACCACCCAGAAAGTTGCAGAGCCAGGATTCAAACTCAGTATTCTTTTTTCATGCTTTGATGTTTCTAAAGATCATACAGGTTTGGCCTAGAATTAGCAGACTTCAAGATACTTAAGATGCTTGGCAGACACAATCAATTATTTGCATATTTATGTCATCACTGCAGCTATTACCTGACAGTGGAATTCCCATCACCATTTCCAGAATATCAACATTCCTGGGAAGGTATATCTGAACAGGGACGATGATCAAGCAAAGAGTCATGAGAGTAGACCACGTGTGGTTTGATCAGTGAGAGTATTGATGCTAGTAATGATTCAATATTCAATATTAATTCAAATCTCTTCCTGACCAAGGATTTCCTTTTTAATTCATTCCTTTTTAGTTATGCACAACTTCGTATGGTTATCCTTTCTTTAGAGCCCACTGAGTTCTGCTTAACTTCTCCCAACCATAGGCAAGCATGCTAGAAATCCCACTGACTCAGAACTTGAATTTCCAGATTCCACCATCATTCTACGGGAGAAGCAGCAGAATGAACTTGGCCTTGGATCCTCTTCTTATAACCTCCATGGGAGGAGGGTGAGGCACTGTGCAGTTTATTTCAATTACCTAAATGTGGATTTATCATGAAGCTAATAAAGTTTACAGAGTTCCCTTCCAAGGCCATAGAAGAGTCCTGAGCAATATATTCACATCATGTATTTTTGTAAAAGTTACAAAATGAGATATTTTAATCATAGTTGGTTAAGATCACTGACACCTTTTATGACAATTTTCCTTCTGTCATATTTCCACTAGGGTCAGGCAGCAATGGAGCGGCCACAGACATTTTTGGGGATTCTGTTAGAGGGAACCTGAGTTGGACTTAATTTTAATGTAGAGTTAGTGAAGTATATTTATGTGGGAAACAGTCACTTCTGTGTAGAGTTAAGGTATTGTTAGCCAATCAAGGGTAAGAATGGCTTCCAGAAATACTCCAGTCACTCTTTATGCCAGCTACCCAGCATCACTATGCCAGTGCAGGGCCAGAGATTGTAATGGAACAAGGACATAATAATCTTCAGACTCCACAGATCCTAGATCTGTCTCTGGCTAATAGCCCTTACACCCATGTAATGCACCCATGTCAGGATATACTCCATAGTGATAGAAATGTAGCACTCTACTTTAAACACATTCTGTTTCGTATCAGTTTCCTTCCTTCCCAGCTATCTGTCCTGCCCTCATCTGGTCACTATCCAGGATTCCTTCTCCATCTAAATATACTTAGAATAATTTTATTAACATTATCAATAATTATAGATATTAACTATGAAAATTAAATACTAGAGTCAAGACAGACATAGAGAACAGACTTGTGGTTGCCCAGGGGTGGGGGTGCGGGAGGGATGGATTGGGAGTTTGGCGTTAGCAGATGTAAACTATTATACATAGGATGGATACACAACAAAGTCCTACTGTATAGCACAGGAAACTATAATCAGTATCCTGTGATAAACCATAATGGAAAAGAATATGAAAAAGAATATATAAATGTACAACTGAATCACTTTGCTGTACAGCAGAAATTAACACAACATTGTAAATCAGCTATAATTTTTTTGTGTAAAAATAAATAAATAAATAAATACTAGAGTCAACAGTAATCAAGTGAATAATACTCCACTTGTACTTCATAAAGAATAACCCTTAGCAAAATTAAATGATGTATACTTCTATGGTTAAAAGGCAAATACAGTGTTTCAGGTAGGCTGTGAACTGATGGGTAGAAAAAGCACACAACCATACAAATATATACTTAGGAAAGGAATTCTCAATTATTTTACCAAGGTTATAGAAAAAGGTAACTACACAGGGCATGCTTTCCTATGGGTTATGGAACTGCCTGCCATTTTCCACACAGGTAGAGGCCTTCTAGAAGTGAGAAATAAGTAAGAGCTTGCTATACTACTTTCTCCTGAATTTATGTATTTACCTTACTATTCCAGAAGTACTTACACCAATTACTTCATTTAAGGAATTTTTTTTTTTACAAACATGAGGTTTCATGATGTGCTGGACATTTTCCATTGCCTGACCCAGCTCCACTCTGACCTTCTCCACCTACTCTGTGCCCAAGGAAACTGGCTTGTGTGAACTGTATCAGTGGGCTTCATTGCCCTCTGGTTTCTGGTTGGGTTCTGTCAATGGGAGACACTGGCTGAAATGGGAATATGGGAGAAGAATGAGGCTGGGATATTTTTGTTTCCCTATCTTTCTCTCTACAGGATCACCATGTGTTGGCTAATTCTCTCTACTGAAGGCCACAACTTTTAAAACAAACTCAGCACTAGCAAGGGCACATGGAGGCTGAGAAAAAGAACAAAGAACAAGAAAGAGCTTCATGAAATAAATGAATAGATTGAATTCTGAAATTTAAAAAATATGCATAAGATGGAAGGTAAAGTCAAGAAAATCTTCCAGAAATCATATTAAAAAGAGAAAGAGATGGAAAAGGCAAGAGTATTTACATGTATTTTTTCTTTTAATATAATGTTTCTTTCCTAAAATCATAGTTACCTAAAAATATAGGTATCAGTGTGAAACCTCAACTGCATTTCCTGAATCTGCATTTTATAATATGACAAACTCACACTTTCTCTCTAATTACATGCTTCTCTGGCTTATATCCATCTGACCACATGGTCCAGTTCAAAATTCTCTAAGATTTTTTTTCTTTTGATCTAGTGACTTTTACCCAGACACAGAGCAAAGGGAGGTAGCTGCCTTTTGACTGATAGGAAGAGTGACCTGTATCTCAAATGTTTGAGCAGCCTCCTTTCCAGCTCCTGGGACCACTCTCATGGTGGAAACACCCAAGTATCAATATTCAGCCCTGAGATTTCTATAAAACTCTAATCTCATATTATTATTATATTATTACTGTACATTCCAGTTTTCCATAAGAGTCTTACAAATACTTAAAAACAGAAAACAATGGGCTATGAGAGTTTTCTTTTTGAAAGTCATAATCTTCAATTTTTACCCACTTGGACGAAGTTGAAGAGCTTCTCTTAAAGACTCTGAAATCCATCCTGTGGGGGGAAAAGTGAAGGACTCTGGGGTTCAGGGATGTTTCCATCCCTTTTCACTTTCTTGTTTGGGTAGCAGCCAGTAACTTTGATAAGTCTTGAAAGATTCTGTAAGAAGGCAGTGACAATATGCCATGTCAAATGGTATGTAAATATTTCTGTATTCCTCAGAAGAGAGGTGCCACTTCCTCATTAACTCCTTTGTTGAACTAATATGTATTGAATGTTTACTACGTATAAAATTCTATTGTAGGCATAGGTTAATCAGAGGGGAGCAAAGAGGACATAATCCCCAACTTCAGGAAGCTTACTATCCTTTTGGATGGCCACTGGATGACTCACATATGCTGCTGCCCATGCATCTCCTTTCCAGATTTCAGAATCCCTTACTGTTGTGTCGGGAAAAAAGAAATTTTCCTCTACCCTTCTAGGTTCTTCTGTCTGGTCTGAGAACTAAACTAATATGAGACAGTAACAGGAGGAAATCAAAGTTTAATAACATGTATACATGGGAGAGACCCAGGAGAAGTGAGTAACTCGCCCAAATGGCTGAAACCCTCACCTTAAATACCATCTTCAGCTAAAAGCAAAAGAGGATGTTGGGAGTAGATGTTTGGGACTTCAAAGGGGAGGAAAGCAATGTATGATACATGGAGATGGAAAAGCAAATGTTGGGTAAACAAATGTTTGCTGGGCCATACTGAGACAGTGGGACACAGAGTACACTCAGACCTCTAAGAGTTCCCCCCACCAGGCTTAGCCCCTATTATTTGCAGATATCTCTGATGAAAGCTCTATTCCTGTAACAGGCCCTCTATCTAAATTCTTTAACAGCTCAGGGGGAAGGTCAAATTTTTTTCCTGAGTCTTTTGGGCCTTGATTGTTTTCAGCTTGAAATAATCCACATGCCAAAGAGATATTTTAGGATGACAAATTTTGTTCCCCTATAGTAGGATATCTCCAAGGATTCTTACCCTTTTTCCTGTTGTCCCTCCTTTCATCCTTCCATTCTCCAGTTTCCTATCCTCTAGCCTGAGTTTCCCTGTACCTGCTCATGTCTATTTTTCTTCTTTAATATTTCTTCTGTATCATTAAGGAACCCTTTATTCTTTCACAATACTTGACATATAGTTAGTGCTGTATCTAATTTTAGAGAATGATTGGATAAATAAATGGACTAAGGTCATATATGTGAGTTTTAAGACTGTGGGAACAGAGGCCTATAGGTGAAGGAATGAATATAAGAATATTTTGGCTGGAGTAAGTTTGGGAAGGTTTTCTCTCTCTCTCTCTCTCTCTCTCTCTCTCTCTCTCTCACACACACACACACACACACACACACACTTTTTAAAAACTCAAGCAAAATTCCATCTTTCTATGATCCTTGAGATATAAAATCCTTTGCCTCAGTAGGCATTCAATAAATATCTGACTGTTTGATGCCCTAAAATTCACACGACTGCTACAAAAGCATTGACTGACTGAATTTATGTAGATTTAATATTCACTTCGAAAATGTTTTAAGATGGATTCTTAATGCACTTTGCATTAGTTTTAAAATCTAAGTGGTCACTGTAGCTTTGTGGCTTTTAAATCAAGTCTATTTGTTACTCCTCATGAAGTGATTTTATAGTTTGTTCACTATTTTATGGGACATTCTTGCTGTTATTCTCTGAATTGCATGCTGATCCCTGCTGGGGGAGGGTGGCAGTGCATTAAGTATATGTTATTCTATTGTCGTGTACTTTTATGTCATAGACAGGCCTAAGCAAACCAGATTAGACTAATATATTTATAAGCTGAACAAGTCCCAGGGCCCATGGCAATGACCAGGCTTCTGGGGATGAAAACAGAGGTTGCAGCTTTCGCTGATGCCTTTTTCTCTCTCTAAGAGGGTCCACCTCAGTAACTGCATCATCTCTCCTTGTTTTCTGCCTGATGTCCAGCTTGAAAAATCTTCTGCTAATGTGATCTGGCCTCTGTACTTGCCTCCTGAGCTCCGTTGGACATGGGCAGATCATTCCGCTTCATGATATTCATGACAAATTAGAATTTTCTAAATAACTTTACCAAGAATCTAAAGGAAATGAAGAACTTACTAAAGTGTAATAAATGTCTCAGCATACAGATTCCTGATCCTGACACTACAAGCCTGGCAAGAGATCAGCTGCTTTGACAACAGTAACTCAGGACCTAAGCATCTTTCTTTCCTCTCTTCCTAAATTGAAATATTAGAAACCATACATCCAGGAACCTACAAGGTTAAGGTTAATAGACAGCTTCTGACAAGAACTTCTCTGAGATCTTCTGCAATTCTTACTCCTGCCCAAAGCCTATTTCTAGATCTTCTCTCTGACTGCAGCCGACAAGCCATTCCTTAGGACCTGGCACTCTCATTTATTCATTTGTTCATTCCACAAATATTTTTCTTTGTTTTGAGAAACTGTCAAATACATCACAAATATGGCCCTGGAGGATCTCACAGCCCACTGTGGGTCTTCTCTGCATCCTAGTACTTAGAGAAAGAAATAGAAAGAAATTTTCTCCCCCAACTATCTCCGGGATTCCTTCCCTGAGTTTCAAGTTAACCTGCATAAATTCTTTCTTGAGTTATCTCTGGCTCTGTGCACTAGTGAGTTCTAGAGGTGCTACTCTCATCCCCAACTCCATTCCCTCTCTCACTGTCTAATGCCAGTTATTAAGCCTATTTCAAAAAAAATTATTGTGAAACAAATATAGATTCACAGGAAGTTGTAAAGGTGGTACAGAGAATTTCCACATGCCCTCATCCAGTTTCCCACAGTGGTTACAGCTAATGCAATTGCAGCACAATCTCAAAACCAGAAATTGACACTGGTACAACTTGTGCATAGTTCTCTGTCATTTTATCACACATGTAGATTTGTGTAACCACCACTGCAACCAGGTGAACTGTTCCATCACCACAATGATCTCCTCATGCTACCCCTTTACAGTGTCACCAATCCCCTACCCCCCAACCATCACGAAAGTCTGGCAACCACTAATCTGTTCTTTATAATTTTGTCACACAAATAATGTTATATAAATTAGATCATGCAGTATGTGACCCTTCAAGGTTGCTTTTTTCACTCAGCATAATACTCTTGATATCCATCCAAGTTGTTGCATGTGTCAGTAGTTCATTTCTATTTATTGCTGAGTAGTATTCCATGGTATGAAATGTACCACCTTTAGTTTAACTACTCACCGATTGTGGGACATTTTGGTTGTTTCTAGCTCTTGTCTATTACAAATAAAGCTGCTATGAACATTCTGTGATTCACAGTTCTTCTTCTTCAGCACCTGAAAAATATGGCTTCATTGCCTTCTGGTTTCCATGGCTTTGATGACAAATTTGCTGTCATTCTAATTGTTTTTGCCCCATAAGTAAGGTAGGTTTTTCTGTCTATTTTCAAGATTTTTTCTTTGTCTTTAATTTTCAGAAATTTAATTATGCTGTATCTTGGTATGGATTTCTTTGGGTTTATCCTCTTCAGTGTTTACTCAGCTTCTTGACTCTGTAGGTTTATGTTTCTTGCCAAATTTAGGAAGTTTTCACCCACTATTTCTTCCAGGACTTTTCAGCCCAACCTTATTTCTCCTCTCCTAGGATTTTGATGACACAAATTTTAGATCTTCTGTTATAGCTCTACATGTCCCTGGAGCTCTATTATTTATTTTAGTCTATTTCTTTGTGTTGTTCTGTTTGTAATTTCTACTGTTCTATATTCCAGTTCATTGATTCTTTCCTCTTCCTACTGAAAATCAAGCTCTATTTTCAGTATCAGGGATAAGTTGTAACTCCTGCCTTCCAAGAGTTGACCATAGTAAGAAGGAAGATCTTACCTTGTCATATAACTGTCAAGAGGCTTATGTGATTACTGTGATGTGAGGTGCACAGTAAGCAAAAGGAGGTAGCAGAAAAGCACCACTTCAACCCCAAGGGAAGAAAAGGTGCATCTTAGGGTATGGAGATGCTTCCTTGGAGTGACGTATAAAGAGTAAGAACTGGCTACCAAAGGGGCTTGTGGGCTTTTTCCTATGGTAGAAAAAAGAAGAGGAATTTCAGATAGAGGGTGTAGTCCACCCAAAGGCAAGTGGATGTGAGGCATTGTGGCAGAATAAATATTCTAAAACTATGAAGACTATATCCTAGACAGGTGCTTCCTACATTTAAGCATACAGAATATTCTTCTGGAATATTTGTTAAAACAAAGATTACTGGTCCTCCATTTCACCCAAGGATTGCGATTCAGAAGATCTGGTTAAGGGCCCTAGAATTTTGAACAAGTTCTGAAGTGATATTAATGCTGATGGTCTGGATACCATAATTTGAGTCAGTTTGGGTAGCAAGGACCTAGACCACAATGAAATGCCATCCAGTCTGAGTTCCAACCACACCTCCAGGGGATACACTGAGAGACCTAATGCACACTCCAAGTTATCACATCAGGCATCTCCATGTTCTCAGTATAATAAAATGCAATCTGAGTAAAATACAACACAGAAACTCTGGAGGAAGCTTAAGGGTCACTTTATAAAGCAGGGGAAAAGGAACTTGTTGAACAAATGAATGTGTTAAAGGAGATTAGAGAAGAAATTATTCATTTATCCATTAAGGGAATGGATTGCTTTTTAGTGTGGTCTCATTAAAAAAGCATGTATGTGCACTTATTATAAATCATTTTTATTTGCTCATTAAAGGAGACCTTCCACCAGATGATACTTGGTTAGCTTGTTCCTGATTCTAGGTGAACATCAAAGGACTAAAACCGTCCTCCCCAAGGAAGACAGCAGTCATGAAGCTTGACCACCACACTAACTCCTTCCCAAAGGGGAAGGGGTCACTCAGTCGAAGTCCTTGACCTATACTGTTTCTTTTCCTGGTTAATTATTGTTAAGGATATTTTCAAAGAGATATACACACAATTTTTGTAATTTGGTGTATTGATTAAGAATTCATGGCCTCCTGATGTTTCTCTGCAGTCTGAAGATTTTTCTCTCCACTGATGTTGTCAGGTGAATGTTGTGAAAATATGTTTAGGGCACTGTAAATGATGTCCCAGTGGGAAAACACAGCCTGAACTGATGAGTACAAAGGGCTGTTAATGAGATAAACTGTTAAAGGAATCTTTATGAGACATATGCAAACTGGGTGTTTTGAAGCCCCAAATCATGTGTATCTTTCGAAGATGCTTCCATTTCCAAAGGCAGAATTTAGCACTTAGAGGTATTAAAGATGATATACCCCCTAAACTATTCTTCCTTCAGTACTACTAAATATTATGGGCACTGGGAAGACATAAGTTCCATTTAAAAAGTAAGCTCATGAAGGAGAGAAAAGACACACTTCATAGAACCCACATTATACTGACAGGGCCAATGCTATATATACAAAGGACATGACCAAGTGGCATTTGATAAGTAAATGTTAAGTGATTGAGTGAAACAAGACACAAAATACAATTTCATGCATTGTAACTGTCCACATGTGCATGGTCTGATCATCCTAAACATCTAATTTATAATCACTGATCATTAAGAGGAAAAAAAACAGATTAGGAGAACAATACAAAAGTCCAAGAACTATTTCAAAATTTAGGATTGTTTTTCAAAGTTTTCCATGAACCATGAAATAATGTTTAATCTGTTAAACAGTTTTACCTCTCCACTGTTTCACAAAACCATAAGCTTTCTTCAGAAGGAACTATATTTTAATGCCATCTAATTTTGCTGATATACTTCAAAGCATTAACTAGATACACTCCTAATTATAGTATATGTTGTTTAAAGCAAGCAAAAATAATGATTATGCGAAGACTCCCAGATTCAAAGTAATGCTTTGCATTATGAAATATAATGGAAATTACCACAACTCTAAATGAAACTCCCAGAATGACAGAGCCTCTGCTTGACTTCCTTCTTCAACCACTCTCATGAGACTTGATAACAGCTAAAGAAGCTACAGTGTATGAAATATGCCTGTTCTTCACTGAGTCTGAGAGGGATTTGCCTGAGACATAAAAAAAGGACAAAGAAGGGCATAGACTTGCATCAAACTGCTTCTGGCCCATTTTAGAGAACATCGTACTTGAGTTTTTACTTTTCAGATTGATTACTTGGGTGTCACAAAGAGGCTCTTGGTCTGTTGTCTTATTTGCTCCACACTAAGCAATCTCTTTCAATGAATGTATTTTCTCTGAATAGACTGAATCTTTTCAAAAATTTTTCAGTTGGGATTTTCTTCTCATTGGCAGACACGTGGGGCAAAACAATCTGTTGCAGAAGTCTGTATTATTTCCATTGAAAAAAAGAATCTGGGTTTTTCATTTGGAAAGGATCATTTACTTCGAGAACCCCACACCCCTCACCAACTGAAATTGGTTTAGAATGAGTTGCAATGTGATTTTAAAAAAAAACTTGCTTCTAATAAAGCTCAGATGAATGAAGAGGACCTATGTTTCTGAATGAGATCATTAAAAAGCAATATGCATGATGTAGAGCAACTGGAACTCTCATATACTGCTGGTGGAAATGCAAATTGGTACAGTCACTTTGGAAAATGGTTTAGTTGTATCTACTAAGGCTAAATATATGCGTGCCATATGACACAGCAGTTCGATTCCAATAAGAATGTGTGCTTTTTTCTACAAAAATATGTATAAGAATGTTCATAGAGCAGTACTCAAAATTGTAAAACACTAGAAATCAAGCCAAATATCCATCAGCAGTAGATTGGATAAATAATTTGGGCTATGTTCATACAATGGAATATAACACAACAATGGAAAATAAACTATTGCTACATGCAACAAAAGAGATATTGTGGAATAAAAGGATCTACACACAAAAGAGCAAATATGGTATGATTCCATTTACACAAAGTTCAAAAACAGGCAAGATTAATCTACGTTGTAAGAGGTCAAGAAAGCAGTTGCCTTTGGGCAAGGGTTTTGACTGAGAGGGGACAAGAGGGAGTCTAATGATACTTTGTGATGTTCTAGATTTTGATGTAGGTAAAAATTCATCAAGTTGTATACACTTAAGATCTGTACACTTTACTATTTGTAAATTATATCTAGTTAAAAAAATCAAAAAGCAACGTGCTTAAACCATGGCAAGACATGTCTATAACCAGTTAATATATAATACGGCAGACTCAGTTTTTATAGGGGGCTGATAGAAGAAATCTTTCCTTTAATAAAGGACACTTAGTAACACACTAGACAGTGTATTTGATTATGATTTTGCAAAAGACGCAAATGTTATTAACTTAAATGCCAACATGTTGCATCATATTTCCACTTAATTTTAAAGGAAAAAAATTTTTCATTCACTGTTCATTCATTCTTTCATGGAACATTATTTCCCAAGAATTTATTTCTTCAGAGAAATGTATTTTTTTTCTTTTTTATTTAGCTATAAGAAACAAATAACTACTAGTAGTATTTAAATCTTTTAAGTATTTCCTGCTAGGTACCTCTTAATAAATTCCTATCCCTTTTTAATGTTCCATTCTCTTACTTTATAGAACTTTTAGCCTGAGGAGTAAATATAGAATGTACACATATTCAAACATACCTACACCTCTCTCTTTCTCATGCATACACACACATACATACACATAGAAATGGTAAAGAAATGTGAAAAAATCACCATAAAAAGCAGTTTAGATGTACTTGTGTCACATGGGCTTGACTTGAGATTCTCAATGTAAATTTGTCTTAAAGACTTAAGTAAGGGACTTCACGTTTTTAGGTAAGCTGCATGGGCCAGATTTCCTGCTTAATAATTTTGCTGTTTATCTCACTGTGGCAGATGCCAGTCCTTGATTTCCAGTGGCCTTGTCAGGTTCTACAAAATGCAAAACCTGGGTAATAACAGAGTTATTGAGAGTCAGACTAGCCATCATATGCTAGTTTGACTCCCAGCAAAATTAGTATTTATTGAATGCCCACAAGGAGGCATGAAATTGTATTAGAACATATATCGCCTACCAAAATTTAATTTTGGCTCTTTTTGGTATATAATTCAGGTTGACATGTCAATGAAATATTTAAAAAGGTGATTATATTCATGGAATTTTGGAGAAACTTCCAGCTATGAAGGATACAAAATTTCTAGTCTAGGTTTGAGAGAGAGAGACAGACAGAGACAGAGAGAGAGAGACAGAGAGAGAGAGAAAGAGAAAGAGACAGTAAAAGAAATCCACTTATTTTATGTTTTGTACTATTAATAAATAGGCATTTATTGAACACCTATTATGTGCAGGGGATTCAATGAGATGGGTCACAAATTACCTGGTCTATGGAGCAAACAATTAATTGGACAGGGGAGGCAATTATTAAATTGAGTCAAAGATTATGGGGGCAAGGGTAAGTTTGGTGTTAATCTTACTGTGAGTCAAATTTCTAAATTTTCAACTTCTAATCTTTTTATTCCTTTCACACCCAGCAGTGCCAGATTAAGACAGATAATTATAATTAGATTCTACTATCATTCTAATAACTTCTCCACCTGCTTTGCCAGCTTAATTTTCTCTGGCCTTGAAGTGAAGCTTTTAACAGGGACATGGGAAGATGGAGCAAATTTGTGGGAAGAAACTATTAGTTCTATTTAACACATATTGAATTTGAGGTAAGTATCGAGGGAAATTCAGGTGAAGGTCAAGTAAATGGGAATACAGATGTAGCAATCAATATTAGATTAACAGTGGTGACATCAGCAGGAAAAGACCGGACAAGGACCTCTACAAAGCCAGCCCCCCCCATAAAAGCAGTGAGATTGTTGGCAAAAATATGTCAAAATCCACATTTTCAGAACTCTGAAAATTAACCAAAGGTTTGTAACAATTTGAGGAGCATTTATTAAAGAAAAATGACTAAATTTCATGAAGAACAGTGAGGTATTTCCCATTGTAACTTTCACTATTCCCATTCCAACAGCCCCACAGACACTAAAAGTGGCAGAATAAGTTAGAAGCCACTTTAAAACACTATTCTCAGAGAATTGTCATTAGTTTATCTGTCTGGCACATACATGGAAATCCCCATTCTCAGGGCTTGTCTTTATTTGACCTGACTGAGACCTCACTAAGTGCAGACAGCCTTTTCCCTGGAGGCATTTTTGAAAATAATCATCAGCAATTGTTGAATGATGCAGCTCCTTGAGGTACTGATGACAATTGCAGCAAATAAGAACTGGCCAGAAAACAGTAAAGGAAAAGTTAGAGAATGAGATGTCCATAGGGGATTTCAAAAAGCTCCAACACACTCCTGAGAATCTAGAAGGCCATACACATGCACAGGACAGTGTACAATCCCAAGGCTGTGCTCGTGTCCTGAGAAGGCCCCAATCACTCACTTTTAGTTGACAATGATGATCTGCAGTAGTGGGAAGTGAAACTGTGATAGCATGGCAACCCCCTGTCTGAGTGTTGAAGGTATGACCAAAACACATACAGAGTTTCTTGGCTAAGACTAGGAGAATTACAGGCTTGAGGCATTTAGGAAATTTCAGTCCAATTATTAGCTGAATATTAAGCTACCAGAAAAGAAACTTGTATGGCCAAACATGCCAAAGAATACAGACTTTACAGAATTAATTCATAAAAGTCACTAAGCAAACAATAATAGCAACTACCACAAGTAGCAACAACAAGAGGGAGAGGGTAGAATCATATTTCCAGAGTTGCCACAATCTATTATTTCCAGCTCTCAATAAAAAATTATGAAACATGAGAAGAAACAAGAAAATATGGCCCATGCACAGGAAAAGAAGCAGTCAATAGAAACTGTCCTTGAGCAAGCACAGACATTGGACTTACTACACAAAATTTTCAATCAGCTATTTTCAACATATTCAAAGAACCAAAGGAAACTATGCCTAAAGAACTAAAGGAGGGACTTCCCTGGTGGTCCAGTGGTTAAGACTTCACCTTCCAATGCAGGGGCTGCAGGTTTGATCCCTGGTCAGAGAGCTAAGATCCCACATGCCTCACGGCCAAAAAACCAAAACATGAAACAGAAGCAATATTGTAACAAATTCAATAAAGACCTTAAAAATGGTCCACATCAAAAAAATCTTAAAAAAAAGAACTAAAGGAAAGTATGAGAATCATGTCCACCAAATACAGAAAATTAATAAAGAGAAATTATTTTTAATTAATTAATTAATTAATTAATTATTATTTTTTAAATTTTTGTCTGCCTTGAGTCTTCATTGCTAGGTGCGGGCTTTCTCTAGTTGCGGTGAGCAGGGGCTACTCTTCCTTGCTGTGCACAGGGTTCTCATTGTGGCGGCTTCTCTTGTTGCAAAGCACAGGCTCTAGGTGCTCAGGCTTCAGTAGTTGTGGCTTGCGGGCTCTAGAGCATAGGTTCAGTAGTTGTGGCACATGAGCTTAGTTGCTCCACGGCATGTGGGATCTTCCCAGCCCAGGGATCGAACCCGTGTCCCCTGCACTGGCAGGCAGATTCTTAACCACTGTGCTACAAAGGAAGCCCAGAAATTATTTAAAAAACAGAAATTCTGGAGTTGAAAAGTACAATACTGAAATGAAAACTTCACTAGAGGAGCTCAACATCAGATTTGAGCTGGCATAAGGAAAAAACAGATAATTTGAATAGAGGCCAATCGAGTTTATCAAGTCTAAAGAACAGAAGAAAAAAATTGAGACAAATGAACAGAGCCTCAGAGAGCTGTGGGATACCATCATGCATACCAACACACACATAATGGGAGTCTCAAAAGTAAAGGAGAGATAAAAATGGAATGAAAGGATATTTGAAGAAATAATGACTGAAAACTTCACAAATTTAATAAAAAACATTACATTAAAAATTCAAGATGCTCAATGAAATCCAAGTAAGATAAATTCAAAGAGATCCACACTTAAACACACCATAATCAAACTATTAACAGTCAAAGGCAAAGAGAGAATCTTGAAAGCAGCCAGAGAAGAGCAAATCATCACATAAAACGATCTTCAATATGATTAATAGTGATTTTTATCAGAAAACATGGAGGCCTGAAGACAGTGCAATGACATACAGAAGTTGCTAAAAGAAAGCGACTGTTAACCAAAAATTCCGTATTTGGCAAAACTATTCTGATAAAAAGGAAGAAGAAATTAAGACACTTTCAGATAAACAAAAACTAAGAAAATTAGTTGCTAATAGTGCTGCCCAACAATAAATGCCAAAGGGAATACTTCAAGCTTAAATGAAATGACACTAGACAGTAGTTCAAATCTTCAGGAAGAAATGAAAAGCACTGGAACTTTTTTTTTTTCTGATGTGCAGAAACCAACACAGAGAATCGAGGAAAATGAAGAATCAGGGGAATGTGTTTCAAACAACAACAACAACAACAACAATAAAGATAAATCTCCAGAATCTGATCTTAATGAAATGAAGGTAAGTGATTTATTCAGTAGAGAGTTCAAAATAATGGTCATAAAGATGCTCATTGAGGTCAGAGGACAATGAACAAAGTGATAATTTCAACAAACAGAAAATATTAAAGAGAGAAGATAGCTTAAGGGACTTATGGGCCACCATCAAATGAATGGTGTCATTTGTTATTTGAATTATAGCATCACAAAATGAGAAGAGAAAGAGAAAGGGGCATAACACTTATTCAAAGAAGTAATGACTGAAAATTTCCCTAAGGTAAAGAAAGAAACAGACATCCAGATCCAGGAAGCCCAAGAAGTCCCAAATAAAATGAATCTAAAGAGATGCAAGAGGGAAGAGATATGGGATATATGTATATGTATAGCTGATTAACTTTGTTATAAAGCAGAAACTAACACACCATTGTAAAGCAATTATACTCCAATAAAGATGTTTAAAAAAAAGTAAATCAACTAAAATCTCGGGATTCCATGGGGTGAAAAGTAATAGACAGATTAAATGGGAAAACCAGGAATCCAGAGATATAATCAATATCAAATAAAGATAATCTGAAAAAAAATAAAGAGACTCACACTGAGACATATTATGATTAAGCTGTCAATAGTTAAAGACAAAGCCAGAATCTTAAACACAGCAAGAGGAAAGCATCTTTTCATGTACAGGGGAACCCCCTTAAGACTGTCAGCAGATTTTTCAGCAAAAACTTTGCAGGCCAGAAGGGAGTGGAAGCATATATTTAAAGTGCTTAAAGTAAAACGATGCCAACCAAGAATATGCTACCTGGCAAAGATGTCCTTCAGAATTGAAGAAGAGTTAAAGAGTTTTCCAGACAAGTGAAGCTGAAGGAGTTCATCACTACTAGACACGCCTTACAAGAAATATTAAGGAGTTCTTACAGCTGAAACAAAACGATGCTAATGAGTAACATGAAAACATATGAAAGTATAAAATTCAATTCCCAGAGCAATTAGGATATAAAAAGGAATAAAAGGCATCTAAATCAGAAAGTAAGAAATAAAAGTGTCTTTATTTGCAGAATGACATGATATTATATAGACAAAACGCTAAAGACTCCATCAAAAAACTGTTAGAATAAATGAATTCAATAAAGGTGCACGCCCCTAGAATACTCCACCCAACAAGAGCAGAATACACATTTCCCTCAAGTACACGTGGAACATTCTCCAGGATTGAACATATGCTAGATCATAAAAGAAATCTCAATAATTTTTTTAACATTTTTATTGGAGTATAATTGATTTACAATGCTGTGTTAGTTTCTGCTGTATAACAAAGTGAATCAGCTATATGTATACATATATCCCCATATCCCCTACCTCTTGTGCCTCCCTCCCACCCTCCCTATCCCACCCCTCTAGGTGGTTACAAAGCACCGAGCTGATTTCCCAGTGCTATGCAGCTGCTTCCCACTAGCTATCTATTTTACATTTGATAGTGTATATATGTCCATGCCACTCTCTCACTTCGTACCAGCTTACCCTTCCCCCTCCCCATGTGCTCAAGTCCATTCTCTACGTCTGTGTCTTTATTCCTGTCTTGCCCCTAGGTTCATCAGAACCAGTTTTTTGGGGCTTTTTTAGATTCCATATATATGTGTTAGCATATGGTATTTGTTTTTCTCTTTCTGACTTTCTTCATTCTGTATGACAGACTCTAGGTCGATCCACCTCACTACAAATAACTCAATTTCGTTTCTTTTTATGGCTGAGTAATATTCCATTGCATATGTGTACCACATCTTTATCCATTCATCTGTCGATGGACATTTAGGTTGATTCCACGCCCTGGCTATTGTAAATAGTGCTGCAATGAACATTGGGGTGCATGTGTCTTTTTGAATTATGGTTTTCTCTGGGTATATGACCAGTAATGGGATTGCTGGGTCGTATGGTAGTTCTATTTTTAGTTTTTTAAGGAATCTCCATACTGTTCTCCATAGTGGCTCTATCAATTTACATTCCCACCAACAGTGCAAGAGGGTTCCCTTTGCTCCATGCCCTCTCCAGCATTTATTGTTTGTAGATTTTTTGATGATGGCCATTCTAACTGGTGTTAGGTGATACCTCATTGTGGTTTTGATTTGCATTTCTCTAATGATTAGTGAGGTTAAGCCTCCTTTCATGTGTTTGTTGGCAGTCTGTATATCTTCTTTGGAGAAATGTCTATTTAGGTCTTCCACCCATTTTTGGATTGGGTTGTTTGTTTTTCTGATATTGAGCTGCTTGTAAATTTTGGAGATTAATCCTTTGTCAGTTGCTTCATTTGCAAATATTTTCTCCCATTCTGAGGGTTGTCTTTTGGTCTTGTTTATGGTTTCCTTTGCTGTGTAAAAGCTTTGAAGTTTCATTAGGTCCCATTTGTTTATTTTTGTTTTTATTTCCATTTCTCTAGGAGGTGGGTCGAAAAGGATCTTTCTGTGATTTATGTCATAGAGTGTTCTTCTGCCTATGTTTTCCTCTAAGAGTTCTATAGTGTCTGGCCTTACATTTAGGTCTTTAATCCATTTTGAGTTTATTTTTGTGTATGGTGCTAAGAAGTGTTCTAATTTCATTCTTTTACATGTAGCTGCCCTGTTTTCCCAGCACCACTTATTGAAGAGGCTGTCTTTTCTCCATTGTATATTCTTGCCTCCTTTGTCAAAGATAAGGTGACCATATGTGCATGGGTTTATCTCTGGGCTATCTATCCTGTTCCATTGATCTATAAGAAATCTCAATAAATTTAAGTGGAGGAAATTATACAAAATATGTTCTCTAAATACAGTGGAATGAAATTAGAAAGTAATAAGAGGAAATTTGAGAAATTCACAGCTATATGGAAACTAAAAGACATATTCCTAAATAACAAATGGGTCAAAGAAGAAATCACAGGGAAATAAGAAAATAGTTTAAGATTAATGAAAACAAAAATACACATACCAAAACATATGAGATGCATTGAAAGCAGTGCTTAGAAGGAAATTTATTCCTGTAAATACATATATTAAAAATGAAGATAATGTTGTGCACATGAAACATGTAAAGTTATAAACCAATGTTGCCTCAATAAATTTTTTAAATAAATAAAAATTTAATTTTTTTATGAAGAAAAATCTCAAATCAGTAACCTAAACTTCTACCTTAGGACACTAGAAAAAAAGAAAAGCAACCTAAATCCAGAGCAAGGAGAAGGAAGAAAATAATAAGAATTAGAACAAAAATTAAAGATAGAAAAATAATGGAGAAAATCAATTAACCCAAACATAGTTCTTTGAAATAATCAACAAAATTTATAAGCCATTAGCTAGAATGACTGAGGCAAAAAGAGAGGAGTCTCAAGGCACTAAAGTCAGGTAAGAAAGAGGGGGCATTACTACATACAATACCAAGAGAAAAATAATTATATGACAGTACTATGGATAACAGTATGCCAATAAATTAGATAACTTAAATACGATGGGCAAATTCTTAGAAAGAAACAAACTACAAAAGCTGACTCAAGAAGAAATAGAATATTTGAATAGGCTTATAAAAAGTAAAGAAATTGAATTTCTAATAAAAATAAAGTTACTACAAAGAAAGCCATGTCCCAAATGACTTCACTGGTGAATTCCACCAAACATTTAAAGAAAAATCAACACCAAATTCACAAACTCTTCCAAAAAAATAGAAGAGAAGGAAACATTTTCCAATTTGTCCTATGAGGCCAGAATTACCCAGATACCAAAATCAGGAAATGTCATGACAAGAAAAGAAAACTACAAACTAATATCCCTTATGATTATAGATGCGAATATCCACAAAAAATCCTAGCAAATGGAATCCAACAATGTATAAAAGGAATCACACAACATGACCAAGTGGGATTTATTCCAGGGATGCGAAACTATTTCAACATATGAAAGCAATCAATGTGATACACCATATTAATAGAATAAAGGACCAAAAAATCTCACATGATTGTCTCAATCATATAGAAAATACATTTGACAAACTCTAACACAACTTCAAGATCAAAACACTCAGCAAACTAGAAATAGAAGGGAACTTACTCAACCTGATAAAGGGCATCTAGGAAAACATACGGAATGGCAAAAAAATGAAAGCTCTTTCCCTAAGATTAGGAACAAGACAAAGAAGTCTGGTCTTGCTGCTTGTATTCAACATTGTACTGGAGGTTTTTATACAGGGAAATTAGGCAAGAAAAAGAAATAAAAGTAATCCAGATTGGAAAGGAAGAAGTAAAACTATCTCTATTCACATAGTACATGATCTTGTACATAGAAAATCCTAAGGAACTGACCAGAAATAAAAAACTATTAGAACTAATAAATGAGTTCAGCAAGGTTGCAGGATACAAGATCCACATCAAAAATTAGTTATAAGGAAGGCTAAAAAAATCAATTATACTTCTATACACTAGCAGTGAGCAATCTTAAGATAAAATCAAGAGAACAATTCCATTTTCAAAAGCATCAAAAAGAATAAAATAATTAGGAATAGATTTAACCAAAGAAGTACCAGATTTTATACTGAAAATATAAAACATTGCTAAAGGAAATTAAAGAAGATGTAAATTAATGGAAAGACATCCCATTTTTACTGATTGAGAGACTTAATATTGTTAAAATGTAAATATTCCCCCAAATGATCTACAAATTCAATTCCACCTCTATCAAAATCCTATCTGGATATTTTGCAGGGGTTGACAAGCTAATCCTAAAATTTAAATGGAATTACAAGGCATCCAGAATAGCTGAAACAATTTTGAAAGAGAAGAAATTTGAGGACTCACAAATATCAACCAGAAAGCTACAATAATCAAGACCTCAGTCCTGACATAAGAATAGACATATCATATGATATCACTTATATGTGGAACCTAGAAAAAATGATACAAATGAACTTACTTACAAAACAGAAACAGACTCACAGACTTAGAGAATGAACTTATGGTTACCAGGGGGGAAAAGGTGGGGGGGAGGGATAGATTGGGAGTTTGGGATTGACATGTACACACTGCTGTATTTAAAATAGATAACCAACAAGGACCTACTGTATAACACAGGGAACTCTGCTCAGTACTCTTGTAATAACATAAATGGGAAAAGAATTTGAAAAAGAATAGATACATGTATATGTATAACTGAATCACTTTGCTGTACACCTGAAACTAACACAACATTGTTAATCAACTATACTCCAATATAAAATAAAAAAATATACAAAAAGAATAGACATAAAGATCAATGGAATAGAATTGAAAGTCCAGAAATAAACTCTTACATTTATGACCAATTGATTTTCAATAAACATGCCAAGGCAATTCAATGGGTGCAATGGTGGTAAGAATAGTCTTTCAATAAATGGTGTGAGAACAACTGGATATCCACATGCAGAAGAATGAAGTTGGGCCCTTACTTCACACAATATACAAAAATTAACTCAAAATGGATGAAAGATCTAAGTGTAAGTAAAGGTATAAAACCCTTTGAAGAAAATAGAGGAGTAAATCTGAATGATCTCAGTTTTAACAATGGAATCTTAGATATGACACCAAAAGCACAAGTATCAAAAGAAAAAACAGATACACTGGATTTCATCAAAATTAAAAGCACCTATGCTCAAAAGACACTATCAAGAAGGTAAAAAAAACAACAACAGGGGCTTCCCTTGTGGCACAGTGGTTGAGATTCCGCCTGCCGATGCAGGGGACACGGGTTTGTGCCCCGGTCCGGGAAGATCCCACATGCCGCGGAGGGGCTGGGCCCATGAGCCATGGCCGCTGAGCCTGCGCATCCGGAGCCTATGCTCTGCAACGGGAGAGGCCACAACAGTGAGAGGCCCGCGTACTGCAAAAAAAATAAAAATAAAAAACAACAACAAAAAACTATAGAATGGGAGAATATATTTGCAAGTCACATATCTGATAAGGGAGTAGTATCCAGAATATACAAAGAACTCTTACAACTCAACAATAAAAGTTAAAATAACTCAATTTTAAAACTTTTGAGTAGACTTTTTCCACATAAGATATACAGATGTCCAATAAGTACATGAAAAGATAATCAACATCATTAGTCATTAGGGAAATGCAAATCAAAGCTACAAAGAGATACTTCTTCACACTCACTAGAGTGACTGTAATCAAAAAACACAAACAATAACAAGTGTTGTCAAGAATGTGGAAAAATCAGAATCCTCATGCACCCCTGGTAAGAGTGTAAAATGGTGCAGCTGCTTTGAAAATGGTTTGGCAGTTCCCCCAAAAGCTAACACTGACTTAACATATGACCCAGACATTCCATCTTAGATATATATGCAAAAGAACTGAAAATATATATCCACGCAAGATGTGTACATGAATTTTTGTAGCAGCATATTTTATAATAGCCTGAAGTTGGAAACAATTCAAACTTCCATCAACTGACAAATGGATAAAACAAAATATGATCGAGCCATACAATGGAATATTATTCAACCATAAAACGAATGAAATTCTGATACATGCTACAACACGGATATATCTTGAAAGTATAATATTATGCTCAGTGAAGGAAGCCAGACACAAAAGGCCACATATTGTATCATTCCATTTATATGAAATGTGTAAAAGTAGGAAAATCCATAGAGACAAGAAGTAAATTAGTGGTCAGCAGAGGCTATAGGGAGGGAAAAATGGGGAGTGACTACTTATGGGTAACGAGTGGGGCTTTTTTGGGGGGGATGATGTAAATATTCTAAACGTAGATAATGGTGGTGGGTGCACAACTCTGTGAATATACCAAAAAGTTACATATTTTAAAATGGTGAATTTTATCACATGTGAATTGTATTTCAATTGAAAAATGAAAAAAAAAAACAGATTGACATGGGTCATTAGCTAGTGAAAGTATATATAGAGAAAAGAGAAGAGAAGGGAGAATAAAACCTTCACTAGGAGAGTTGGAGGAATTGAAGCCAAAAACAGAGAAAGAAGGTAAAATACAAGTAGTAGAAGGGAAGCAGTGAGAAGTTGTCATAAGAAGCCCAGAGAGGGGAAAGTTTGAATAAGGAGAAGGCAGTCCTCAGGATAAAACTTCAGAGTGGGAGAGGAGGAGGTAAAGTGAAAAAAGCATTTGATTTGATAAATATGAAGTCTCTGGGAAACATCAAGAAAATAATTTCAGTGAAATGTTGAGGGTGGTAGGAATGAGTGAATGAGGAGATGTAAGCAGTGTCAGTACTCCACGCTCTTAAGCACTTTATTAGTAAAGAAAAGGAATAGAATAGAATGAGAATTCAAAGGGGTGGCAATGTCCTAGAAATATTTTTTAGCATACAGGAGAATTCCGGATGCTGGGGAAGACAAATGAGAAGGGATTGAGTGACAGTATTGTGGAGGCAGGAGAGGGTGGGATTAAGCTCTTGTCTGCATGAGTTCAGCAAATGAGAGGCCCTGTGCTTTTCAAAAGGAAGAGAGATGGGCTGAAGTACGGGCATTAGGAGACCAGCATGAGGGCTTTTTTCAATGCTTTCCAAAGTGTAGTCCATAGATCCTCCTGTATCAAAATTAACATGAGTACACATTAGAAATGCATTCCTGAATCTCACTAAGATGTACTAAATCAGAATGGTTGACTCTGGTGAACCTGTATTTTAGTTTGAGAATTTTGGCAAATGAGCATTCAAGGATAAATCAAAAAATTGTCAAGAAGGATCAGCTGAGGTCAGGAGTCTGTAGAATATTTTGTTCCCAAACATTAGCAATTCACCAGAATCACCAGGAGGGTATGTTGAACACAGAGTGTTGGGTCCTTCCCCCCCAGTTTCTAACTCAGTAGATCTGGGGTGAAGCCTGAGAATTTGCATTTCTAACAAGTTCTTAGGTGATGTGGATCCTGCTGGTCCAGGACCTACCGTTGGGGAACCGTTGCTATAGTTAATCTAATTATCCTGGTGCTGAATAGCTCATGATGGGGAGAGCAGAAACAATGATAGCAGCATGTGCTCAGGGCCAAAGACTGACAAGGTAGATACAGTGGGAAGACCAGGGGAGCTCTGGAGAGAGAAGACATTGTTGAACAAGGCTCCAGAGTGGTGGACAAGCTGGTAAGGGAAAGGAAGCTAAGGACTTGCAAAGAGAGGGCAGGACTAGTGGGGTGGAAGATACTATAAGGAAAACAGAGAAGGGTCAAAAATGAAACAGCATTATGTTTTGGCCAAAAAGAAGTGTGGAGTTGGAGTTCTTGGAGTTGGTTCATAAATAAATAACATGGTTCCATGTAAGACTAAACTAATGGGTCACTGAAGTAGCAGGAAGACAAAGGGTGTCAAGATGGAAAAGTTCAAGATTGTGATATCAGGCTGTAGAATTGCCACGAACACGGATGATGAATTCACCAGGAATGATAACAAGGGAGGGGATGAAGAAGGGAACTCTGAGCCTGGTGCTAGAAAGACCGAGAAATGTAAGAAAATATCCTGGAGGCTCAGAGACACTAAGTGGTTTTCCTAAGTTTCCTGCAGGTAGACATTGATGT
Organism: Globicephala melas; assembly: GCF_963455315.2. Classification (NCBI taxonomy): domain Eukaryota; kingdom Metazoa; phylum Chordata; class Mammalia; order Artiodactyla; family Delphinidae; genus Globicephala; species Globicephala melas. The sequence goes on from NC_083335.1 coordinate 89,823,938, forward strand.
AGCTGAAATAGGAAGTCAGCTCCTTCTGACTACAAAGCCCATGTTTTAGCCATAACAGAGTGATGTTCACTTAAAGCATGTTAATGTGTTAATTCTGAAGGAAGTTACATAGAATTTGTTTCGGCTTTGAAGGTGATTTGTGACTAACATGTCTATGCAGTACGTGAATGTGATGCCGTAGTCTCCTCTTCCTAGAATGAAATTGCGCAATGAAGTCCCTCTTTTCAGGTAGATTCAGGAAAACTGGTCTACTAAACAAGGCTAAAGATGATTTTCCCTTTCTTTCAGGTTCTTTTTATGGATAAATACTTTTGAGTGTACTTTTTTGTGTGTGTGCAAGAAAAAATCAACAGAGATAATTTAGGCATATAATGAATCCAAAGGAAACACAAATGGCCAATAAATATACGAAAAGACGTTCAATTCCACCAGTAATTAGGGAAACATAAGTTAAAACTATAATGAAAGAACATCTTTTACTCATCAGACTAGCCAAAATTAAAAAGTGTGACAATCACCAGTATAGAGGAGGAGAATAGCTAAACAGATCATCTCATACCATGCTTACGGGTATGTAAATGAGAATAGCCACTTGGGAGAGCAGTGTGACAGTAAAATTACAAAGGTGCTAACTCTATAAACTAGCATTTCCTTTTCTGGGTATATACCCTAGAGAAACATTTGTACATGCACATGAGGGGACATACAAATGGATGTTTATTACAGCATTGCCAGAAATAGCAAAGAAAGAAAAATTAGGAACAACCCAAATGCCCATTAATAAAGAAATGGATAAAATATGGTATCCTTATGCAATGTATTTCTGTCTAGATAAAACAAAGGGACCAGAGCTATATGAGTCAATAAGGATAAGTCTAGAACTCTTAATATTAATTTTTTAAAAAGGCTGCAGAATGAAATGTATAGAATGATTCCTTATATAAAATTTATTTTCAAAGCCCATAGAAACATTACATCTTGTTTCTGAATTTCTATTGATGTATGTAAAAGTATTAAAAAGGATGACTATCAAACTCATCATAGGTCTGTCTCTGGGAAACAAGGAGAGGGCAATGAGTCTGGAGATATGGTCAAATGGGAGTGTTAAATCTTACTATTTTTTTCCTAAAAATAAAAGATGCATATATAACTTGTGTGATTTAAAAAAAAATACACATACATACAAAGGCTAGAAGGAAATATAAAATGTATTAATAGTTTTAATATCTGGGACACGATAATATGAGTGTTTCCTATATCGTTTTGAAAAGTGTGGCTTTCTAAAGGAAAATCAAGTCCCTTAGCATTATTCCAGAAACACTGTTGGTCTATCAGTCTCAGGGAAAGAGAATAATAAGGCTTTGTTAGAAGTGGTCAAGTGGGCAGACTATGCACAGAATCTTCATGTTCTGCGACTGGTCCAGATCTGTCCATGCTGGTGTGTGTACTCTCAAGCTAGCGATATGTACATCTTCTTCTGTGGCAATCTCAAAGGAATCTTTGGAGAATGACTCCATTGCAAACTTAGATATTTAAGAAAGTCACCAGTATAGAGCGGAATTTGAAGGAACTAGCTGCTCCTTCAAATAAAGACCAGACAAAAGAAATTCTTCCATAGGGGACAGAAAGCACAGAAGATAATAGAATATTTAGGTTACTTCTACTTCACACAATCCTCTTTCCAGCTGGGCAGTTTCTTCTAACACACGCTGTTCTTGTCACCATTCTTGGAATAACTCTCGGGTCTCAGTCTGACGCTCTGTCTGTGACTATAAACAACTTTTCCTCTACAGTTAGCACAACCACAGAATAATGACACTGCATTAGAGACATGAATCACAGCATAAATACTTTTTTATTATGATAAACTAAATCACTGGTTGTCTCTTTCTACAGGCATAGGCAGAAAATGCATCGGGCTTTCTATTTTTTTTTATTATGCACTGGAACAGAGACCATCATATGTTGAATAATATGTGTTTAAAAAATGTCTCAATGCCTGTAATGAAAGAGATGATATGTGATCCTGCAGATCCTTGAGCCAAGCATGGGTGACTCTTTTCCTACAGAAGAAAAGAGACTTAACACCTCTAACATGATAGATAAAGAGGCACAGTAGAAAGATAGGAAAAGAGCAATGGAAGGGGAGGAGGAAAGGGGGAAATAAAGCTAAAGACGTAATAGTTTCGGTAAATATATCACCCTACATTAAAATTAAAGAAGTAAAGGGGGTTGTCACGGCAGCATTTCTTCAGTCTTTGGTGAATTACATACCCCTGCACTCAGTAGAACAGTATTGAGTCTTTGTGCCAATCAGGATAAGCTAGGGTACACCAGAGTAACAATCTCCAAGCCCCAGTAGCCTAAAAGTTGATTTCTCACTTTTGTGACAATTCTAGAAGGGTGGCTTGGGGTTATGCTGTTGCCATCTTCCTCACTTTGAGTCTCAGGCTATTGGAGCAGCCAATATGGATGTTGCCAGTCACCAAGACAAAAGGAAAAAAGAGCCTCACATGGGCTCTTGAAGCTTCTGCCAAAGGTGACTCACTTCCTTTCTCCTAGTGATTCATTGGTCAAGACAAGCCATGTGGCTAAGCCTGACAGCATAATGGGAAGGTATTCTGCTCCTATAGCTCCCAGCTTGCAGTACCATACTTCAATGGATTTCATACTTATTGAGATGTCCAGGTTTCAGGAGAGCATCTTTCCATAAGGAGAGACTAAATGTGGAGATCAGTCAAGTGGTAAAAATGCCCCTTCTCAGGGATATGAAAGAATCACAGCCCATTCCATCCATGTATAGAGCAATGATATTGTCAGAGAAGAACTTTGGAAGAAAATGTCTGGAAAATGCTGGTGAAAGTGGAAAAACCTAAAGGGCTCCATCTTCCCAAGAATTGACCAAAGAGTCCTCCAAACCTATTCCTCATCCTTCCTAACACCAAGAGAGATATGGAACTGTTTAGGTAGACAAGAACTTTTGAGCCTGAAAACTTCTTTGAAAATATAAAGAAACTGAGTCACCAAAGAGAAGTAACTAACATAATCAGTGGAGGCAGCACACGAACAAAGGTGAATCCATCCTCTTGGAAGTCCTATCTAGCCTGCATTCCTTCACCTACCACTTCTCACCATCTCAGAAGATCTTTATGTTTAAAAGCATCAACTTCATTTTGTCCTGTTCAGGAAGAGAACACATTCTTCTTCCTTCTAGATGCTTCACAATCTCAGTCCCCACGTCTCCCAACTGCTTGAGGAAGAGCTCCTTCATCAGTTCCTCTATTCTCCAAAAGTTTCCATCTCTCCTTCTTAGACTTTATTTCTCCCCTACTTACCTCTCCAATATTGAGAATGAGTGGTCGACATCTGTTCCACATGTAATTTGCAGGGAGTCTTCTGATGGAAGCCTCATAAAGTAAAGTTTCAGGAATTCCGCCAGAGTTTTCCAGAACTATCTTCACTTCTGTCTCTCTCAAGTTCCTCCAAAATCCCTCTCAAGTCCCACTTTCCATCCTAAGGGCTTCCCTGATATTCCTCTTATAAATTTCATTTTTTAACTTAAGTTAGAGCCGGTTTCCAATACTTACAACCAGGAACCCTGTCTAATGCTCTCCCCATTATTCACAGCCAGTGGGATAAAGCCCAAATTCTTAAGCCCAATATTCCAAGCCCTTCAACTTTCAACTCACCATGTTAGTAATCACACCAATGCTTCGTGTCTTAGCTTGAGCTGCCTAGAAAACAGAGTCTGAGGCAAAAGTGTACATGCTAACTCACTCTTGCATGGGGGGATATGCAATCCAAGGTAATCAGCTGCAAGGAGAAGGAGGCATAAGGCAGGGAATAAGGGAGAGCAAACGTAAGGAAATGCATTACCAAGCTAGCCACAGCTTCGTAAAAAGTTCAGCTTTGACTTGCTAGATTTCTTCAGAGAGGGCTTACAACACTACAATTTTTCTAAACAACTCAACTGAGAAGGGGGCCAGACTGGGAGTTCATCGGCCATTTCGCTCCTATCTTCTTTCTAACCCCATTTGTTTAGAGTTCAAATCATAGGGGATTAACACCCTCCCACATCTGGCTTGCATCACATGGCCCTTTCAGCAACAGCTGGAGAAGCCAGATCCCACATATGGCTGTGTGGAGCCATATTTAAGTCTACAAGTGGTGGGAGGAACCAGAGATGCCCTGTGGCAAGGGCCTCCCATGGAGTCCATCACCACACAGTGACTAGGGCAGAAAAAGTAGCCCCAGAGATAGATGAAGCCAAAAGAATCTAAGGTGGCACATGCGAGTTACCAGTTATACTAGGTACCATCCACATCCAAGAAGGAAACTCAGAACAGACACCATAGGATCTGGACCTCCAGCCAGACCCCATATGCTTTTTCTCATGTGGGCACAACACATTTGACATTGACCACAGTTGACATGTGCAGGGGGCTCAGTTCTCTTAAATTAAGATTTTTGCCATCCATCAATGTGATTTCTTAATATCTTGATCAAACAAAAATGCCTTGTGACTACCTAGAGGGGTGGGATAGGGAGGGTGGGAGGGAGACACAAGAGGGAGGAGATATGGGGATATATGTATATGTATAGCTGATTCACTTTGTTATAAAGCAGAAACTAGCACACCATTGTAAAGCAATTATATTCCAATAAAGACATTAAAAAATATTTTTAAATAATAAATACAGGGTAAATGATAAATAACTTAGAAATTTAAAAAATGCCTATGTAACAAATACTTTCAGAAGTCTTTACCCACACCCTTCACCCCTCAAAAAAGTTCAGGATTACAGCAACTCTGACTGAAAAATAAGTAGATAAGTGATAATATTTTTCTTCGCTCAAATCATGAGTGAAGAAAAATATTATCACTCAAGAGTAGTGACAACTGGGAGATGAATAAGTCCCTGAGGAACATTATACAAACATAATTTTAAAATTATTTAGCATTTTTATTTAAGCATACATTTTTGTAATCTAGTATTTATCAAGAAAAATAGCAATGTGTTGTTTAAATTGAGAAAGTTGGGGCTTCCGAAAACCAGGTAAAGTCAATGTTTTGTATTTTATCTATATTATTCCAAGGTAGTCACTCAAATGAAAATTAGACATTGTATTTGTTTCTCAATACTTGTTTTCAAACTTGTTTTTCAAGTGATTATATTACATTATTTCCACCATTCAGTTTTTGGGCTCCTGTTGAAACCAAGCAGGACCCTGTGGGGCTCCTGGGCATGGAAGCCTTTCTGCATCGCCCATTTCTTGTTTGTAGAGAATAGATTCCAGCCTCCATGACCTTCCCTGACTCCCAAAGGGCAGATTTGAACAGCTGCTAATCAGGGAAGGGAGGGGATGCAGAGACAAGGGAGGAGCAGTCAGGAAACAGCAGTGCAGTCTTGGGGGAGGGTCCTGGTTTTGCCTCAAGGGATACACATAACAATAGCTTTGAGCTCTTTACAGAACTAAAACCCCCAAATGGTAAGTGTAGCATTCTTCATTCCAGAGAAGACCACCTGAGGTGAGATTAAAGGAACCAGAGATTAAAGGAACCAAGATTAAAGGAACCAGATTAAAGGAATCAGGAGACTACCTGAGACCAGATTAAAGGCATACAGGCCCTGAACACACACCCTAATCTTATCAGCAACTCTGCCTTTGAACCATTGTTATAAAACTCCTCACCAAATCCTCCCAGGTTGGGACACACAGTTTTGAGAGGCACAAGCCCGCTGTGTCCCCCTTTGCCTGGCAAAGCAATAAAGCTATTCTTTTCTCCTTCACCCAAAATTCTGTCACTGAGATTCGATTCAGCACTGGTGCACAGAGGGCGAGTTTTCAGCATCACTGTGGCATCACAGAACTCCTAAATTAGAAGGACCTTGGTATCTAGCCTACCCCCTGCCTCAAACTAAAGCCCAACTAGGGAAAATGACACGGTCACACAGTTAGCCTGTACTAAAAACCCAAATCTTATGTCCCATCCCAGTCCTGTTCACGGAGCATCCCAAGAACCAAAAAACTAAGGCAGACACTGGAGGTGGGAAGTTGTGCCAGATCATGAGACTTCATGATCCATAGGAAGGTTGTGGTGGAAGGAAAGCAGGAGGTTTGGTGCTTTTGGTGATTGGCATGTGAGCACCTTTCTGCTCATTTCAATGGGCAATGTTGCCACCTCGTCCTTCTTCCACTCCTCCTGCTGCTGCCCAGGGACATCCTGACACTGCTGCCCTCCTCCTCTACCACCACAGAAAACTCTGGGACAGAAAATCATGGGAAACTGAAGCTGTCACCCTGGGACAGCCCTCTCCATAGCCCTCTTTCAAGGGTAACTGGAGTTGGCCCTGGAACAGGCTTTCTCCACCTCTTCCATGCTCTCAGCCCTCTTCATAAGTAACTCTTACAGATAAGGGCAGGGTAATCAGTAATGAATATATCAAACTACCTGGGATAAGGAGTCCTGGTCAAGGTGGAGTTTTAGATTTGTCCCAATGTCCAACAATTCACTCTTGAAATTTCTCAAGAGATCAGTTCTTATACAACACAGTGCTGTTGTACCTTCTGAATTCTCATCATTTAATGTCATAAGTAGATGGTGAAATGAAGAGAAGAATGAGTGCATGAATATTGGAAAAAGAAATTACCACTTCTCTTAATCACCTTCCAGGCATTTCTGATTCCCAGTAAGTCTCATCTCTCCCCTCACTCCCAAACTCTTGAAAGCAAGCTCTAAGTAAGAAATACTAAGGACCTGCTTTGAGTTAAGAATAATAACAACAATAGCAACAATAATAGGTGTGTATATGGCAAACATTATAGAGATATTATTCTAATCCTTTCATCAATCCAACGAAGGGGCAATATTATCAATTCCATTCAGAGATGAGATAAACAGAGACACATAATTTAAGGTCACACATAAGTCTCAACCATGGATTTTCATGGCTGTGATAGGCAGAATAATCCCCCCCACTCAGCAATGATATACACACCCTAATCCCTGGAACCAATGAATATGTTACCTTATGTTGCAAAAGGGATTTTGAAGATGTGATTAAGGGTGAAAACCTTTAGATGGGGGAGATTATCTAGATTTTCTGGTTCAATCTAGTCACATGAATTCCAAAAAGCAGACAATCCTTCCCAGGTGGGTCAGAAAAAGATGTGACAATGGAAGAAGAATTAGATGACAGCGTGAGAAAGGTTCAACACCCTGAATCTGTGGTTGGTTCTGAGATGTAAGGGGCCACATGCAAGGACTGGAGAGAGATCTTTACAAGCTTAGAATAGCCCTCAGCTTATAGTCAGCGAGAAAATGGGGACCTCAGTCCCACACCACAAGGAACTGAATTCTGTCAACAGCCTGAATGAGCGGGAAATAAATCCCCCCTCCCCTAAAGCTTCCATAAAGGAATACAGCCTGTCAATACCTTGATTTTTGTCCTTGACTACTGACCTACAAACCTGCTAGATAATAAGCTTGTGTTGTTTTAGGCCACTAAGTCTGTAGTAATTTGTTAAAGCAGCAATAGGAAACTAATACAGGCATTATCTCTCGTTTGGATAATCACAAAAGCCTCTTAAATTAAGTGATCTACCTACGTCTATCCTTAGCCCCCTCCAGCATATTCTCAACACAGGAGTCAGAGTGGTCTTTTTAAAACATGTCAGACAGTATGGTACTGGAACAAAAACAGAAATATAGATCAATGGAACAGGATAGAAAGCCCAGAGATAAACCCATGCACCTATGGTCACCTTATCTTTGATAAAGGAGGCAAGAATATACAATGGAGAAAAGACAGCCTCTTCAATAAGTGGTGCTGGGAAAACTGGACAGCTACACGTAAAAGAATGAAATTAGAACACTCCCTAACACCATACACAAAAATAAACTCAAAATGGATTAAAGACCTAAATGTAAGGCCAGACACTATAAAACTCTTAGAGGAAAACGTAGGCAGAAAATTCTATGACATAAATCACAGCAAGATCCTTTTTGACCCATCTCCTACAGAAATGGAAATAAAAACAAAAATAAACAAATGGGACCTAATGAAACTTCAAAGCTTTTGCACAGCAAAGGAAACCATAAACAAGACGAAAAGACAACCCTCAGAATGGGAGAAAATATTCGCAAATGAAGCAACTGACAAAGGATTAACCTCCAAAATTTACAAGCAGCACATGCAGCTCAATATCAAAAAAACAAACAACCCAATTCAAAAATGGACAGAAGGGCTTCCCTGGTGGCGCAGTGGTTGGGGGTCCGCCTGCCGATGCAGGGGGCGCAGGTTCGTGCCCTGGTCCGGGAGGATCCCAAGTGCCACGGAGCAGCTGGGCCCGTGAGCCATGGCCGCTGGGCCTGCAAGTCCGGAGCCCATGCTCCGCAACGGGAGAGGCCGCGGTGGTGAGAGGTCCACGTACCGCAAAAAAAAAAAAAAAAAAAAGAAAAAAAAAAGAAAAGGACAGAAGACCTAAACAGACATTTCTCCAAAGAAGATATACAGATTGCCAACAAACACATGAAAGAATGCTCAACATCACTAATCATTAGAGAAATGCAATTCAAAACTACAATGAGGTATCACCTCATGCCAGTCAGAATGGGCATCATTAAAAATCTACAAACAATAAATGCTGGAGAGGGTGTGGAGAAAAGGGAACCCTCTTGCACTGTTGGTGGGAATGTAAATTGATACAGCCACTACGGAGAACAGTATGGAGGTTCCTTAAAAAGTAAAAATAGAGTCACCATAAGACCCAGCAATCCCACTACTGGGCATATACCCTGAGAAAACCATAATTCAAAAAGAGTCATGTACCACAATGTTCATTGCAGCTCTATTTACAACAGCCGGGACATGGAAGCAATTTGAGTGTCCATTGACAGATGAATGGATAAAGAAGATGTGGCACATATATACAATGGAATATTACTCAGCCATAAAAAGAAATGAAACTGAGTTATTTGTAATGAGATGGATGGACCTAGAGTCTGTCCTACAGAGTGAAGTAAGTCAGAAAGAGAAAAACCAATACCGTATGCTAACACATATATATGGAGTCTAAAAAAAAAAGGTTCTAAAGAATGTAGGGGCAGGACAGGAATAAAGACCCAGATGTAGAGTATGGACTTGAGGACATGGGGAGGGGGAAGGGTAAGCTGGGACAAAGTGAGAGCGTGGCATGGACTTATATATAATACCAAATGTAAAATAGATAGCTAGTGGGAAGCAACTGCATAGCACAGGGATATCAGCTCGGTGCTATGTGACCACCTAGCGGGGTGGGATAGGGAGGGTGGGAGAGAGACGCAAGAGGGAGGAGATATGGGGATATATGTATATGTATAGCTGACTCACTTTGTTATAAAGCAGAAACTAACACACCATTGTAAAGCAATTATACTCCAATAAATATGTTAAGAAAAGAATCAAAGCTTCCTTTTGCTTCCGAAAAAAAAAAAATATGTCAGATCATGTCTGTTGTCTGCTCAAAATGTCCAATGGCTTCTCAGGTTGACCCCAAATAAAAGCCAAAGTCATTACAATGGCCTCTAAGGTCATAATCTAGTTCCTTATTGCCACTCTGATCCTTACTCCTACTACTTTCAATCTTTCTTTCTGTACTCCAGTCATACTGTCTCTGTTGATGTTCCCTGAATACGCAGACATGTGCCCCCATCTAAGGGCATTTGCATATCCAGTCTCTGCCTGAAACAGTCTTCCCTTAGATATATACACGGCCTTCTCATTCTTTAGGTTTTGTTCCGCTCTTACTTTCTCAGGCTTTCCATGACTATCTTATTTAAAATTACAATACCCTTTCAGTACTTTCTTATTTTATTTTTTCTCAGTAACACCTATTGTTTTCAAATATATCCCTTATTTCACTTATTTTGCTTATGTCTTCCTGTACTAGAATTTGAGCCCAATGAAAGAAGGGATATTTTATGTTTTTGTTTGGTGATATATCCCCAACACCTAGAATAGAGTCCGGCACCTAGTAGGCACTCAATAAATATTTATCGAATAAGTGAATGTTTAAATGTGCTAATAAATAAATAAGTGAATAGATGAGTTAATGGAAAGAGCTTGGAGCCTCTGGATGAATCAGAGTAATCAGAATTTAGTGGCATAAGGCTGGTGGACCCTGACAACTCACTCCTGGGGGCTCCCACAGTCTCTGCTCATATCCGTGTTTATACACACATGCTGCAGACTCTTTTTTAGTTATTTCCAGTATTTGTAGATCTGTATCTCCAGTGGCTAAAAAAGTTTCTGATGACTTATTTCCAAACTCCATTTGTTTTAAGCAACATCTGTTATCATGACAATTTTGAATAGAGGAAAAAATCAGATCATGGCCATGGAAGACAAGTATAAGGTTGAGTGGTTAAGAATATGGTAATACCATAATTTAAATCCTGTTTCTGCCACTTATTAGTTATAAGACCTTAGGCAAAGTATTTAGTCACTGTTAACCTCAGTTTCATCATGTGTGACTAATAATACTTAACTCACAGGGTTATTGAAGAAACTCAATCAGTTAACACATTTAAAGCATTTAGTGTAGTCCCAGCACACCGTAGGTATGAAGTACCTGGTAATTATTATTGTGAGCACAAAAATGTTTTTCATTCTTGATCACCTCAAGCTCTGCTTTACCTTTGGTGCGAATCATGTATTCTACCTTTGAGCAGACCTACCACCTGACACAAATATCTGCCTCCCCTTACCACCATTATGCCTACTCTTCCCCCTGATCCTAAACTAAAGCTGCTGATTGTTTCCCTTAGAAGTACAGAGGCAGACCTGGGCCTGAAACTCTACCAAGTCCTGGAGGAAGCTTGATCAGAGAAGCCCCTAGAGACACAGATGAGAGGGCTGGTGGTTGGTAAGATCTTATGGTCCAAGTTGCATTTTTATATTTCCTTCTCTTCCCCTTCTCTCCTCTGTTCTACCCACCTACACAGGGGGCCAGGAGGCCAGGATCCCCCTTTATTATCCATAGAGAGATCCTTACTAGAATTACAGGAACAGATCACAGAGCAGAGAATGTTAGAGACAAAAACCTCCTCACAGTATCAACCAAACAACCCCTTCTTCCCATGGGTGAATCAATTTCACAACCATTCATGGAGGAAACAGGACTCAAACCCAGATCACAGTTCTGCCAGGAGTGCTTCTTAGACACTCCCAGTGCAGCAAACAGGAAGAGACCTCATTCATTTCTACATTTCCCGGAGCTATATTAACTGAACTTACCCTACACTGTTCTTTTTCTATTACCTTGGAACAGGAGTTGAGGCATAGAAATGAAAGGAAGTAGCGAAGTTTTTTCAGAAGAGAACTTTAATAACTCACTTTTCAAGACCCAAGCTACTGTGTTATCTCCTCTGAATTAAGGCCCAGCTGTTGTGTCAGACAGATTCCACTTTCAAAACTGAGAGGCTTGAATTTAATCAATTTATTTTCTCTGACTCATAGAAATTTTTCCTTCTTATTAAAACATTCTCTTTAGTATCTAAAGGTAAACCAGACCGTTGGACAGGACAGGAGAAGGTGAATGATTCAGTATGATGTACCATGACTGCTTAGACAACAATTCAAAAATGTCTTGCTTATTGTTAAAGGCTGTGTTGTGTTAGTAGAGTATGAAGGACAGGATTTGCACACACACACACACACACACACACACACCACAAGTTAAGCCAACATAGCAAGCCCTCTGTAGCATTTTTGGATGAGGCAATATCTTTAAAGTTTTCAGCAGTTAAAGTTTCAACAGACCCTGGAGAGTCTACAGGCAGGGCTCAACCTACAGAAGACTTGACAATAGAATTTAAGAGGCTGACTCCTAAACCTTTGTTGATGCATGAAAATGGTTATAATCCCAGTTTGGTTAAAAATAAATGTTTTCAAATCACCATCATAGAATGCAGCAGTGGCCTTCCATCAGTAGAAAAAAACTGTTATTTTCATAGCTTCCACTTTCTCCAAGAAAGAATTTTTTTTCAAAGAGACAGTCTTTTCAGCATCTAGGCATAGCAGTTTTGTAACTCTGTGTTCTAACTCTGTACTTGGTGGGGTAAGAAATTAAGATATACACAGATGTAGGGAACAAACGTATGGACACCAAGGGGGGAAAGTGGCGGGGGCAGGTGGTGGTGGTGGGATGAATTGGGAGATTGGGATTGACATACATACACTAATATGTATAAAATAGATAACTAATGAGAACCTGCTGTATAAAGATAAATAAAATAAAATTCAAAAAAAAAGATATACAAGGCAGTGTTTTTATAAACCAACTTCAATTTATAGAAATAACTAATTGATCATGCCCATGACTGTTCTGTTTACAAATAACACACTGTAATTCATTCCAACTCAATCCACTTTTCAAGGCATAAAGGCCTGGGAAACTATGCAAAAGGGCATTGAATTTATCTCACTAGCAAAGGAGAGCCATCAAAAGTTTTTGAAAAATAAAGTATCAAGATCACCTTGGAAGCTCTGCAGTCATGGGATTAGAATGTTAATGCAAAAGTCTAGGCAAGAGATGATGACTAGATAGTACCAATTTTTTAAAAAAATGAAAGGTGAGATTCAAGAGTCAGCTTTGAGGTAGAACTGACAGGTACTGGTAACTGGTTAAAAGAGGGGTCATTTAATTTATACTGTTATCAGGGAATTCCCTGGCGGTCCAGTGGTTAGGACTCTGTGCTTTCACTGCAGAGGGTGTGGGTTCAGTCCCTGGTCAGGGAACTAAGATCTTGCAAACCACGTGGTACTGCCAAAACACAAATGTTTTTACAGTGTTATCAACTGCAATGATAATGTGTGAGGCCATTAAATGTGAGAGGCACTGATTGTCAGATGAAAACCCTTTTTCTATTAAGTAAGAGAAATTCAAAACAAGGGTCAAAAGATCATTAGACTGGAGGAAACCTTGAGAGTTCCCTCTCAGGTAGGACTATCTTTTAAAAAGGATAGAGTCTGTGGTGAAAAGTCTCAGTAGAAGGAAATTTCACAGGCTTCTTTAAGATACCAATTTTTAAAAATCTTTCATGGTAAGAAAGATCAGACAAACTAAGGAACTGAAAAGACATCCATTACGTGGCCTGAGAGTCATATTTGTTTCCAAGAGAGGGGACCAGCATTTCATGAGTCTCCTCAGCATCTCTGACCTGGAAGTTCAGTTTTGTTAAACAAACTAATACATTGAGCACCAGTCATGTATTAGGTGCTGGGGATACAGAAATAAGTAAGACAAGTTCTCCTGTCCTCACAGAACTTACAGTCCAAAAGCATCATGATGCTGTGTCCAGTTGGCCTCTGGGGCTATCGTCAGTCAGGACACCTCTCTGACATATCGCAGGCCAAGGTATATGTGTTCTCGAAGCCCTTCTACATATCTCTTTCACTACACTAACCACATTCATTTATCACTATCTGCTTATGTGTTCATCTCCTCCTAAGGACTGTGATCCCATGGTGCAGGGGCCACGTCTTATCCATCTTTGCGTTCCCAGCACCTTGGACAGTGCCTGGCATATAATATACTAGGAGCTCAATAAATAAGCAGATCTTGACTTTATTCTTTAGATGAGTTTATTTCTTCTCATTCTGGAACAAGAACTCTGAAGACATTTAATAATTACTATCACCTCTTCACAGACTTCCCTTATTGAAGTTTAGAGATACTAGAACTTATAACAATTTATTCTGGTTTATTTTCCCAGTAACTTACACATATTGATATCTCTTCTCTTCAGAATGATATAGAGCAAAAAATCATGGGATTTGAAATCTGAAGATATGTATGAAATATTAGCTTTGTCATTTACTATCTGATAATGATGGGTAGCCCTCAGCAGGAGAGGATAAAATGCTGTCTTCATAGGATTATTCTGAGAGTCAAATTAGGTAATGAATGTCATAGACTGTAAAGTGACAATAAAGTGGAAATATTTGTTGCATATTGGTTACCTGGGATGCCCATCGAGAAAAAGGCATCTTAAAAAAAGAAAAGAAAGAGGCATCATTTTTTTCCTTGCCTTAAAATTTTTTCTTAATTTAGTACATATGGAGGGTTGAAAAAACAGTTGGCACTTTTAATTCTGAAATATGGTAAAGATAATATTTAATAATTCCAAATATTTTCAGTAAGAACATATCACTGAATGACTAAAATGTCATAAGTTTTCAGGATTTATGTTAGAGAAATTTTACAAGTTCTTAAATTCAGTTCTTTTTTGGTTAGAGAGAGTTTTCATAGCTCAGTTGACAAAGGATGACTTTGAATGGGAATGAAAACCTTAATCTTATTTTGAAAACATCAATTGTCTAATTATTATGGGCTCTGTATATTCTTTTTCAATATCTATGGCAAAGAGAATTTCATAGTCAACGCCTTCTACAAATATGCTTTTGTGGTAGAGAGAACAAATATATTTTGCAAAGGAAAATAAGCAGATTTAGAGAATTAGACCGATTTGTTGACTTGCTGAATTAAATAATTCCCCCCTCAGACAGTTGGCAGAGTGAAAAATCAAGCCCTTCAACTTCATGGCTGCTTCTGTTTCCTTTTTACCTAGTTCATTTTCTCTTAGGTCCCAAAATGCAAATTAAAAGTGTTTTGCTACCTGATGACAGTTATAGATGATAAACTTCTTAAGCTTTAACTCCATAAACATAGAAGTCAGTATTCTGTCTGTTTACGGCTTGTGTTTTAAATGAATACTTTCATTACTGTCTTCCCTATGGTGATAAACAACTCAATTAAAAAAAAACAACACCTTCTATAGTAGACTACACTCTACTGAAGGAAAGAAATGATGCAAAGGTAGAGGATACCATAACTGTGCCCAAATTATTTGCAATGACATTTAGAGTTTTTATAAAATAATCATACACTTAGTTATAATTAATAATTAATTAGTTTCTCAAGAAAGTATTTGCCTTATTTAGTAAACATTTATAGTGTTTCAGTTATAACCCAGGCATTGTGCCAGGTGATAGTGAGCAAAAGAAGATATTCCCTATATTCCCTGCACTAGTGGAGCTTTTCATTTCAATGAGGAAATAGACATTAATCAATTGATCACACTGATGTGAATACATAATTACAAATGGAGAAAAATGTTGTGAAAGAAAAGGGTGTGAGCCTCTTAAGTAAATTGCAAAGAAAACTGTTGCAACCTGGGAGTGCAGAGAGGGTGGGCTTTCTTGAGGAGGCAGCATGTGACCTAAAAGAAGGAAGGGTAAGAACTCATTAGGTGAAGGAGGGCTACAAACGCAGACTAAGGAGACAGTGTGTGAAAAAACCCTTTGGCGAGAGGGAGAAGGATTTGAGAAGCTTAAAGAAGCCCGGTTTGGTGGCAAATAGTTACTTTGTGTGTTGCAAAGAGTTACTTTGTGTGTTACAAAGAGTAAGAAGCCTCCGGGAGGGACACTGATGAGAGATATTCTGGAGCACTAGGCAGGAAAAAGTGATGCAGTATCGTATAGGCCATGTCAAAGATATTGGTCTTGAACATCTTAAGGAAGGAGGAGATGCTCATTTATGTTTTCAGCAAACAGAGTGCTTCCTATTGCCAGGCAGTCTTCTAGATGCTGAGGATAAAGTAATAAATTTAAAAAATACATGATCACATTTGAGTCCATCCTGTTTTCAGGATAAAATAAGGATTGGAGGGGGGGTCAGTATTGATGTCTGGAGACTAGTTTGTAAGCTTTTGTAGCAGTTCAAATGAAATATGATCGTGTTTGGTTTGGGGCAGTGGGTAGCAGAGAGAAGTGGACACAGCTATGAGATGTCAAGAGGTAAAATCAACAGGACTTGGTGATAAATTAGAAGCTGGCTTAAGAAAAGAGAGGTATCATCTCTACTTCTGTGTTTCTTCCTTGGGACACTGTTGATAAAGGTAAAATTTACTGAAATAGGAAAGTCTGGAAGAGAGAGAGTTACATTTACTTTTCTTCACTGGAAGATAGTGGAGAGTGACCATAAATTCAGGTTGATAAGTTTAGTCTTGGACATATTGACCATGAGGTGATATTCAAGTGGAAATATTGAGTAGATAGTTGGAAATACAACTTTGGAACTCAATAAAGAGGTCTTGGCTAGATAAATTGAAGATAAGATTAGGGATGGAACTTGAAATCACCAGATTATAAGCTCCATGAAAGGAGTGTCTACATCTATCTTTGCTCACAATTGGAATTTTAGAGTAGTGTATCTGACACAAACTAGGTGCTCAATAAGTATTTGTTAAATGATGACTACTCAACAGATGAACCTAGAATTCTTAACATTTGTTACATAAGCTTATGAAATCACTCTCGTCGGGGTTCCTCTAGAAATATTATAGTACATTTTGCCTCTCCTATGCCAAAAAAGGTGAGTAAAATATCAACATAATTAATTTCGGGTAGTACAAAAAATAAATGTGATAGAGCATGAATATGATTTGACCTTGGCAAAGATGGGTTTCTCCTTTGATAGAGTAGACTTTCAATCATGTATATTTTACTATGTAATAATATTGGACACTGACTGAGAGACATAAGAAGGAAAACAACTAAGTAGGAGAAGAAAAAGAGGAGAAGGTGGTGGAAGTGGTGCAGGAGGAGGAGGGGAAGAGGGAGGAGCTAATGATACAAGGGTTGTACAGAACAGAGGCCTCTGAAAAACAAGTCAAGAATTTTTGTTTGCAGTTGGCTGTATTTGACGTAAATTCCTCATGCCTGACTCTAAGATCAGGTGAATGCATTCAAGCCAAAAAAATTGTGTGTGTGTGTGTGTGATTCCTTTTGTTTGAAGGATTTAAACTAAAAGCTTGCTACCTTTCTTGTCTTAGTCTGTGGGCTGCTATAACAAAATATCATAGACTGAGTGGCCTACAAACAGCAGAAATGTATTGCTTACAGTGCTGGAGCCTGGAAGTCCAAGATCAGGGAATTAGCATGTTCAGGTTCTGGTGAGGGCCCTCTTCTGGGTTACAGACTGCTGACTTCTTATTGTATCTTTACTTGGCAGAAGTGGCAAGGAAGCCCTCTCAGGCTTCCTTTATAATCCCATTTGTGAGGGTCCTCCCCTCATGATTCTATCACTCCCAAAGGCCCTGTGTCCTAATTCATCACCTAGGGGCTTAGCATTTCAACATATTAATTTGAGAGGGACACAAACATTCAGACCATAGCATTCCTTAACTCCAGTCCTTCACTACAGCAAATTACTATCAGCTCCTCAGTGGAAAAACAAAGGTGAAAAATCTGGAAAACTTTTAGGCACGAGCATCCAGCATATATTGAGTTCTTTTGTGTGTAAAGTTGTGTGCTAGGCTAGGGGGCGACATATAAGAAGACATGGGCCTTGCCACTGATATTTAAAGACTCATATTAGCAGTATGATGCTTAAAATACATTTTAAGAGAACTAGGTAAGGGAAATTAAGATGTACGAATTTCCAGTTACAAAATAAATGAGTCACGGGTATGAAATGCACAGTGTGGGGAATATAATCAATAATAATGTAATATTTTTGTATGATGACAGATGGTAATTAGACTTATCTTTTTCTCAATAAAATTTTTTAAAAATATATTATTTTAATGTATGTATCTAGTACTATGTTTTGTTAATACTAACATACAATGTGTTGTATTTTAACATCTCTGAAATCAGGATACTGCCTATAAAATGACATCTTACAATTGTTGTCAGACAGGCAGCATTCATGATGTAGTTGTCAGTATCCGCATATGGGAAAACTTAGTTGTTTTCTTAGTGATGTGACTAGACAACTACAACCTTTTGACATCTCAAACAACAGACCACTGAAGGACCATTTGATAAGAGAATATGAGTCCTGAGATTGGGATTGACATATATACACTACGATATATAAAACAGTTAACTAATAAGAACCTACTGTATAGCACAGGGAACTCTGCTCAATACTCTGTGATGACCTATATGGGAAAAGAATCTTAAAAAAGACTGGATATATGTATATGTATAACTGATTCACTTTGCTGTACAGCACAAACTAACACAACATTGTAAATCAACTATACTCCAATAAAAATTAATTTAAAAAAAGAATATAAGTCCCGGTTTTGTCATATGAAAATCTTCCGTGGACATTGTGTTGTCAAATCAAAGCTTATAGAATGTGCAGAACGCTTTGGAAGAAAATTCTGAAGACAATAGAGCATCACGGTTTTAAAAAACGTTTGCACATGCTAGCTGTCATAGAAGATATTACTACGTGAAGAAAAAAGCATGGACATCAATAACTTTTGAGCCAAGAAGTGAGTCAAAAGATCAGACTTTCTCAAATTCCATATATATGTGTTAGCATACGGTATTTGTCTTTTTCTTTCTGACTTACTTCACTCTGTATGACAGACTCTAGGTCTATCCACCTCATTACAAATAGCTCAATTTCGTTTCTTTTTATGGCTGAGTAATATTCCATTGTATATATGTGACAGCCTGGAGGGGTGGGATAGGGAGGGTGGGAGGGAGGGAGACGCAAGAGGGAAGACATATGGGAACATATGTATATGTCTAACTGATTCACTTTGTTATAAAGCAGAAACTAACACACCATTGTAAAGCAATTATACCCCAATAAAGATGTTAAAAAAAAAAAAAGAAAATTCCCTCTGAGGGGATTCATTAAAGATCAGACTTTCTCTAAATGTGAAGATGTTTTAGGAATACATTAATCAATTTATTTCACTCATGTTTCCCTTTTTATAAATGAACAACTGTGATATATGATAAAATCTATATTCACATAAGTCTGAAAGAGCTCTTTCAGATAGTACCAATAGAAATTCCAGGTGATAAGAAAGATTTATGCCATAGTTTAAATGGCAGTATTTTACTGTTACATAAAATAATGGCGTATCTGACAATCAACGGCATTGTAGAGTCAATGAAATACAACAGGATAACGAACACAAAGCACCAAACCAGTGGCCATGACAACAAATAGACATCAGTGCTCTTCACAATGTTACCAGAAAAGCTGAAGATAAATCCAATTTAACAAAAATGAGATGCAACTCGGAACAGACATGTTTGCCTTTAATTTGAGGTTGATTCTTTTAAAATGAAATAAAACTTTTCAAAAAAAATTGGAGTCAATAAGGTTTATCATAAAAGATGTTCATAGAATATTGCACTACTATTTTTTTCACTGCTGATACCTTTCCAGTCACACTAGAGCCTTGGAGAGATTTTTGCCCAGTGTTATGCAAGAACACTTGTTACTCTAGGGCTACTTGTTAACCAAAAAAAAAAAAAAATTTTGTTCCCATCTCCTGAAGTACTGTGTTGATTCACATACATTAACCTTGAAAGTATTTTCTATAAATTGTTTTCAGTATCCTTGTCCATGAGGAAAGATCTTATGATTGGAGAACACAGTTTAACAAATGCATAATATAACCTAGTAAATTTAAATTGTAAATTATAATATGCTCCTTTTGCACACTTGAAGCAAAACTTGACCGAGTTAACATTCCTGGGATACACTGCTTCTCCTCTATGTTGGGTATTCTAAATGTTAACCGAGATAACTAAGACCACTAACAGGACATAGTAAGAGAATTTTTTTTTTTTTTTTTTTTTGCGGTACGCGGGCCTCTCACTGCTGGGCCTCTCCCGTTGCGGAGCACAGGCTCCGGTCGCACAGGCCCAGCAGCCATGGCTCACGGGCCCAGCCACTAAGCGGCATGTGGGATCTTCCCGGACCGGGGCACGAACCCGTGTCCCCTGCATCGGCAGGCGGACTCTCAACCACTGCGCCACCAGGGAAGCCCAGTAAGAGAATTTTTTAAAGACATTTTTTTGAGCAATTATATATAGCCAGGCAGTATACTAAGAATGTTTCACA
The DNA here is from genome assembly GCF_963455315.2 of Globicephala melas. Taxonomy (NCBI): domain Eukaryota; kingdom Metazoa; phylum Chordata; class Mammalia; order Artiodactyla; family Delphinidae; genus Globicephala; species Globicephala melas. Next base: position 89,843,867 of record NC_083335.1, read on the forward strand.
TACTGTCTCACTTAAACATCACAGTTTCCTAGGAAATGCATGATTATACTTGTTTTAGTTGAGGAAATTTAGCCTTTTGTGGATTAACTTGCACAAAATCTCCCTGCAGGTAAAAGGCAGAGCTGGACTTCACTGCAAGACAAGTTCAAGTCCAGGTCTGGGGACCTTAGATGCCAGGCAGTTCCACACCACATTTTAGAGCCCAGCATCTAGTTTCTTGTTGAATAGCACTCGCTAAATTATTATTTTTAAAATTATCCTTTCAACTTTTAGCAAAAGTGACTATAAAAAATAATTAATCTTGTGACTCTTACTTCTACATGAGTGGCTTATCACTTAATACTCATACACAATGTCATCTGTGAGGCATTGTTCCCTGAGACTGGCACCAGGGAAAAAAAAAGAATGTTTCCTCCAAATAATTTAAAGCGTATTATCTCAACACACAAATTAATCCATTTCCCTATTCATCAGATTATCCCCTATTATTAATTACATTTTTCCTTACCTAAACCCTTTCAAGTACCTTTGGAATAGGCGAGGAGTAAACAAATAGTAAGTTTAACATCTTTTCTCCTAGATATTGACAAGCCCGGTCAATATACTAAGGAGTCCACAACAAATCTGAAACTGATAAACTTGCAAAACAGTACTTAGAGTTATGGTGGAGAAATTAAATTTCCCTTTCCTAGAATTCTTCCACTCTAGATTCTTTTCCCAACTGCCCACAATTTCAAGCATCACAAGATCAAGGATTTAACCCAGCTGCTCAATCTAGGATCATGTAGATCCTGGGAACTTTTTGTATAGTTCTTGACAGCCCAAAGCATTTGCAAGGTCTCTGCATCTTTTCTTCCCAACATTCTTTCCTTCATTTATTTATTTGTTCAACTGATACAAATGTTCTTATTGAGCATCTTCTAAGTGGCCGGCTCTGGGCTATTGCCTGGCATTATAGAGATGAATGAAATACACCCCTATCTGGAGAAGTTCACAGTCTGAATAGATAAATACATAAAAATAAAGTTACATTTAGAAGAGACCATACTTCGTATCTGATTGTTTTTTCTTTGATTTAAAATTTTTGATTCCTCAAGTCTGAAACTGGAGTTTCAAAACCCGTCATCACAATAAACCCAAACTAAACTTCACTGAAGCCTAGATTTGTTTCATTTGTCAGGGCACTGGTTCACTGATCGTGAGCACAATCAGGGCAAATGGGATTGATCCTTTACAGAGCACAACTTCTGTGCAAGGATTAATGACCTTGGGAAGTGGCTCAGAGCATATGACATCCTGAATCCTCTTAGGCCCAAATTGACTTCGACTTCTCATCTTCCCATTTTGCATCCATCTCTCTACCAGCCTGATATGCTGAAGCCCTCATGTATCTGAGGTTCCCTCTCTAGCAGCCTCTTTTTTTTAATGAAAGAAAGGAGCTACACTGGTTGCATAGAAGCTGAGTCATTAGAAACACAACTCATTATAACTGCTACAGGACACAGGGCAGTGCTGGCTAAGCACACAGTGGGTCTCGTTCTGATTCCAGCCTCCAGATTATCTCGGTTCTCTCTGGTTGGAAGTTCTCATGGAAGCCTGAATGTTTGTTCCTGGCACATTTCTGCCAGAGAAGCCCCGTCTAACAAGGTGTCATTCTTCGGAGACCTACCTTGCAAAGTCACATAAATGATAGTACCAAGGTGATATCCCAGGAAAGGACAAAGAATAAGAAATGCAGCACTTAAAATATTTACAGAGCAGCCCCCAATACCCAAACACCTTCACCTGCTTGTTTTATCTTTCTGCAGCTTAATTTTTTGGCTCTTCTGAGAAAGGGAACTGTGCCTGCCCAATACAAGCCTATAAAACAACCCCAGCCATTAGCTGCTTCTACTTCTGCCCTCCTGGCATTTCACAGCCCTCATTGATCTTTTTTCTTCTCCCTTTTCATAATACATAATTTGCCAATTACACAGAGTACAACAATGTCCTTGAGAAAGGAAAAACAAACCCAAGAAACCTTCCTTGAAATAGTTCTTTAAAATATTCAGCTCTAATACCTATTAGTTATTTCCAAGAAGAGAGGGTCAAAATGAATCCCTTGGGGGTGGTTCTGAATGCTATGTGCATTTATTTTTAAGAGGTACTCAAACCCAAATAAAAATAAAGTGTCATCTGGTATCACTGTCTGGGCCTAATTTGCATGCACACCTCAGGAAGCCCTGAGGTGCTTAGGCAGGCCCTGGGGCTCCATGAGTAGAGGAATTTCTAGGCCCCAAAGGAAGGGCCGTGTGTAGAATTTTGGAACTTACATTTTACCACCCCCCCCCCCCCCCCCGCCCAATACACACACATGGCAATCTTAGAAGCAGATAGCCAAAGAATACCACCTGCTTCAAATTATGCAGCCAGGTAGGGAGTAGAGAGGAGTGAACTTGAGCCTTCTCTAGTGCAATCTCTGAGGACATGAATAACTAAATCCCAAAGAGAACTGTGTGAGATGAGGGAAGGGGGGAACAAACTATTTGGAAGATAACGCATCTTACCAGCAGAGACGATCTAGGGGAGACGTAACCAGTTGGCTCTGGTCAGTTGGTGGCAAGCAAAGGGCTTGAGTGCTCAGGAAACAAATTATGGTTGAGGAAGTGAAAGTAGCACTAGCAGTGTTTATGACCCCATAGATCTGAGAGCTCAAGGTTGCTGGTTTCCCTGCTTTGAAAATTCTAGCTTACCTATCATTCCATAAACACACATGAATATTTCATCTGCATGTCTCCTGGCTGAAACATCCTTTGGACTATAATCTGAATCCTACCAGCCTTCCTCAGTCTACCTTTCCCAGACCATTCCAGTCCACTGGGATTACTCAGTCCTCTGAGTTTCAATAACCCTCAAATTGTACTTCTTTTATCGTCTTTTGGTACTGTCTTTCATCATCATTTGGTTTTTTTCATATACGTGTCTCATCTTTCAAAACAACTTAGAAGCCCATGAAGGCAGCAGTCAGACTGGGGTGCCCTGTATTATTTTCTTATTTATCTCCCATAGCACTCAGCACAGTGCATTGCATATAGTAGATACTCAATAAATGCAAGTTGAAGAGATGTGTAAATCACTCAGAAAAGTACTATAAGTACATTGCATTCTCATGTGTATACTCCTGGGTATATAAGAATATATAGGAATTTGCATTTCTCATAAGTATTAGGTGATACTTATACTGCTGGTCTAGGAACCACATTTTGAGACCCACTAGGTAAGGATGAGACTTAAGAATCTGCTGCAAGTAGTTCCAGGTGGCCTGCTTGATTTAGAGCAAGACATAAGAACCTGGACGTACAGGAAGCAAGGTGAAGTCCTTCGGTGAGAGAACATCAGTAGGACCCAGGCAAGATGGGCAGGTCCTAACCAGGCAAGCTGGGTCCAGGACAGGACTGCAGACCCAAAGAAACCTCAGTGCCTTAGAAAACCAAGGCAAGGGCTTCTCTGGACCTGGCTGTCTGGGATCAAATTCATAGAGCAGGGAGGAAATGAGGTCAGACAAGGCAGGGCTGTCAGCTAAGGCAGAACACAGTGGCTCCTGAATCTAGCCAAAGGGGCAAGTTACCAGAAGTGTGATTTTTAAAATAACGCCAGAATGAAACAACAGCAAGTAACGGTGTAAGCTAGAGCACTCAAACATTGTGGATGCTAAATGGGAGGTCTTGAGAAATCAGAAAGTCGGAAAGGGATGAAGCAACAGGCTAATATACATCATAGAAGATGTGAGGCTCAGATCAGAAAGTCAGATTCCAGCTACAGCATGGGCTTGGGTCAGTGTGCATTTTCTGCATCTTGCCTAAGTCTTAATATAATGTGGTTGGGTTTCAAACTAGCTAACAGCAAGGGTCAAAGGGAAAGGAGACAGCTCAGTGAGCACATTCTATGGCCAAAGGGCTAAAGGAGAATTAAATCCCTTAATTCCCCAGGTTTGCTGAGCATCGACTTGGCAAGGGGTAGAACTAAAACTGAACATCAAGACTCTCAGTACCCACAAAACAGAGTGGAGACAGAAAGACAAGGAAGGAAAGGCACTAAGGGGGGAATTAGTTTCTGCCCACCAGGAGTTTACAATTTATGTCTAACTCAAGTTTTTAAGTTATCCTGTCTTATTGGTTTATCTAGTTACACATGTAATGTGTAAATATCTTCTTGTAAACACTTCAAACAATAAAGATATATCTAGGAAAAACAGTAAAATTTCCTTTTTGCCTGCTCATCCCCAATCAAGTTTCTGTGTAAATATTTAGATGTACATGCTGATGCTTATGGGTTTTTTCCCCAACAAAAATAGGATCATACTTTATACACTGATCTTCAACTTGGGTTTTTTTGTTTGTTTGCTGTTTTTGCACTTTTTTACATGACCATACATTTTGGACATGTTTCCATATTAGCCCATATGGATTCTATCTTATTTTTCCTAATTCTATCTTATTTTTCCTAATAGCTACATAGTATTCCATGATATGAATGTACCTTTATTTAATCTTTCTCCTATTAATGGAAATTTAGATCCTTTCCAGTTTTTCTCTATTGTGAAGAAATGCTATACTGATTATCTTTGAAAACCTGTTGGAATATTTCTTTAGAGAGCATTGTAAAAATAGGATTGCTGAGTCAAAATGTATATGCATGTGCTAGATGTTTTATTTGTCCCTGAAGACCCACTCTCCATCCTTTAGTACCCTGCCTGAGGAGGATGACCCATATGGACTGGATGCATGGCCTTCTTTGCCTCTGGCTTCTGGTTAATTTTGCTACTGGGAGATGCTAAAAAGAGATTAAAAGAAAGGAAGAGAGTTTGAGGTATTTGTCTCTCCCAGCACTCCCACTGCCAGCACATCCTTCTACCAAAATAGGGCTGCATCCTTCTACCGAAGGTCACAGCTCTAGGTGGGGTATCCTTCCATACAGTGGTTCTCTTAACCACTCCCTCCCTCCTCCTTCCCCTTCAGTCTTAGGGTGGTAGTGGTTACTCGCTCTGGCCAGCCTCAGGTACTGTACCATCCCTTGTTGGTTTCCCTAAACTCTTACTGCATGCACACTCTCAATACCCTGTTTGAAAGCGCCATGTGTTTCATGCCAGGACCCTAACTGAAAGCATGCTTTTTAACATTTGATACATATTCCTAAATTGTCTACCAGAAGACAACAGTCATTTTTCCTCCTGCCAACAGTGCATTACAGTGCCCAGTTAACCCATTTTGTGCCTACTGGAGAGGGAGTATGTATCAATAAGAGCTCTCAAACAAATGGTTTGAGAGTCAATGATGTACACGATGATGGTCAATTCATCATGATGTATAAAAGGTCAGAGCTGCTCAAGATTTCCCTCTCCTGTACCATGCAAGAACAATTCTTGAGCTGACCAAGGACCTTCAGGAAAGCTTTCCATGTGACTTTTGCCCTCAATTGAAGTTCCTTCTTTAAACTCCAGTGCATCATTCCTCTGACTATTGACAGGCTCAGCCAACATGTGTTAAACAGAGCTATTACTGAGCCAAAAGGAACCTCTCTCTTGGCATCAGCTGCAAGTTTGATGTGTTGGCTTAATCACCAGTTCCACAGGACTCTCAAGAAAGGCTCTGAATAACCAATATAACCAGAAGTGTCTACTTTAGGGAAATAGAGCAAACTGTGATGGACCCACAAACTGTCAAGTCTCAAAACTCTTTGTGGTATTTGGCCTTCTCTCCAACTATGCTAATTCTATCTCTCACCTTCAACTTCTCCAAATGCTTTGTCTTACAATAAGTAATCAACAAGTCTTAATAGCTGGTAATTACAAATTAGGCTGTAGAAGTTAAAACAAAATTCAGGAGGAAATGTTGTCTAACATCTTATTGGAGCTACTGTTTTTCTCTGCCATGGCAGAGAAGTGAATGGCACTAAAGAGAATTTTCTCAGAGTCCCTGTGAGTACAAACTTTCATCTAACAGCTTTAAAGCCAAGGCTCTTCCCTTAGACCCCTCATTAATGCAGAATTCTTCCTCATTCTCTACTTAACTAGAGTCTGAAGTCCAGAATCTTCCCATCTTAAACTCCCTGTTCAGCTTGCAGAATTCTGACAGAACATGATAATCTTTCTCTCCAGTCTATAACAATTGCCTATCATCTATTCACATGTATATGTTAATATTACATGAATTTTTTGAATCAGGCTTACGAGAGGAAAAGAATCTCTCATTATAAAAATTCTTAATTGGGGTATTGCCTTATACACATTTTCCTGGATTTAAAAAGCTATGGGAGAGGAGACCTTCAAGATGGCAGAGGAGTAAGATGTGGAGATCACCTTCCTCCCCACAAATGCATCAGAAATACATCTACATGTGGAACAACTCCTACAGAACACCTACTGAACGCTGGCAGAAGACCTCAGACTTCCCAAAAGGCAAGAAAATCCACACGTATCTGGGTAGGGCAAACGAAAAAAGAAAAAAAACAGAGACAAAAGAATAGGGACGGGACCTGTACCAGTGGGAGGGAGCTGTGAAGGAGGAAACGTTTCCACACACTAGGAAGCCCCTTCACGGGTGGAGATGGAGGGTGGCGGAGGGGCAGCTTCGGAGCCACAGAGGAGACCGCAGCAACAGGGGAGCAGAGGGCAAAGCGGAGAGATTCCCGCACAGAGGATTGGTGCCAACCAGCACTCACCAGCCCGAGAGGCATGTCTGCTCACCTGCCGGGGCGGGCGGTGGCTGGGAGCTGAGGCTCAGGCTTCAGAGATTGGATCCCAGAGAGAGGACTGGGGTTGCCGGTGTGAACACAGCCTGAAGGGGGCTAGTGCACCACAGCTAGCCGGGAGGGAGTCCAGAAAAAAGTCTGCACCTGCCTAAGAGGCAAGAGACCATTGTTTCGGGGTGCGTGAGGAGAGGGGATTCAGAGCATCGCCTAAACGAGCTCCAGAGACGGGCGCGAGCCGCGGCTATCAGTGCGGACACCAGAGACGGGCATGAGACGCTAAGGCTGCTGCTGCCGCCACCAAGAAGCCTGTGTACAAGCACAGGTCACTATCCACACCTGCCCTCCCAGGAGCCTGTGCAGCACACCACTGCCAGGGTCCCGTGATCCAGGGACAACTTCCCCGGGAGAACACACGGCGAGCCTCAGGCTGGTGCAACGTCACACCAGCCTCTGCTCCACAGGCCCGCCCCACATTCGTACCCCTCCCTCCCCCTGGCCTGACTGAGCCAGAGCCCCAGAATCAGCTGCTCCTTTAACCCCGTCCTGTCTGAGCGAAGAACAGATGCCCTCAGGCAACCTACACGAGAGGTGGGGCCAAATCCAAAGCTGAACCCCAGGAGCTGTGCGAACAAAGAAGAGAAAGGGAAATTTCTCCTAGCAGCCTCAGAAGCAGCGGATTAAAGCTCCACAATCAACTTGATGTACCCTGCAACTGTGGAACACCTGAATAGAAAACGAATCATCCCCAAATAAAGGCAGTGGATTTTGTGTGATTTTGTCTGTATAGCTTTGCTTTTATCATTTGTCCAAAGGTTCTGTCTGTCTGGGTTTTTTTGTTTGTTATTTTCAGTATAGTTTATTAGTGCTTCTTATCATCGGTGGCTTTGTTTTTTGGTTTGGTTGCTCAATTCTTTCCATCTTTTTTTTAATACTTTTTAAAATTTTAATAACTTTCTTTTCTTTCTTTCTTTCTTTTTTCTCCCTTTTCTTCTGAGCCGTGTGGTTGACAGGGTCTTGGTGCTCCAGCCGGATGTCAGGCCTGTGCCTCTGAGGTGGAAGAGACGATTTCAGGACATTGGTCCACCAGAGACCTCTTGGCTCCACATAATATCAAACGGCAAAAGCTCTCCCAGAGATCTCCATCATAATGCTAAGACCCAGCTCCACTCAATGACCAGCAAGCTCCAGTGCTGGACACCCTATGCCAAACAACTAGCAAGACAGGAACACAATCCCACCATTAGCAGAGAGGCTGCCTAAAATTATACTAAGGTCACAGACACCCCAAAACACACCACCAGACGCAGCCCTGCCCACAAGAAAGATAAGATCAAGCCTCATCCACCAGAATACAGGCACCAGTCCCATCCACAAAGAGGCCTACACAACCCACTGAATCAACCTTAGCCACTGGGGGCAGACATCAAAAACAACGGGAACTACGAACCTGCAGCCTGCGAAAAGGAGACCCCAAACACAGTAAGATAAGCAAAATGAGAAGACAGAAAAACACACAGCAGATGAAGGAGCAAGGTAAAAACCCACCAGAACAAACAAATGAAGAGGAAATAGGCAGTCTACCTGAAAAAGAATTCAGGGTAAGGATAGTAAAGATGATCCAAAATCTTAGAAATAGAATAGAGAAAATACAAGAAACGTTTAACAAGGACCTAGAAGAACTAAAGAGCAAACAAACATTGATGAACAACACAATAAATGAAATTACAAATTTTCTAGAAGGAGTCAATACCAGAATAACTAAGGCAGAAGAATGGAAAAGTGACCTGGAAGATAAAATACTGGAAATAACTACCACAGAGCACAATAAAGAAAAAAGAATGAAAAGAATTGAGGACAGTCTCAGGACTTCTGGGACAACATTAAATGCACCAACATTCAAATTATAGGGGTCCTGGAAGAAGAAGAGAAAAAGAAAGGCACTGAGAAAATATTTGAAGAGATTATAGTTGAAAACTTCCCTAATATGGGAAAGGAAAGAGTCAATCAAGTCCAGGAAGTGCCAAGAGTCCCATACAGGATAAACCCAAGGAGACACACGCCAAGAGACATATTAATCAAACTATCAAAAATTAAATACAAAGGAAAAATATTAAAAGCAGAGAGGGAAAAACAACAAATAACATACAAGGGAATCCCCATAAGGTTAACAGCTGATCTCTCAGCAGAAACTCTGCAAGCCAGAAGGGACTGGCAGGACATATTTAAAGTGATGAAAGGGAAAAACCTACAACCAAGATTACTCTACCCAGCAAGGACCTCATTCACATTTGACGGAGAAATCAAAACCTTTACAGACAACCAAAAGCTAAGAGAATTCAGCACCACCAAACCTTCTCTACAACAAATGCTAAAGAAACTTCTCTAAGTGGGAAACACAAGAGAAGAAAAGAACCTACAAAAGCAAAACCCAAAACAATTAAGAAAATGGTAATAGGAACATGCATATCAATAACTACCTTAAATGTAAATGGATTAAATGCTCCAACGAAAAGACACAGACTGGCTGAATGGATATAAAAACAAGACCCGTATGCATGCTGTCTACAGGAGACCCACTTCAGAGCTAGGGACACATACAGACTGAAAGTGAGGGGATGGAAAAATATATTCCATGCAAATGGAAATCAAAAGAAAGCTGGATTAGCCATTCTCAATCAGATATAATAGACTTTAAAATAAAGACTAGGGCTTCCCTGGTGGCACAGTGGTTGAGAGTCTGCCTGCCGATGCAGGGGACATGGGTTTGTGCCCCAGTCCAGGAAGATCCCACATGCCGTGGAGCGGCTGGGCTCGTGAGCCATGGCCGCTGAGCCTGCACATCCAGAGCCTGTGCTCCACAACGGGAGAAGCGACAACAGTGAGAGGCCCACGTACTGCAAAAAAAAAAAATAAAAAAAAAAATAAAGACTATTAAAAGAGACAAAGAAGGACACTACATAATGATCAAGGGATCAATCCAAGAAGATATAACAACTGTAAATATTCATGCACCCAACATAGGAGTACCTCAATACATAAGGCAAATGCTAACAGCCATAAAAGGGGAAAACGACAGTACACAATCATAGTAGGGGACGTTAACACCCCACTTTCTCCAATGGATAGATCATCCAAAATGAAAATAAATACGGAAACACAAGCTTTAAAAGACACATTGGGCCTGATAAATTGATACTTATAGGACACTCAATCCATAAACAACAGAATACACTTTCTTCTCAAGTGCTTATGGAACATTCTCCAGGATAGGTCATATCTTGGGTAACAAATCAAGCCTTGGTAAATTTAAGAAAATTGAAATTGTATCAAGTATCTTTTCCGACCACTATGCTATGAGACTAGATATCAATTACAGGAAAAAATATGTAAAAAATACAAACACACGGAGGCTAAACAATATACTACTAAATAACCAAGAGATCACTGAAGAAATCAAACAGGAAACCAAAAAAATACCTAGAAACAAATGACAATGAAACACGATGACCCAAAACCTATGGGATGCAGCAAAAGCAGTTCTAAGGGGGAAGTTTGTAGCAATATTATTGTACCTCATGAAACAAGAAACATCTCAAATAAACAACCTAACCTTACACCTAAAGGAACTAGAGAAAGAAGAACAAAAAAACCCCAAAGTTAGCAGATGAAAAGACATCATAAAGATCAGGTCAGAAATAAATGAAAAAGAAGCGAAGGAAACAATAGCAAAGATCAATAAAACTAAAAGCTGGTTCTTTGAAAAGATAAACAAAATTGATAAACAATTAGCCAGACTCATTAAGACAAAAAGGGAGTAGACTCAAGTCAATAGAAATAGAAATGAAAAAGGAGAAGTAACAAGTGACACTGCAGAAATACAAAGGATCATGAGAAATTACTACAAGCAAATATATGCCAATAAAATGGACAACCTGGAAGAAATGGACAAATTCTTAGAAAAGCACAACTTTCCAAGACTGAACCAGGAAGAAATAGAAAATATAAACAGACCAATCACAAGCACTAAAATTCAGACTGTGATTAAAAATCTTCAACAAACAAAAGCCCAGGACCAGATGGCTTCACAGGTGAATTCTATCAAACATTTAGAGAAGAGCTAACACCTATCCTTCTCAAACTCTTTGAAAATATAGCAGAGGGAGGAACAGTCCCAGACTCATTGTACGAGGCCATCATCACCCTGATACCAAAACCAGACATAGATGTCACAAAGAAAGAAAACTACAGGCCAATATCACTGATGAACATAGATGTAAAAATCCTCAACAAAATACAAACAGAATCCAACAGCACATTAAAAGGATCAACACCATGATCAAGTGCGGTTTATCCCAGGAATGCATGGATTCTTCAATACACATAAATCAATCATGTGATACACCATATTAACACACTGAAGGATAAAAACCATACGATCATCTCAATAGATGAAGAAAAAGCTTTCAACAAAATTCAACACCCATTCATGATAAAAACCCTCCAGAAAGTAGGCATAGAGGGAACTTACCTCAACACAATAAAGGCCATATATGACAAACCCACAGCCAACATTGTTCTCAGTGGTGAAAAACTGAAACCATTTCCACTAAGATCAGGAACAAGGCAAGGTTGCCCACTCTCACCACTATTATTCAACATAGTTTTGGAAGTTTTAGCCACAGCAATCAGAGAAGAAAAAGAAATGAAAGGAATCCAAATCAGAAAAGAAGACGTAAAGCTGTCACTGTTTGCAGATGACATGATACTATATATAGAGAATCCTAAAGATGCTACCAGAAAAGTACTAGAGCTAATCAATGAATTTGGTAAAGTAGCAGGATACAAAATTAATGCACAGAAATCTCTTGCATTCCTATACACTAATGATGAAAAATCTGAATGAGAACTTAAGGAAACGCTCTCATTTACCATTGTAACAAAAAGAATAAAATACCTAGGAATAAACCTACCTAAGCAGGCAAAAGACCTGTATGCAGAAAACTATAAGACACTGATGAAAGATATTAAAGATGACACCAACAGATGGAGAGATATATCATGTTCTTGGATTGGACGAATCAACATTGTGAAAACGACTATACTATCCAAAGCAATCTACAGATTCAATGCAGTCCCTATCAAACTACCACTGGCATTTTTCACAGAACTACAACAAAAAAATCTCACAATTTGTATGGAAACACAAAAGACCCCAAATAGCCAAAGCAATCTTGAGAAAGAAAAACAGAGCTGGAGGAATCAGGCTCCCTGACTTCAGACTATACTACAAAGCTACAGTAATCAGGACAGTATGGTACTGGCACAAAAACAGAAATATAGATCAATGGAACAGGATAGATTGTGCAGAGATAAACCCACGCACCTATGGTCACCTTATCTTTGATAAAGGAGGCAAGAATACACAGTGGAGAAAAGACAAACTCTTTAATAAGTGGTGCTAGGAAAATTGGACAGCTACATGTAAAAGAATGACATTAGAACACTCCCTAACACCATACACAAAAATAAACTCAAAATGGATTAAAGACCTAAATGTAAGGCCAGACACTATCAAACTCTTAGAGGAAAACATAGGCAGAACACTCTATGACATAAATCACAGCAAGATCCTTTTTGACCCACCTCCTAGAGAAATGGAAATAAAAACAAAAATAAACAAATGGGACCTAATGAAACTTCAAAGCTTTTGCACAGCAAAGGAAACCATAAACAAGACAAAAAGACAACCCTCAGAATGGGAGAAAATATTTGCAAATGAAGCAACTGACAGAGGATTAATCTCCGAAATTTATAAGCAGCTCATGCAGCTCAATATCAAAAAAACAAACAACCCAATCCAAAAATGGGCAGAAGACCTAAATAGATTTCTCCAAAGAAGATATACAGGTTGCCAACAAACACATGAAAGGATGTTCAACATCTCTAATCATTAGAGAAATGCAAGTCAAAACCACAATGAGGTATCACCTCACACCGGTCAGAATGGCCATCATCAAAAAATCTACAAACGATAAATGCTGGAGAGGGTGTGGAGAAAAGTGAACCCTCTTGCCCTGTTGCTGGGAATGTAAATTGATACATCCACTATGTAGAACAGTATGGACATTCCTTAAGAAACCAAAAATAGAACTACCATACGACCCAGCAATCCCACTACTGGGCATATACCCTGAGAAAACCATAATTCAAAAAGAGGCATGTACCACAATGTACATTGCAGCTCTATTTACAATAGCCAGGACATGGGAGCAACCTAAGTGTCCATCGACAGATGAATGGATAAAGAAGATGTGGCACATATATACAATGGAATATTACTCAGCCATAAAAAGAAACGAAATTGAGTTATTTGTAGTGAGGTGGATGGACCTAAAGACTGTCCTACAGAGTAAAGTAAGTCAGAAAGAGAAAAACAAACACCGTATGCTAACACATATACAGAATTTTAAAAAATTGCTTCTGAACAACCTAGGGGCAGGACAGGAATAAAGACGCAGACATAGAGAATGGACTTGAGGACATGAGGAGGGGGAAGGGTAAGCTGGGACGAAGTGAGAGAGTGGCATTGATATATATACACTACCAAATGTTAAATAGATAGCTAGTTGGAAGCAGCCCCATAGCACAGGGAGATCAGCTCAGTGCTTTGTGTCCACCTAGAGGGGTGGGATAGGGAGGGTGGGAGAGAGATGCAAGAGGGAGGAGATATGGGGCTATATGTATATGTACAGCTGATTCACTTTGTTATAAACCAGAAACTAGCACACCATTTTAAAGCAATTATACTGCAATAAAGATGTTAAAAAATTTTTTTTATTGGTGTATACATGTACATGCTAAAAAACATCTATGGGAGGAGGGCAGTGTGTAACCTTCAGTTTTCAAGAGAAAAACATCACTTAGCTGTTAAAATAGCTGCTTCAGCTCCACGCCTTCTTTGTGGTGGGAACAGTAATGGATCAGGCAGCAAGGTTTGTTTATTTCAAATAAAATAGCAGATCTTATCACAATAATGCAATGGTCTGAGTTTCATTTATAAAGATGACACTATTGACCTACCAGAAGGAGCCATGTGCTATGAATTGTTTTTTTCCCTAATTGGGCTGAAGTATCCACAGTCACCTTTTTATACTTCCATATGGTCAAGAGCCAGCAAGATGGACGACTAGGGCCACAGAGGCTATAAAAAATTAGATTTGGTTAGACCTCACAGCTGATAATTGCCACCCTATGCTACTCTCATAAAAATTACTAACATTGCTGAGTTTCAACAATGTGCCAGGCAGTATGCTATGCACTTTCCAAGCACTGATCCCTTTAATCCTCACACAACTCTAAGAGGTCAGTTCTATCACTATCCACATTTTATTGAGGCACAATAGGGGGATTAGTGACTTGCCCAAGGTCACACAGCTAATAGATGACAGAGCTGGGATTTGAATTAAAATATCTTAAGTCAGGTTCACCAGAGCAGAGCCTGAGATGAGATTCAGGTGCAGGTTATTTATTAAGCAGATAGTACCAGGAGAAAACAGTAAAAGAGTGGAGGAAGCAGTATGTATCAGTTTTGTATTGCTACATGAAAAAGTACCTCAAAAGTTGGCTTAAAATAACAACAAGCATTTTTATCCCACACATGTTCTGAGGGGCAGGAATTCAGGAGTGGCTTAGATGGGTGGTTTTATCTCAGGGTCTCTCATGAAGTTGTAGTTGTAGCAGAGCAAAATATGCTACCCCAAAATATTTCTTTGGCATGTGGATTATTTCAAGCTGAAAAAAAACCAAGGTCCAAAAGACCCAGAAGAAAATTTGACCTTGCCCCTAATTGCCAAAAAACAAAAAATTTAGATAGAGGGTCTATTCCTAGAACAGAGTTATCACCAGAGATACTGTAAAGCACAGGGGATGGTGTGGTGGGGGAGAGATCAGCGTCCACTCTGTGTCCCATTGTCTCTGCATGGCCCAGCAAACATTCGTTTATCAAACATTTACTTTTCCGTCTTCATGTGAATTGCCTTCCTCATATTTGAAATCCCAGACCACTACTCTCAACATCCTCTTTGGTCTTTAGCTGAATTGATATTTAAGGTGAGAGTTTCAGCCATTTTGGGGAGTTACTTATTTTTCCTGGGTCTCTCCCTTGTATAAACATGTTACTAAATTTTTGTGTGAGACTGTGCACAAGTTTTTGTGTGGATGTATGCTTTCTTTTCTCTTAGGTTTGGAGTTGGGAGTGTAAGAGCTGGGTCATAGGGTGACTCTAGCATTTTGAGGAACCGCCAAACTGTTTTCCAGAGAAATTGCGCCATTTTACAAGCCCACCAGCAACGTATAAGGGTTCCGTTTTCTCCACGTCCTCACCAGCACTTGTTAATTTTTGTCTTTTTACGTTAGCCGTACTAATGGCAGTGGTGTCTCACTGTGGTTTTCATTTGCATTTTCTGATGACTAATGATATTAAGCATCTTTGAATATGCCAATGGAACATTTGTATATTTTTATATGGGTAAATGGATACAAGTCCTTTGCCCATTTTTTTTCTTTTTAAAATTTTTATTTTATATTGGAGTATAGTAGGCTTACAATGTTGTGTTAGTTTCAGGTGTACAGAAAAGTGATTTGGCTATACATATACATATATCTATTCTTTTTCAAATTCTTTTCCCATATAGGCTATTACAGAGTATTGAGTAGAGTTCCCTGTGCTATACGGTAGGTCCTTGTACGATATATATGTTAATCCCAACCTCCTAGTTTATCTCTCTCCCCCCCTTTCCCCTTAGGTAACCATAAGTTTGTTTTCTAACTCTGTGAGTCTGTTTTTGTTTTGTAAATAAGTTCATTTGTATCATTTTTTTTTAGATTCCACATATAAGTGATATCATCTGATACTTGTCTTTGACTTTCTTCACTTAGTATGATAATCTCTAGGTCCATACATGTTGCTTCAAATGGCATTATTTCGTTCTTTTATATGGCTGAGTAGTATTCCATTGTATATATGTACCACATCTTCTTTATCCATTCATCTGTCGATGGGCATTTAGGTTGCTTCCATGTCTTGGCTATTGTGAATAGTGCTGCTATGAACATCGGGGTGTGTGTATCTTTTCGAATTATGGTCCTTTGCCCATTTTTGACTGGGGTATTTGTCTTTTTATTGTTGAGTTGTAAGAGTTCTTTATATATTGTGGATACAAGCCTCTTATCAGATACATAATTTACAAATATTTTCCCCTATTATGTGGGTTGTCTTTTCACTTTCTCCATAGTGTCCTTTGAAGAAGAAAAGTTAATTTTGATAAAGTCCAACTTATCTAAAAAAAATTTTTGTGATTTTCTCCTGTTAATCTGTCCCATGTCAATTTAATTCTTAGACAAGCCAGAAAAAGCTCGAAGGGTAGAGAAAAATTTCTTCCTCCCCAACACCGTCAAGATGTCAGCCAGGGCTGCAGCCATCTCGAAGCTTGACTGGGGCTGAATGATCCACTTTCAGGATGACTCACCCATGTGAATAGCAAGTTTGTGCTGCCTATTGGTGAAAGGGCTCTGTTCTTTGCCACATGGACCTTAGAGTTATTTGAGTGTCTGCCTCACATGACAAATGGCTTCCCTTGGAGAGGACAACACAAGAGAGCGCACAGTGGAAGCCACAATGACTTTTATGATCTAGCCTTGGAACTCACACACCATCACCTCTACAATATCCTATTGGTTACATAGGTCTACCTTATTCATTGTGGGACATGACAATGGCCATTTTGGAGGCTGGTTAAAGACAGGATGAGAAGGGGTAAGAGCTAGGCAAAGATAAGATTTCAGGCAAAGTCCCAGCCTCAGCCTGATCCTGCAGGGAACGTGGAAGGTGTTGATTACACCTCAAAGTTTGTCTCACCCCAGGAAAAGGGATCTGACCTTTTCTAATCCCATACAGGAAGGTATTGAAATGGTATGTGAACTCCCACGTATTTCTGGCTCTCTATGCAAAGAAAACAGCTCCAGTAATCTGAAAGATCACACTAGGAAGAAGGTCACAGACGTTAGCTGTTTAAAACACACAGAAGCTGGAGAATGGGCTCAGACAATCAGTAAATGGAACAGAAGGAATCTAGGTGGGGTTCTAACAGTGTCCTTCTATTTCAGGTATGTCCTACTCTAGAATTCTCATTCGTAATGCTTTCTGTCTTGCAACATTTGGCTTTTGGCTTTGTCAAGATCCTCTGCTTTGCAACTGTGACCAAGAAATGTACACCTTTGTCAATTATACCTCAATTAAAAACAAGAATAGAGGCCCCCTAAATAAAGCATTTTTAGACCAGAAAAAAAAAAAGAAAAGAAATGCACACCTTTTACATACCTCTCTAGGGAGAATTTGACTTTCTAAAAGTCCCAGTTGATAGAATGCTGATAGCCAACATTCTCTCCATCTTGGTTTCCTAGGATTTTTGTTTTTGTTTTTGTTTTTAAATATATATTATTTTACAGTCTGAGTTGAGCCTCAGTGAAATAGTTCAATAGACAAAAGTTGCTTTGGGCAAACTTTGTTCTTCCCTTCGTCTCTCCTTTGGGCCCCTCATCCTGTCTTCTCACCAATTATTTATTCTCTGTCCACTTCTAGCTCTGAGCCAACCTGCAACTAATCTAAACTATTACTTTCCAGGCTGAATAATATCCTAGAACATAACCCCTTTCAAGACCATTTTCTTTCAAAGTAGGAAGTCTTGAAGATATATAGATAGATGCCGCAACTATTCTAGAAATTAGTTAGAATCTCATACCTGTGGGTGTTAAGAGAAATTCAGTGCTAGCAAGTCCCAGCCTGAGCTCACCAAAATTGGTGATGAAATTAAGCGATGAAATGGCTGAAACTAAGAGGAATAATTTGAGGAACCTCAGCACTCTCACTCTCAAACTGCATAGAGTCAAATGTACAGGTCTCCAAAATCAGCCTTCTTTTTCTTTGCCTCTTTTTATACTTTTTTCCTTAGTGTTTGTGGGAAGGATATAAAAAGCAATCCTCTAATGACTTGGCTTTGTCACAGGAAATTTAGATTCATTAAAAGTGAGTCACTCATTCATCTACCCAGGTCAAAATTGACTTTTGAACTTTGGTATTTACTTTTCTTGTGCTTACTTCAGTAGTTCAGCTCTGGTTCTCTTTTATAATCCACAGTACCTCGTTATATTTGTTAAGCTGTTTTAATATAGTGTAGGGCATGCCTATAGCACTCTCACAATAATACTGCCAAGCTGTCTCCAGATTTACTCAGAAATCAATTGAATTCAAATTGAAATAGTAATTAATGCTAAAGTTCTTTCCTCTGTTTTCAGCAAGCTGGCATCTGTTTCCATGGAAACAGGCTTCCCTGCAACCTGCAGTAAAAACACCAGAGACTGCTTATCAATTTTGGTGAGCTCTGGCTGGGACTTGCTCGGACTGAAATTCTCTAATACCAACAGATAAGAGATTCCAACTGATTTCTAGAATGAAGGGTGTTTTTTCACAAAAAGAAACAAAATGTATAACCAAGGACTAGTTATCTGAGGCAAGAAGTATTAACTAAAGACTGCTCAGCCAAACATTTAGCTGCAGCATCTATTTATTGGTAATTGCCCTGTGCCTCCTTCCATAATTTTTTTTTTTTTTTTTTTGCGGTACGCGGGCCTCTCACCGTTGTGGCCTCTCCCGCTGTGGAGCAGAGGCTCCGGACGCGCAGGCTCAGCGGCCATGGCTCACGGGCCCAGCCGCTCCGCGGCATGTGGGATCCTCCTGGACTGGGGCACGAACCCGCGTCCCCTGCATCGGCAGGCGGACTCTCAACCACTGCGCCACCAGGGAAGCCCGCATTTACCTTTTGACCAAGCAACAATTCCACATCAGATAATCTACTCTAAAGTCACGCCTCACACCTCCATAAATACACACACACACACACACACACACAAATATACAAACACACATAATAAAGGTTGGAATCAACCCAAATGTCCTTCAATAGAGGCTGTATAAATAAACTATATTACAGCCACAAAATGGAGTGTTATACAACTTTGGAAAATAATGAGGAAGATCTCTATGAGATGAAGTGGAATAACTTCCAGGATATACTGTTAAGAGAAAAATGCAAGGCACACAACAGTATACATAGTAGGCTGCCATATGGATAAGAAAGGAAGGGAAATAAAAATACGTATACGAAAATGAGCACTGTAAAGGTAAATCAGGAAACTAAAAAAGGCAGATTTCTCTGACTACCTCTTTGCATATGTTTTGATGCAGGAACTGCGTAAATGTTCCACTGTATTCAAAAATAGAATTTAAAAAATCCTAAAATTACAAACAAGTGGGAAAAAGTGATCCCGTGTGTCAGAATGGTTAAAAAAGAAAAAAAGAAAGAAAATTATTTCAAGTGATTATAGAACATAGTACTCTGATTGTACATCTTTACTGGCATAATAGTAAGAGCAAAAAGAACTGCAAAGAAACGATGATAATCTTTCTTCACGTAATAGTAGTATTGGAATAGTGATTTTGAAATCGTAAGTTAATGTTATCAGAAACCATATTTTCCGTGTAAGAGAAAAGAAAAACAAAGGTCAAGTCAAAGAAATTCAGTAAAACTTCTGTATTGTTAAATTTGGATTGAAAATTCCCATGTGGACTTGTGAAACTAGGCCACTAAAAGGGCCAAGAAGCGATCACACATCCAGTAGCAATGGGCACTTTTAGCTCTCACATCTCATTTTCCCTCTAAAATGAATCAGAGCTCATTGGAGAAATGGTTAATTTCAGGTCTGGGGCAGGGAAAATTTAAAGTTAGTCTGGTTCATCACATGGCAAAAGTAAGGAAGTGCTCAAAACTAACGGAAGTATGCCAAAAAGATACAAAGTAAGCAGGTTTTAAAAAGTTCTCATTGCTCTGGAATATTACTCAGCTGTACAAAGGATGAAATCATTCCATTTGCAGCAGCATGGATGGACCTAGAGATTATTATACTAAGGGAAGCAAGTCAGAGAAAGACAAATATTATATGATATCACTTATATGTGGAATCTAAGAAATAATACAAATGAACGTACTTACAAAACAGAAACAGACTCACAGACATAGAAAACAAATTTATGGTTACCAAAGGGAATAGGGAGGGGAGGCATAAATTAGGAGTATGGGATTAACAAATACACACTACATACTACTATATGTAAAACAGATAAGTAACAAGAATTTACTGTGTAACACACAGAACAATATTCAGTAGCTTGTAATAACCTATAATGGAAAATAATCTGAAAAAATAATATATGTATACGACTGAATCACTTTGCTGTACACCTGAAACTAACATAATATTATAAATCAACTATACTTCAATTTTTAAGTTACCATTGGTCAATTTTGGGAGGTTTTAAGCACCAAAAATCTTAACCTTAAGTGATGGTGTCCTACTGATACCCTCTAGTCAGTGGACTTCTGCCTGTCAGCACCTGTATTTCTTTGCCTGAGGTCTTTTTCTGGATGTTGAAGCCCTTTTGGCTGATAATACCAGGGAATTATTGCTCCCTACCAGCAGTATTCAAAAAATGACCGAAAGAAGTTGGTGGATAAATACCCCTCAAATGAGATAACTCTAAGACACATGTACTACACTAGCTCTCTGAGTTCTGCAGCAGGATTAATTAATTAATTGCAGTGGTTAATTGCAGTGGTAAACAGCTAAGTAAAACTCCCTGACTATCCTCCTTCTCTTCCCTGTCTCATTTCCCTATTCCCCTACCAGTGGTTTTGGAATCACCTCATATAACTACCTGTACTTGAGTCCTGTCTCAGGGTCTGTTTCTGGGAAAACACACACTTAGCTTATTATAATTCTCAAAATAAGAAAAAGGGGGGAAAATGAACTCACTTGCCATCACCAGAGATGATTTACTCTGAAAATTGCTAATTAAAGGGAAAGAATGAAGTAATCACCCTCGATGAAGAACTGAAATTCATTCCCAGTTGATCAGTGAATATTCTTCTTTGCAGCAGAATGGCAACTAATAAATGCAGAGTAATTGACAGATTTAGAAAATTATCATTCTATAACCACAAATGATATCATTGATCCAGGCATCAATGTACATTAAAACCATTATGTAAGAGGGTGATGGGAAAGAGAAAAACTTTCAGTTTTCAGGAGACATATTAATAAAGGTAGATGTTAAATGAAAACATGAGGAAAAATTCTGAGAAATCCAGATTATGAGATATGCCACTAGTCAACTGTCCTGATCACTTTAAAAAGTCAATATCATAAGAATAAGTTGTAGGGATGACTATTCTAGGATAAGCGTTTAAGGAAACCAAACCAAATGTAATGAGTGAAACTTGATTAGATACTGTGTAGAAAAAAAATGTTATAAAAAGGACATTCGGGGGGAAATTGCCATTTTTATATGGACAGAGTATTACATAAGGTAAGGGAACCATTAATTTTCCTAGTTGCAATAATGATGTGGAGGTTATATAGGAGTTGACCTTATTCTTAGGAAACGTATGTGGAAGCATTTAGGGATGAATTGTCATGATGATGCTTGCAACTTAACTTATGTTTAAATGTTGTGTGTGCGTGTGTGTGTGTGTGTGTGTGTGTGTCTGTTTAGAGATAGAGGTGACAATGGAAGAAATGAGAGCAAGAGAATAATATGATAAAACATTAACAGCTGTTGGAACTCAGTATCAAATATATGGGAGTTCTTTGTACTATTCTTTCAACTTTCTATGTATCTGAAAATGATCATCATAAAATTGAAGAAATATACATCTGAGGTAAATATGGCAAAATATCAATATTTTTAAAACAGATGGTGGAGACATCCTTGTTTATTATGTTACTTTCTATGTTTCTCTTTATGGTTGACATGTTTCATAATATAAGTTAATAAATAAATAAACAAAACAAAGCACTAAAGAAATAAGTAGGAGTTGATGAGTTGAAGAAAGGGAAGACTGTATTTCAAGCTGAAGGAACAAAATGTGCAAAGCCTATGCCATACAGGAGCATGTTTTCCTGATTACTGGGGAAGGGTCTGGAGGAATGCACTATGAAGCTAGATGGGCTGGCAGGAAGATCATGCAGGGCCTTGAGGACAGGCAAAAGGGCACAGAATTTAAGATGAAGGGAATGAAGAACTACAAAAAGCCTTTAAGCTAAGGAGAAACATAAATCGGAGAGGCATAGACAAGAGTAAGGAGCAGTCATGAATCTGTGGTAACAGTCAAGGTGAGAGGTGACTCAGGCCTAATCCCTGCCTGGACCAATGGGAATGGAGGTTTTGAAGAAGGAGAAATTTATTTTCAAGAATTGCCCATCCAAAGCACTATTGCTCATAATACTTTCCAATTAGAGGAACATAGAGACACTGGATCAACCCTAATGAGAAACCTCATTAGGAAGTGAATGCTTTCTAAATTCACTAAGATGAGCACCCAACTTTACAACAAATGAATATTTGTAGAACCTCTGTGGGAAGATACTTTATCTTATCAAAAGAAGAATTTGAGCCAAGAGGGGAAACTTTCAGTTGTGGTGGTTTATTTATTGAAATTTCTCTTTTCCAAAACCAGGCACATTCTAATAAATGTTATCAAAATGGAAGGAACTCTTATAAAACTCCACCATGATTACATTCTCTCAGATTTTAGTCACTTTCTGTCATTTGATAAATACACATCTGTCCCTTGGCTTATCATTTTAGCACTACTTTAGCCAGAAAAAGAAAAAGAGGAAAGAAGAGATGGATAAAGAGCTGCTTCTAACCTGTGGGAGATCTTTGTGTGAATTAGAAGGTTCTCCTTCCTCGATAATTTCTTAATAGATAACTACATTGTATCAATAGCAGGTAGACGCTAAATGGCCCCATGGTCCCCACCTCCAGGAGTTCACACCTTTGTATAGTTCCCTCTGCTTGAGTGTGGGCAGGGCCTATGACTTGCTTTTAACCAATAGAATATGGCAAAGGTGATGGAATATCACTCCTGTAATTACATTACATTACATGACTCCATCTTGCTAGCAAACTTGCTATCTTTCTGCCTTGTTGGCTTTGGAGAAGCAAGCTGCCATGTGGTGAGAGGGCCTTTGGAGAGGGACACATGGCAAGGAACTATGAGAAGCCTCTAGAAGCTGAGAGTGGCCTCCAGCCAATAACCAGTGCAAAGCTGGAGCCCTCGGTCTTACAGCCACGAAATGAATCCTGCCAATGACCCCCAGAGCCTGGTAGCAGATCCATTGCCACTAGAGCCTCCAGATGAGAACACAGCTCTGGCCAACACGTGGATTGCAGCCCAGTAGAGGACCCAGCTAAACCATGCCCAGAGTCCTGACCCACAGAAACTGTGAGACAACAAATGTGTGTTTTTGTAAGCCACTAAATTTGTGGCAATTTATCATGCAGCAATAGACAACTAATACATACAGTCTCAGCAATGACACACAGCGACGAGTTGTTGACCCACTTTAGGTGATTGTATCTGTCTCGAAACTCCCTCTGCCTCCCTCTGCTAAGAATACATGTGTTTGCATATATGCCCACCAGGATAATCCAAAATAAACTCCGCATCTCAAGATCCTTAATCACATCTTTTGCCTTATAATTAATAATCACAGATTCTTGGCATTAGGGAGTACATATACCATGCGGGGGTTCACTTTTCAGGCTACCACAGTGACCCTAGAAGTGGCCTATGTGTAAAGGACAGGGAGGACAGGAGAGCAGGACAAGAAAGCAGTGGAACACTATCTTTAGGGCTAAAGCATCCAGTGATGTTGTAAGTGAAACGGCTTTGTAAGTTGTTGGCTAGAACACATGCATCTCACTAAAAATTGGACAAGGCCTGTTCAAACTCATCCCACGTGAGTCTGAAGATCTTTTCAGAGCCTGAAAGCAGCAGCTGCTTGTGCCCAGGCATACCCCCACCCTCCATCACTGCACACTTCCACCCTCCTCAGCACGTAAGCCACACACGCTCCATCCCCAGGTGAGGTGACTGAGACAGGTGCAGAGTAAAGGGGACTGCTTACTGGGGGCATCCAGACACTCAAAGTACAGTCAGGGGCAGGCATTGACCGTGTACTCCAGGACTCAGCCAAGAGGCCTGGGGTGTCTACACTCCCCTTCAGTGCTCTCGTATAAGTTAATTCTGTAGATGTCCACAGTGTGAATGGTACCCCCATAGATATGGGAACCTTGTACAGTGCACAGTCTGAACGACTTTACACAGAGACTGGGGGCAGGAGGGTGTCATGAGGAGCAGTGCTCATTCTAGAATCCTGAAATCACATTGCTAAACCAAATCTCCAGAAGACGCGGTTCAGTTGGCTGCCTCAAAGGACATAAACATCTAAAAATAATAACCTCGATACGTGAATACCTACCCTATTTTAAAGCATTCCATAATTGCTAGTAATGCGCAGCATATGGCTACGCTCACATCTTTTCAGTGTTGCTGAGCTTTCGTTGCCTACTGAGGAGCAGTGAGCTTCAGCACACTTTATGTGTTTGTGAGAAGTAAAATGAATTCAAATATCGGCACTTCAGTCTATGGAGGACCCCTAGATATCACTACCTAACTGGCGATGTGAGTCAATCACCCACTTTGGCTAAGGTTCAAAAGGGCTCCGTGGTTTTTGACGTTGCATATATACAGCTTGATAACAGCCAAGTCAGTAGAAAGAACTTGTCATGGTTAGTTGTGACCACTTAAGTCAGACTAAAAAGAAGACGACACTAATGCCATCTATGGAAATATCCTAAATTCACTTAGGGACCTATAAACCCATTCCCAAATACAGTCATGCTGACTTTGACAAATCATAATTTGTTTTATTCTTTTCATGTACACACTGACTACCTTGATGACCCTTTACTTCCTATTAACCTCCTAGTAGATATCTAAGAATAGCAGATAAATCTTCCTGTCTTTTGGAAGAGATCATTTTAATATAATCAAAGCTGCACTGACGTCTGTGTGGATTACATCCATTGCTTCCTTTATATCTGCATGGCCTGTCAATCTATCAAGCAAAGACCATCATTGATTCTAGCATGATTATCCCTGCTGCTTGAACTCATCTGATAATTGCAAATTTTAAAATAGATAGTTTTATTATCATCCCAATTGTTGAAGCTAAGCTTACTCATCCATTAGAATCAGACTTAGCCACTTTCATATGTGCGCACTAGCCGGATGCATATCATTTTCTTTAAGAGCGGATGAGTCACAAGACTGATCAGTCAGTCTCCAGGCCCCCAAACATATGTCGGTACCCTGGTGATTTCATTCTAACTAAAAAAATAGCCCCAGAGAAAATGTTTTCCAAAATAGTATTCTTTCAGTACTCCACCTCGTTCTCAAACATAGTAAAATCAAAATAAGTTATTCCCGCAATATTAGCCTGGATAGGGCACAAGCATGGGTTTTCACCAGGCCTCAGAAAACCCCATCTGACTAGAGAGAGGCTGATCCCAAATGTCTTCTCCCCTCAGAAGTCAATTCAAATTGCTGTTAATCATATTTTTATATTTTTCCCAGATGATCTATTTTACTTGCATAGAGCTAACTTCAGGAGACTTAAAAGATGATAGAACCATATACCAAAATGAGAACAAAATAGTCTTAGCCACACCCTTTTCAAAATAAAGCGGAGCCAAGCAAACTTGTAGAGTTCAGTTATTTTTATTTTCCTCTATGTTAGTTCCGAGTTTCTTTCTCACCTTATTGCACTGTCAAAGACCTCCAGTACAATGATGATGGCAGGCAACCTTGTCCTGTTCTCAATCACAAAGTAAAAGCTTTCAGCATTTCATGATTAAGAATAGTACTTGTGGTAGCTTTCTTCTGTCGATAACTTTATCAGTTTTAAAAAGTTCTCTTTTGGGGCTTCCCTGGTGGCGCAGTGGTTGAGAGTCCACCTGCCGATGCAGGGGACGCGGGTTCGTGCCCCGGTCTGGGAAGATCCCATATGCTGCGGAGTGGCTGGGCCCGTGAGCCATGGCCGCTGAGCCTGCGCATCCGGAGCCTTGCTCTGCACTGGGAGAGGCCACAACAGTGAGAGGCCCACGTACCGAAAAAAAAAAAGTTCTCTTTTATTGCAAGTTTGCTTATTGGAGTATTTACCTCCATAGATGGATATAGAATGTTATCAAATTTTTTTCAGCATCCATGGAGATGATAATATGACTTTTGTCCTTAATCCTGTTATTGTGGTGAATTACACAGATTAATTTTCTAGTATTAAACCAACCTTGCCTTTCTGGAATAAACTCAACTTGATTCAGACGTATTATATTTTTTATATATTGATAAAGTTGAATGACTATTAGATTGTTTGGATATTACATACATGTTCTCAAGGGACATTTTCCTGAAGTATTATTTCTTATGATATCCTTTTTAGATTTTTATTATCTTAGTTATGCTGGTCTCATAAAATGACTTGGAACATGTTCCATTTTTTTTCCTGTATTTTAGATGAGGTTTTGCCAGATTGGCATTCTATTTTCCTTAAATGTTTGGTAAATAGAATTTACTAGTGAAGTCATTTGGGAATTTTCTTTGTAGAAAATCTTCTAAATTCCATTTTTTAAAATGTTGTATTAATCAGGCCCTCTTTTCTTGTGCAGGCTTATAAAGTATCTTTCTATAAATGTGTCTGGTTAATATAAATTTTAAAAATTTATTTGCATAAAGTTGTATATAATAGCTTCTATTTTTATATCTGTAGAATGTGCAGTGATATTTTGTGATTTTTTTATCTATTTTATTTGATTCAAAGTACCAATTTTATCCTTGCTGATTCTCTTGTACTTTTTTTCCATTTGATTAATTTTTGTGTTTTATTATTTTCTTCTTTCTACTTCCTCTGAGTTTAATTTGCCTTCCTTTTCCTAATTTCTTGAAATGAATGCTTAGCTCATTCATTTTCAGCCTTCCTCATATGATACATGGGTTAAAATCTCCAGCTTCCAGCTGAAGGCCAGCAAGAACTGAGGCTCTTGAATGCTGCCAACAACCATATGAGCATGGAAATAGATTCTTCCCCAGCAGAGCCTCAAATGAGAACCCCATTCTGGCCAACACCTTCATTGCAGCCTTGCAAAGGACCCAGCTAACCCATGTCCAGTCTCCTGATCCACATAAACTATGAGCTAATAAATACCTGTTATTTTAAGCCACTAAGTTTGTGGTAATATGGTTATGCAGCAGTAGATAACTAAAATAATGTGTTTGTGTCACCTTTATTACTGAAGGAAATGACTGCTGAGTATAGAATTCTAGGATGGTGGTTGTTTTCTTTCAACATTTTAAAGATGCCATCCCAAGGTATTTGGGCTTGTCTCCTTATGCAGCTGGTTAATTTTCGTTTGCCAGATATCACATTTATAAAATATTTATAGAAATAATATGAGGCATAGAATCATGTTAGCCTCCTCCAGAGTAGGTTTTCATTTGCTTCTGCCATGGTCTGGGGACTTAGGTAACCCAAGATCACTTGAATCCACTCAGGGATTGAAACAAGTTGAGCTGCAGTATCTGTGAGGGTGCACCCTCACTCCTAGGATATAGCCTGTCTATGGTGCCAAGGCCACAGAGTCCTGAATGCCATACCTTGTATCTCTATCCTTATAAAGCTATCAAAAGTGGCATTCAAGGCTGCTAAAATTCAAGCGTTTTAGGCTCTCAGTCACCTGGTAAGGAATTGGCAAATGCCCCAGGTGAAAAGTGACCCCCAACTCTGGTTCACTCCCTAGGTAACCATCTTCTTTCCTATTGCCCCTGGTCCAGTAATTCTTCACTCTATTTTTAGCTATCTGAACTGGCACTTTGCAGAATGTTTTAAATATAATATAATATTATCATGTATTAATATGTATAACATATTAATATATGCTATAATATAATTATACACCATTATATATTATTATGTATTAATAATAATATATTATATTCAATATAATACATAATATTATATAGTGTACTCATTATTATGTATCTATATCTATATCTCCCAGCTTCTTTTTTTTTAGCTGTCTTCAGCAGGAGGGTCCACCCTTACCAGCAGAGGAAGTTCTATATCCAGGATCAGCAAAATCAGTTCATCTGTACCCTCTTAACCCAGGTTCTCTGCTCTTCCCACTTAACCTGTATCACTACCCTGATGGTGTCCCTTCTACTCCATTCTCATTCTGCTTCCAATCTGCCAGAGCCTGTGTAAGATACAGGAATGCTGAGCGCATCATCCACAGTGCAGTTCATGCATTTATTTACACTGAAGACTATCTCAATTCCAAACTCCAAAGAAGAAAACCTTAGTTTTCTCTTCACTGGCTCCACATCCAGATTTTATCAATTATCCAATTTAGCTAGCACTCAGGGACAGAACTTAGGCAGAACTAATCTAGTTCTATTTTTATTTTTTCTGTGAAATGGCAGGCATATATCCAGCTCTCTGACAAGTGAGGAACTGGATGTAAAAATGTCTTTAAAACTGCAATGCTCTATACAGAAATGAGGTTGCATATGCAATTCTAGGCCTTTTACATTGACTACTTTTGTTCCTCTGTCTCTATCTGTACTCCAACAGTAGTATGTAGCCTCTAGTCTTTCCCTCTCTCAATGGAAACTTTTTTAAAGCACCTTACCCCAGCAAATAATTTAACACATTTATTCCTCCACCTTTTACCTCCCTGAGTCTTCTTACTTCTTTAAATTTAAAAAAGTGGTACTTTTAATGTTATAATCATCATCTTCTCAGGATTATTTTAGCTATGTTGAAGCATAGAAAAAGTAGACCAAGCTCCAGGTAGGGAATTCATCTATCTACCAGCTAAATTCAAAGAAGTATAATTTAATAAATTTGCTATTCATTATCAAGGCAGATTCATATATAGTTCATACCATAAGCAAAAGAAGTTTTAAAGTCTCTCAAGTGTGATTTTTGAATATTTTTAACATGTTATTTCTTTCTTCATGGATATCCCTCAAGGTCAATAGGTATTGATCTAATTCATTTTTAATAGCTGCACAGTATGAATATATTACAATTTATTTGATAATTTTCCTATTGATATATATTTGGATTGTTTACAGGCTTTTTTTGTCCCCACAAACAATGATGCAACAAATATTAAATGTAAGACCACTTGTTCAAAGAGAATCAATTCTCAAGTAGTATAGGAGTGTTCTTCAGTCAAAAGTATCAAGTAGATGCCCACTTCCGGTAGACCTTCAAACACACTCTTAACACAAGTTTGAGTAAACTATTTAGTCCTATATCCCTCTGGTCACAGGCAAAGTCATGCCAACAAACTCACACATTATATAACCTTGTTACCCTTGCCTCTCAGAGACGCCCAACTTTAAAACAACGTCATCGGGCTTCCCTGGTGAAGCAGTGGTTCAGGGTCCGCCTGCCGATGCGGGGGACGCGGGTTCGTGTCCCGGTCTGGGAGGATCCCGAGTGCCGCGGAGCGGCTGCGCCCATGAGCCATGGCCGATGAGCCTGCGCGTCCGGAGCCTGTTGCTCCGCAACGGGAGAGGCCACAACAGTGAGAGGCCCGCGTACCGCAAAAAAAAAAAAAAAAAAAAAAATCATCAACGACAACAAAACCCCACATCATTTTAAATCAAACACTCTAAAATGACTGTGCGAGATGCATTCCACAGCATGAACACTGACCTTTGTTTTCGCCCTCATCTCATTTTCAACTAGGGTAGAAATTTTAGAAGGGGTCATAACAACTGTGTCTATGGCTTCTTGCCTGCACAGGCCAGGTTTCATTTATCCAGGCCTGCTGCTGACTTCCTAGCACTGTCAATTCCCTGTTGATGTGATGATTTCAATTGGTTTCGCATATCTAACACCTGTTGTCTTTTCTTAAGCAGTGAGTCAATTCAGCCACAAGCCAGTTATTGCTTGGCCCTGAATATCCCGTCTGGTGTTTTCCATCCTTTTTCTTCCCTCCCCACCCCGGCCCTCAACTTCAGTGCCTCTCCCTCATCACAGTACTGTTCTGATCAGAAGGGTTGTAATTTTTTTTCTTTCCAAAGAGTTGGTTCCATGACCCATGCCATTACTGAATGCCAATTAGCTTCTGTTTTTCACCACCATTAAATTGTTACTATTGAATAAACACTGAGCTATTGAGACAATAGCAGCAGTATTACCAGACCTAACACGCTGCCTTTGATCTGGGTGCTCAAGTTGCGTGATAAGCCAGCATTTCAGCATCCACATCACCAAAAGAGTCCAGAATGCACCTCTGTGACATAAAAATTATTTTGAGCAGAAGGCATTTGAGTTCCTGAAATTCTTTCTCTGCCTAAAAGCAGAGCCTCCTAAAAGAACTCAGTTGTCGTAAATTCCCTCCTCAGGAGCAACCAGGGAAGATTGACTCATTACTGGAGATAAAAAGTCTCTACACCGCACCTAAACAGACATTGTCACAAAACTATCGTATCTCCCTCTCCTAAGGGGCAATCTATCTCTCCACAAAGTCATTTGTTTTCCCATAATGCTCTTCATCCTCTCCCCCTTCCCCTATTAAGATGGTATATAAGCCCCAAATGCTAAACATCCCTTTGAGTTACATTTCTTTGTGAGCTCCCCAACGTACATGATTGAAATCTGCCTTTTCTTTAGCTGATCTGTCTCTTGTCAGTTTAATTTGCAATCCCCAAACACTCAATAGAGCAAGTAGAGGAAAAGTTCTTCCTCCCTGATGTTACTAATGAAGGGGAAGATAAAGGTGAAACATGGAAAAAACAATGGTTTCACAGCAGAGGAAATAAAAGCAGATTTGCTATATCCCCTCAATCTACTTCTATTATTGTGTTCCTGACATCCTTCTAAAACAGAAAATTTAAATAAATCTGAGTAGTAATTAGACAGGAAGAGAAACCAGAATGAATTATCAAAACTTCATAACTAAAAGATGTCACTTAAAAACACACTTTTTTGTTCAGTTACACATGTAAAGGAGACTTATGGCCTAGTTTCTTTGAAGGAATCAGACGGGACAAATTCCCACCTGCCTTGCTCTCTTCCAGATGGAAACTGTTAAGTTGACTTTTTAATAAATTTATTTTTCGACAAATATCATATTTGTTTGATTAAATGCCTCAATTATCCTCCGGAAATACTCTTGCCAGTTTTTCTTTTCTTAGAAAATTCAATTCTATGCTTACAGAGGGTCTATTAAGAGGGCTTGACCCAGACTAGGAACTAACTAATATGAACAAGTTAATTCTCACTGGGATAGAGCTTAACTTGGTCCCTCGTGGTGGCCATAGAGGTACACCATTTCGGCCTCCCTTTAAGAGACCCTGCTTGGGCGAGCATTGTTCATTGACAGCCCCCAGCTGCTGCACCTTTAGGACCCACTGCAGCATTCCTGCCAAGGCCACATGCTCCCCAGGCTGCCCCACCCAGTGACCGCAAGATGGGGGCACCAGAGCTGGGCCATTCTGCCGGACGTGGGACGTCTCTGATGGGCGGTCTTTGCTCTGGGGCTCCCCATTGGCCTGGTGAGGACTTCCTCAGAGCTGTGCTCCTCTGAAGATCTTCCCACCCCATCCTCTGTTCTTACTTCTCCTTTCTTAGGGGTTAGACGTGCATCACAGTCTGAGGACTCTCCCTGCCTACTCCTCCTCCTTCCCCCTTTATCATTCACAGGTATTTCTCCCAATAAGTCTCCTTTGCATCTAATCCCATCTTCTAGGAGGACCTGAATGGACTCCGCCCACAATCACCACAAATCCTGAATTACAGTGGTTCATTTTTAGTCTGTTTTGTTTTGTTTTTTGCGGTACACGGCCCTCTCACTGCTGTGGCCTCTCCCGTTGCAGAGCACAGGCTCCGGACGCGCAGGCTCAGCGGCCATGGCTCACGGGCCCAGCTGCTCCGCGGCATGTGGGATCTTCCCGGACCGGGGCACGAACCCGTGTCCCCTGCATCGGCAGGCGGACTCTCAACCACTGCGCCACCAGGGAAGCCCCCAGTGGTTCATTTTTGCATAGCATCAGGTATAGCACAGGCCAAACATGTCTCACTAGATACTATAAAAAGTCCACAGAGTAATAAAAGCTATCATTCATTCATCAATTTTCATGTGCCAGACACTACATTCAATTCTTTTTGTAAGTAATTTCAGTTAAGCCTCATAGCAACCATATAAGTAATATTATCACAGTTTTATAGTGATATGCCCAAGGGCACATTGCTACTTACGTTTCAAAAAAAACTGGGATTTAAATCCAATTCTATCAAATTTCAAAACACATGTTCTTCTCTGTACTATACTGCCTTCCAGCAGTAATAATAATAATTACTCTAAATGTTAGCTTGTATGAGGTACTGGACACTAGGCTAAGAATTTTACGAGCGTTACCTCATGGAATTCTCACAACAGCCTTGCAAAGTAGATATTATTATGATTTCCCATTTTACAGATCAGGAAACTGAAGCTTAACAAAGAAATAACATATCACAGAGTATTGATTCCTGGGACAAACTGGAAGAGTTGTTCCATTATAGTAAATCTTATGATAGATGTAAATCGAGAAGATTTTACTGAACTGTGATTTTGCGAATGGCAATGTCATTTAGATGTTTTCTCCCGGATTCTGGCCTTGTTACTTATATTCTAAACATTCCAATGCCCTCTCTTAGCACTCTTGGGCCTTCTATGTTGAGCCTTCAACACTGTAGGTCAAGAGAACCTCTGACATTGTTTAGCCAATGTTACTTTCTAGCCCCAGGACACTTCATAAACACTAGGTTCATTCTGAAAAAACTTTCCCAGCATGCGAATCTGGTTTCCTAGAAAATACACCTCTGAATTCGTTAACAAAGGATATGGTCTACGCAGAGTTGATTCTGGTTTTTGTGTAGTTTGGAAGCTATTCTATTATATTCTTTCCTGAGCTGCATATTAACTACAAAGAATGTACCACCATATAACAGTTAATCCATTTTTTTCCCCTCAGAAACACGCTTGGATTTCTTTCTCTTCCCTCTGATGTGATCGCCACCCACACCCACCCACCAGTGAGATTAAAATTCTTTAACAAGAAAATAATAAAAGCTGAATAAATGCCCTCCAGCATGAAAAAACTGCAGCAGAGGCAGTGGGAAAAAAATTCTCTGAGTTCGGCTTTTGTGATTCTGTTTAAGATGTGGAAGGAGGGCTGCTCTTGTTCCTCCAAGAGGCTTCTGGATGCTTTTTGTAAATCTAGCTCTCTGCCCTGCCCAGAGAGTGGCAGTGGGTGGGTAAATGTGGAAAGGGTGGAAAAAAGGAACAAAAGTATGGCCACCAAGAGGGGAATGCGGGGTGGTGGTGCGGGTGGTGGTGGTGGGATGAATTGGGAGATTGGAATTGACATGTATACACTGATATGTATAAAATAGATAACTAATAAGAACGTGCTGTATAAAAAAATAAAATAAAATTCAAAAAGAATGAAAAATTTTTAAAAATCACTGCTTACATCAATCCCAAATTCATCATGCTGCAATTTAAGCTGATTTTCTCTTCTGCTGTCCTCACTGGCAATTGAGCAGGTTTCATCTCCTTTTCTATGTTTTTTAAAGACATTTTACAATTTCTCCTTGATCTTTCCTTTGGTTGACTAAAAAGCTCAGACTCCCACCACGTTATTGTGTCTTATATATAACCTTTAAATCACCCTCTGGCTCCCGGTGACCTTTCTACAAGTTCTTCTTGCCTCTCCTTATGGCTGTCTATAGCTGGCTAACACACCACCACGAACATATGGCATTAAAACAGCAACAATTATTTATCAATATTTCTCACGGGTCTGGGGAGCTGACTGGGCTCAGCTAGCTGGTTTTCCCTTGGGGTTCTCCCACGTGGTTGTAGTCAGACAGCGACTGGGCCTGGAGTCATCATGAAAGCTTCCTTCCTTACCTGTCTGGAGAACGACGCTGGCTGACAGCTAGGACCCCAGCTGGGGCTGTCAGCCACAAAACCCACGTGTGGCCTGTCCCTGTGGCCTGGGTTGGGTTCCAAGAGTGAGACTCCCGAGAGACACAGAGAGCCAGACCAAAGCTGTCTCTTCCTTTATGATACAGCCTTGGGAGTCATAGAGTATTGCTTTCACCACGTTTCATTTGCTAGAAGCAAATCGCTCTGGCTGGCCCATGTCCAAGGGCAGGGGAATTCAGATTCCACCACTTAAAGGGAGGAGTAACAAAAAGTCGGCAGCCAGGGGTTAAGACTGTAACATATCTCTTTAGTTGGGAAACCCAGTGTCCTTTCAGTGCGTAGGAAGCAAGTGGGGCTGGCCACAAGAGGCTAGAATTAGAACTCAGGGGGTCTGTCAGGGATTTTAGGGCTGTTTGTGGCCATTGCCAGAGAAAATGTAAAAAGGAGCCAGGGACAAGGTCCAGAGTGGGGAAGGTCAGCACAAGTTGCTGCAGCAAGATGGTGGCCCCAAAGAAAACCCAGATCTGAGGATAGAGGCTGTTTTATGTGAGGGTGACCCATATATGCAGAGAGAACGAGGCCAGAAGAGCAGCTGTCAAAATGAAAGAGCACGTAGAGAGCCACCCCTGATAGAGCGAGGCGAGTATTGTTTCCAGAGCTACAATTGTGGTACCACCCAGGTTCGGCTCAGGGCTCTTCCCAGGAACAGACCTGTGCTGAGTACACAGGAGGCTTGGTGTCACAGCACCTGCCTCTGATCACTACCCCTGCCTCACTGATGGGCACCGTTGCCCAACCAAGAGGAAGGGCAAAACCACCCAGAAAGGAATAAGGCTGCTCTTAGAAGGCTGAGTTCTGAGAAGCTGCCGCAGGCAGTGGCGGGGTAATTGAGCACAATACGCCCCTGCTTTTCCATAGGAACAAACTGGAGTTCTGCTGAGATCCTTCTATTTATTCATCTAAAGAGAGAACGAGGTCAGGAAGGAGGCAGAGGCAGTGAGTTCTAACTTGAGAAGCAAGGAGACTGACTGGAGCCAGGGATGCTCATGGCTGGAACCACGACATCTGCAAGTCGACCTCCAAGAAGACACCTGTTAGATACACACGACTATATATAAAATAGATAACTAATGAGGACCTACTGTATAGCACGGGGAACTCTACTAAATATTCTGTAATAACCTATATGGGAAAAGAATCTGAAAAAGAAGAGATATATGTATATGTGTAACTGAATCACTTAGCTGTACACCTGAAACTAACACAACACCGTAAATCAACTATACTTCGATTAAAAAGAGAACAATAAAGCTCCAAAATATGCTAAGTGAAACCCCCCCAAAAAAGGAATGAAATACTGATACATGCTACAACATGTACGAAGCTCCAAGCGTGCTAACTAAAGTAAAGCGCTCACAAAAGAAATAACGGAAACACCTGTTAGCTTAAGCCCTGGCACAGCGTGTGCTCATTGAATGCTTTTGCTAAGTCATACAGAACTGAGAGAAACCATCTTGACCCAGGCAATGCAGTGGCCAGCCCTGTGGCTTCTGTTGTGTGTAGTGAGAAGGGGCAAAGCAGGAGGATTTTAAAACACAAAATGTACCCTGCTCCTCTAAATTTCATGCTCACCCGAACGACAGAAATGACTCTTCACTGTGAGTTCACATCTAGATTGTAATCTCATGCCCAAAACTACACAGGCACGCGCGCGCACACACACACACACACACACACACACAACCACTCTGCCAATTCCTTTCCCTTTAACAGCAGCTCCCTCTGTGAAGTGTACACAGCCCCTGGAAGAGCTGGTGCCATGGTTACCTCTATGTGTGAATGAGTTGTCACACTGATGGAACGTGGTGACACCGTCCCCTTATTTTTTTTTCCCTCATTGTTCATTCAGACAGTGTTTATGAACCCCAGGACAGGAAGGGCACCAGGCAGAATGAAGTTGGCAAAGACGCATAAGGTAGAGTCCTGTCCCCCAGGAGTAACAATTGAGCAACAGGACTTGACAGACAAATCATTCACACCACAACCTGCAAGTGCGGAGAACATTTAGCTTCTTTGATCGTGTCTACAGGTAATGTCATGCCCCCCTGTGAGTGAGCAGGAGAGCCAGTTAGTTAAGGGCTCAATCTGGTTCAAGTTGTAAGCCTATTCACCAGCGCCTCGACCTGCCATCCTCTCTGAGCTGGTGCGGCAGCCAGGGTCCCAGGAGTAGGATGCTATCCAGACAGGATCTTTTAAGCGTGAAAGGAGGATGCTGCAACCATTACACTGGGACAATTGGAATCAACTGGGACCATCTGGGGCGAACCAGGACAGAAAGTCATTCTACCTAGCAGCAAGCCACATGCAAAGGGGGTTTGTTTAATTAAAGGCTGTTGTCACAAATGAACTTATTTACAAACAGAAGCTGACTCACAGACATAGAGAATAGACTTGTGGATGCCAAGGGGGAGGGGGCTGGGGAAGGGAAGGATTGGGAGTTTGGGAATAGCAGATGCAAACTATCATACATAGAATGGATAAACGATAAGGTCTTACTGTATAGCATGGGGAACTATATTCAATATCCTGTAATAAACCATAATGGGAAAGAATATGAAAAGAATGTGTATATATGTGTGTGTATATAACTGAATCACTTTGCTGTACACCAGAAACTAAGACAACATTGTAAATCAACTATACTTCAATTAAAAAAAAAAGACTACTGTCAAAGGTGTTGATAGGGTTAAAAGAAGCCAAGGAGACACTGGGAAGCACCAAGGTTCATAAAAGCAGGAGGGTGCTGCCCCCCTTAAGTCTAAAAGGGTAAAAAGAGGGAGGGGTTCTAGAGCCCGATGAGACTTCTAGACTCAGAAGAGGGCTGCCCTTGAGTAGGGGAATGCAGTCACTTCTAAGCTACTGCCAGATAGGGAGGGAGCAGAAGGAAAATACCCCACTCTCTCTTTCCACCCACACTCTGGCCTCCGGATGGTGCCTTCCACTGGTGAAGCGCCCAGAAGCCAGACAGCAAGGGAGCCCAGTTGACACAACCTGTGAAAGTCAGTCTCCTGAGGTCCAGAGCGAGATGGAAAAGGGTGGAAGTGGATCTTATGTTAGGAGGTGGGGGGGGGAGAATAAATAACACAAGGTTCAGTGGTGGAAAGAACTTATATATCCTCGTGATGACAGGAGAGGCATGAGGTCCTCGGGCAAGGTGATCTCTGCTTGCAAGGCAACAAGGAGAGCACCTCAGTTCCCCTTGAATGTCCTGCCTGCGTCATCCACTGAGGGTTGTGCATGGTACAACCCCAGGCTGCTAACCCTCTCAGCTTGTTTAGGGCTCAGTGGCGACCTGGCCTCACCTCAACCCTCACTGGTCACTGACTAATCCCTGGGTCTCTACCAAGTGCTCCATCCCACCTGCCGGCCCAGCCGTCCACCCTGAGACTCAGCTGAAGGGTCCCTCATCCTGCCACGGGGGGTCCTTATGAAAAGTCGATGGGTACTCAACTCTGAGTTTATGGCACGTGCCAATTGGGAGCTGGCACTGCCAGCAAGTTAAGCCCAGGGTCTTCCTCTGTCCAGCCATGCTGTGCCTGATTCATTCTTGGTGTCACCCTAACTTCTGTCTAAATCACCACCACCCCCATCTCCTCACTGAAGCCTAGAGAGATAAGAATCAGGAAGCCACACCTACTTGGTTTGTTTGTTCTCCTTTTTCTTTCTTTCTCACTTTGCTCTAGGAGGGAAAGGGGCTCAGCTGTCTCTTATTTTCCCTGGGTAAGCCTCATCATTTTGCTGTATGGACTCGGCGTGTTTCTGTTCTACTCCAGGTCCTTGAGGCTGGATATGCTGAGGTGCAAGAGGGGAATGAGAGAGGGGTCTGCTTTCAAAATTGAGCAAATCCTTTCTGAAGATCATAGCTGAACTTACAAGGCTGTTTCCTGCCGCACAATCATATTTTGTGAACATCATCATGTTTTTGTGTATTTCTTCTTTAACACTTACCACTAGCGTGTGAGTACACGTACACGTACACACACACACACACACACACACACACAACCTCAAAATAGGTCTAGGCAATTGAGCATCCTGGGTCAATTAGGATAAGATCACATGCTCAGGAAAGCAAAATAGAAAACGACATCAATATTTTAAAAATATTAATCCCCCTTAAAATTTTAATTTCCTTTTCCCAGCTGCATTCTGGAAGCCTGAGCTTTAAAGTGAAGGGCACTCATACCTGCGTGAACCTGGATTGGAACCCTGTCTCTGCCCCTCCTTAGCCACGTAACCTTGAGCAAGTCACTTCACCTCTCTGAGCTTCACCTTCCTTCTGTGTGAAATGAGCGTGCTCACGCCTGCCCCTCAGTGTCATGGCAAGGGATAAAGGAATTGGCAAAGAGCCTCGCCCATCATAGGTGTTTCAGTGACATTCATCTCTGGCCCTGAGAGCCAACCCTGAGTAAAAGCAGAAGTACAGGCTCCAGAGCTGTTTGAAAACACAGGGGCTAGAATTTCCCGACCTATGGTTCTTGATCTCACAGAACTGAGCCACGTGGGACAGGAACTAGAATTGATTGAGCATCTCCTATGGGAAAGGCACAGGAGTAGAGCTCTGTTAGCCCTTATAAATGATCTCATCTCCAATGAACAGGAGAAAATGAGGCTCAGAGAGATTAAGTAATTTGCCTGAGTCGTTTACTTCTTGTTAGTAGATGCGGAAGTACTTTTTGTTAGAAATATATCATTCTTCAAGCACGTCTGCACTTTAGAAGATACTACTGCATGCTCTGTCCAGGTCCTCTTGTCAGGGCTAGTGTTCCCATCCCCAGCTGCTGGGACGATCAGCTGCAGACACGGCTGCGACCCTTAGCTTGAAGTGCCCTTGGCTCCAGGAAGCAGCCTTGCCCAAGTTTACGTCTCCTCCAGGGAGGTCAGCCTCAGCGTCTGCTTTGTAGATTCAAAGACCTGGCCCCTCAACCTCAATTTGGGATGACTCTGGAAGGCCTTCCCAGCTCCAGCACTCCCTGTACGATCAGCTGAGGCCTCTGCAGCAACCACATGGAGGGGTCAGCTTCTGCCTCTGTCCAATCCTGCCCCCTTACTTCCTTATGGGTATATCTCCCTAGAGCACTCCCCAGTAAACCTTTGCACACAATGTGGTCTCAGTCAGTTTCCAGGGAACTCAGTCTAAGGTAGACTTAAACCTGAACATTAGAGAAAACGAACAAACAAACAAGCACCAACTAGGCCTCAAAACCCAAATCTTATCTCAACTATGTTGATCAAATGTAAAATCTTTAAATCTTAAAGCCTCTTAACATAATTATGTATATCTATGTACGAAACATACCTAAATTTCACTTTATGTAAAACATGAAAGAAGGAATTTCAAATCACACTAAACATAATAAATATAGAACTTGCTTTGTTAAAAACCTGCAGTATACATTCAAGTAAAGGCTAAACTTCCAATGCCAAATATATGTGAGATAAAATTAAACATTTATAATAATCAGTTTTCTAAAAGTGCTATTTTTAATACCTATAAGAGGAATCTCATTCTAGTGCTTTTTTTCCATCCAAACATCTATATATTCCTTTATTCACAGAGCCAGATGCTTCTGTTACTAATGATGGTGTGATTGGTCAGAATGCTCATCATCAAAAAATCTACAAACAATAAATGCTGATGAGGGTGTGGAGAAAAGGCAACCCTCTTGCACTGTTGGTGGGAATGTAAAGTGATACAGCCACTATGGAGAACATTATGGAGGTTCCTTAAAAAACTAAAAATAGAACTACCCTACAACCCAGCAATCCCACTACTGGGCATATACCCTGAGAAAACCATAATTCAAAAAGAGTCATGTACCACAATGTTCATTGCAGCTCTATTTACAATAGCCCGGATATGGAAGCAACCTAAGTGTCCATCAACAGATGAATGGATAAAGAAGATGTGGCACATGTATACAATGGAATATTACTCAGCCATAAAAAGAAATGAAATTGAGTTATTTGTAGTGAGGTGGATGGACCTAGAGACTGTCCTACAGAGTGAAGTAAGTCAGAAAGAGAAAAACAAATACTGTATGCTAACACATATATATGGAATCTAAAAAAAATGGTTCTGAAGAACCTAGGGGCAGGACAGGAATAAAGAAGCAGATGTAGAGAATGGACTTGAGGACACAGGGAGGGGGAAGGGTAAGCTGGGACGAAGTGAGAGAGTGGCATGGACATCTATACACTACCAGATGTAAAATAGATAGCTAGTGGGAAGCAGCCGCATAGCACAGGGAGATCAGCTCGGTGCTTTGTGACCACCTAGAGGGGTGGGATAGGGAGGGTGGGCGGGAGACGCAAGAGGGAGGAGATATGGGGATATATGTATATGTATATCTGATTCACTTTGTTATACAGCAGAAACTAACACAACATTATAAAGCAATAAAGATGTTAAAAAAATGGTGGTGTGAAAAGCGGCTGGTGGAAGTGGAATGGAAGTGGGCACTTCTGGAGAGGAGGCAGGAATAACAGAGGAAAAAGGATGCTCGAATGCTCCTTATGCCAATGGTATGCTTAGGACTTTTGAAATTACTCAATGGCCTCCTGGATATGGCGGTCTCTGTCTGGTGTCCATATATAAAGGAGTTAATTCTAGGCAGGGTTCTCAGTCACAAGTTAAGAAAGAAATAAAAATAACAGTAACTAATGGCAATATCAGCAGTAACATTAAGAGCTAGCACATATAGTGAATTTATGTTGCACGCATTGTTCGAAGTCCTTTACCCATATTAAGTCATTTAACCTTTAAAATAACCCCAGGACATAGTTACTACTATTGGCACCATGGTGAGGAAACTGAGGCATAGAAAGGCCTAGTAATTTGTCCAATGTCATGCAGCTAATAAGTTGGTCTTTTACCCAGATTATTTGGCTCCATGGTTTTTGCTCATACAGTATGCCCTAAGGGGGAAAGACCACTACCCTCATATAGAAGGGGGAATCATCCCAGAAGCCATACCTTGTCTAGAAGCCACCAGTCCCAGAAACTATAGTGGTAACACAAAGACATCACCATCAATCCTCATTTCCCGAGTCCGTTGACAATTAATTACTTACCTACGGAGGGTATTCATTATACACCCTGGATTGTTTTAGCTAGAGATTTATTTATATTGGGTATAAAAATATTATTTTATACATAACCATGTCATTTTAAAGAAATGCCCTTGGTTCCCAGCCCTAGGTAACTGAGGGGACACGGTAGTAAATGGAAACCTCATGCCACTGTTGAGAACATCACTTTGCACAAAATAAATGAAGGGCAAGTTTTCATTGTAGTTTGGGGACTCACCCATAATTGCTAATCATTTCCAGAAAGTCCGGCAATAACTCACAGATCATAGATCTTACATCCCAGTGGAGAGTGGTTGACCCATTTGTCACTTATATCAGTTAATCTGACCAAAGCTTTCTCCATTAACCTCTGCTGAGAAGCCCAGGATGAGTGCTACTCATCCAGCCTGTGATCACTTAATGATATATTCTCCTTACTGCTGTTGTTCCTCTTACAATTTTGAAGTAAACATTGATTTGTCAAAGGTCTGGAGCTAATTTTACATGTACCAGAATACTTCAGTGGATAAAAGGTCTGAGATACTGTGAAATGGTAACTAAAGGTGTGTATCAGTTATCTCTTGCTGTGTAACAAACTGCTCCAAAGCCTAGTGGCTTAAAACAATAATCAATGATTTTGCTCATGAATCTGCATGTTGAGAAGCACTGGGGAGGGATAGAGCCTTTCTGCTTTATGCAGCATCAGCTTGGGAAGCTCAGTTGGAGGCTGGAAGATTCATTTTCAAAATGGCTCACTCACATGGCTGGTAACTTGGTGCTGGCTGTCAGTGAGAGCTCAGCAGGGGCTGGGGACAAGGGAGCTCAGTTTCTTTCCATGGTGGGCCTCTCCACAGGATGCCTGGGCTGTCTTATGGTGTGGTAGCTGGGTTTCAAGCATGAACATCCCAAGAAGCAGAAAGCAGAAGCTGTCAATTTCTTAGGCTGGGCCTGGAAACTGGCACAGTATCACTTCTACTATATTGTATTGAATAATCAGTCACAGAGCCCAGATTCAGAAGGAGGGAACATAGACCCCACCCCTCAGTGGGAAAACAGTCAGAGGATGTTCGGGTCATATTTTAAAATCACCACACAATGGTAGTCACAGAATGTCAGGCATATAACATCTCTATTCCACATTGGTTTTTTGACATATGTGGAAAAGAGTTTAGAGAGGTTAAGTTATTCCCCAAGAACACACAGCAAGATAGTTACAGAGCCAAATCTAGAACAGAGGTCTTGATTCCTGGCTTTGCTCATCTCACTGAAAAACAGAACACTCTATTCAAATTGCCCTGACAAAGTCATCCATAGAAGTTCTGAAGATAACTCTTTAAAAATTACAGCTAGTGGCAAATGGCTAAATTCCTCAAGATACACATTTAGCACTATTTTATAGTATTGGCATGGTAATATATTGTAATAATATAATCATATAATGGCCATAAAAAGATAATGATACATTAATCAACTTTCATCAGACATTACAGTGGTGCAGAGGCTACAGCAATGAGCAAGAAATAGCCTTGCCCTCCCAGAGTGTATAGGCCAATGGGAGCTACGGACAGTTAAACAAGAAAGCACAATACAGTTTGATTGCGCTATGATGACGGAAGGCTATCTTGTTTTGAAAGCACATAGAAGGGGAGACGCTAAACCTTTGTTTGTAGGACAAGAAATTCTTCCTAAATAATGGAATGTCGAAACAAAAAGCAGAAGGATAAGTAGGGATTATTCAGGACAGAGATGAGAATATTTCAGGCAGAAGGAATAACATGTATAAAGACAAATTAAGAATAAGACTTGGGGCTTCCCAGTGGCGCAGTGGTTGAGAATCCACCCGCCAATGCAGGGGACACGGGTTCGAGCCCTGGTCCGGGAAGATCCCACGTGCCGTGGAGCAACTAAGCCTGTGTGCCACAACTACTGAGTCTGTGCTCTAGGACCCGTGAGCCACAACTACTGGGTCTGCACACCTAGAGCCCATGCTCCGCAACAAGAGAAGCCACCACAATGAGAAGCCCGTGCACTGCAATGAAGAGTAGCCCCCGCTCGCTGCAACTAAAGAAAGCCCACGCCCAGCAACGAAGACCCAGTGCAGTCAAAAATTAATTAATTAATTCAAAAAAAAAGAAGACGACTCTAGATTGTTTAAGAGATTGAATAGACTCAGGCTATCACAGTGTCTAGCACATGGTAGATTCTCAATGAATAGTAGTTGAAGTAAAGAAAATACAGGTGATTCCTTGAGTATCTCGAGTCAGCAGGAAAGAATTCATCTTTCTTGGTTCGTTCTCAGACCCTACATAGGACTAGAGACTGTTGGTTAAGAAAAGAACAGGAAGACATGGTTAATCCGCCCACATGGCAACCATACCATACCACATATTATTGCCTGGTGTCCGTGGATCAGGGACAGCCTAAGAAAGTCTGTTTCCTTGCTTTTACCACCAGTGCTGAGGCTATTTGTTTCCCTTTGTAAATGCTTAACACATCCTGGAAAGGGTGTGGACACTCTTGGTGCCATTAGGCAATCTTTGTGGTCAGAATGGAATAAATGTTTCTCCTTTCTGTGGTAACTGCTAATTATAAACTAGCTGATATAGTTCTCCAATGGCTTTAATTTTCTCTAACAGCCTGTCTTTTCTGAACCCTGCAAAAGTGATTCTCAGGAGTCTCAGCTGACATTCTAGCTTCCCCAGGGAGTTTCCCATGATAACTACCAAGGACTTCTGGAAAACATGTATTTGACTTTAAGAGGAGATATTTCTTCATTGTGTAGCACCCACTGCCTCCACCCCATCCACATATACTGTTTGCGTCTCATTTGAGCTCTTCAATTCATCTCTACAAACATATGAATCAATTATGTAAAAGACACTGAACTGGGTACCGTGAGGGTCCTGAGGATGAATAAGACACAGATTGTAAACTCCTTGAAGTTAAGTACCCTTGAGAAAGAAAATATACGTGAAATAATACTTCGTAACACATGGCAGAGTGTGGTACATGCT
Source organism: Globicephala melas (assembly GCF_963455315.2). NCBI lineage: Eukaryota > Metazoa > Chordata > Mammalia > Artiodactyla > Delphinidae > Globicephala > Globicephala melas. The sequence goes on from NC_083335.1 coordinate 89,887,751, forward strand.
TTTAGAAGAAAAATGTCATGCCACAGTAGAGTTTGTTCATTTTCCAGCAAGAAGAATCCAGGAAGGCTATGGTGGAAGCAGCATCTGAGTTGAAACTTAAAGGATAAGTAGATAGGATTACATAAAAGGCTTTCATATGAACAGATAATTATATGATCAGACACTCACTATCTATATTTTTTCTGGAGAGTTCAGGAAAATAAGCACTCAGCTGGATCAACCATGTGGTAAACTGCTATTCTTCACCAATATTTGTTGCTTGTTCATATGGAAGGATTATACTTGTCCATTCTGCTAAAACTATGTATGGCCAAGTCACTTACCTTGACCAATGAGTGAGCAGAAGTGTCCGTTCTGGATGGAGGCTTTAAGGGCTAGCACCTTCCTCACCATGTTCTCCTTTCCATCGGCCACAACTACTGGCAATGTTCCAGAGAGAGGCTGCTCTGATACCTTGGGTCCCAGAGAGAAGATGATATGGAATAGAACCAGGGTCAACCTACGACGGACAAATAACACGAGTAGGAAATCAACCTTTGTTGTTGTAAGACAGTGAGATTTTAGGTTTGTTCATTATAACAGTATAACCCAGCCCATCCTGACTAAACAGACACCAAACTTGTCCTAGTCAGCTCAGTGCCCAAAAAGTGTAATATAGAGCTCAAAAATGGAATAGCAAGATATTATTTTACTGTTCCCTAATGTTCCAGGCATTTTATGAGGCACCTTACATACATTCTGTCACTTAATTCTCACAGCTTCACAATGTTTAAATCATTACTCCCTTCATACAGATGTAGAAACTCAGAGAGGTTAAGGAATTTGCCCAAGGTCACAAAGTAGGTAGGAATCATTGTGGAGATTCTAATCTCATGTTGTGTAACAAGGAGTCTGATCCTTTTGTGGTGATACCCAGCCTGCCAAGTCACAAAGGTATCACACTCTTAACTTTCCCAGCAAACTATATCCCTTGTTCTGAACTTGATGGTCATGTTACCTAAGCCTGGACTTTGGAAACAAGTGGATGAGAACCTTGATACCAGTCCCATTATTTGATATGTGTTAGAAATATGGACCCCTGACCAATAATAAGTAATTTCATTTAAAGCAAGAGAAAGAAGGAGTTCCCTGGTGGTCTAGTGGTTAGGATTCAGTGCTTTCACTGCAGTGGTCCGGGTTCAATCCCTGGTCGGGGAACTGAGATCCTACAAGTCACACAGCTCAGCCCAAAAAAAAAAAGCAAGAGAAAGAGATTAATCTCAGAAACTATTTAACTCCATTGTGCCCCATCAAACTCAAATGCCATCTTTGTGATCACTGATAAAGTCACAAGGTTAGACTTCCTTTGGATCCCACAGGATCACAAAAGATTACATAGTTCAGTAGAAACAGAGTGTTCCCCAAGACTTGGCTTCATCTTTGTGGATCACTCAGAAACATGGGACTGCAATTCTCTCATTCACTCTGCTTTTACAGGTGGAAAATTCTGCTACAAAAAGCCAGAAATGCACAAGCAGTGGAAACTACTGCAGTCAAGATACATATTAAACAAGTATGCAATGGGTCTAGGAGACTTGGTCACGAAAAAGGAGGTGCCCTGTTGAAGGCACAGGCTAAGATGGGATCAGAAGGAGAGAAGAGGCTTTGACAGAAACTCTTCTATAAATCGGCTTGGTGACCCAATAGTTTATCTCATTATCCATCTCCTTTTCCCTCCAGTTCACCTCTTCCTCTTGGCTCTTTCGGCTACCTACTGTTTGGTGGTCACTGGTAAAGAAATCTGTATTTTTCTTTTTCAAGCATCTAGTACATTTTTGGTGCGTCTAATTGAATTTTTTCTTTTAAATCTTATAATAACACCATTTCCTAGATAATAGTTATCCCAACAACAATGTTATGGGTTTTAGCTGATATTTGGAGGTATTTTTTATTTTTATAGCTTAGTTAGCAGTTTTTATGTTTTGACACATACACATCTGTTCCACACAGAAAGCCACAAGAGTAATGGGACATAAATCAGACACAGACCATGGAGTCTCAGGCCTGGCAGCTGAGTAGTTGATGGAGGGCCAGGTAAAAGGCAAGAGATGACTGGTGAGACAACCCATCAACCAAGCTGAGGAAGTGATGATGTAGAAATAAGATGCTAGATGGACCAACATGCCGGTGAGCATCCTTCATGGTTTTACTGAAACTTCTTTTCAATAGCTTTGATTAAATGGCTTCTTAGCACCTTCCAAAATTTGACACCGAGATTCTTTATGTTGAGCAAGCCATTATACAATGCTGGTCAATTAGATGCCATTTGGCCTTTTTTTTTTCTTGTTAAAATTTTAATTTTGAACTACTTAAAACACACACACACAACATGAAGAATACTGTAGAAGACACCCAGTTACCAGTAGCCTTCCTCATCCCATAGCTCACTTTGTGACATTTCCCTTACTTCTTATAGGAAAACTATGGTAAGACCCATAGCTTTTCTGCTCACTCTCAGATACACTGAAAAGTTCAATTCCCAAAACAACTTCACATCAGTAATTTCACTCTGGGATAATATTAAAAATGTCAAACTCCCTTCAAAGTCAGATCTTCTCCCTTCTCCCAGCTGAGCCCTTACCCAGGTGGAAAACTTGCACTGAGAGAGACAGGTTTGCTTCTTCTCTAGTTTACCACCTTGAATATCTACCCTTCTTTCCCCAGCTTACTAACCAGTTTCTGACCACTTTGGAGCCAAATTTGGGGGCGCAAGAAGGAGAAATGAAGGGAACAAAAAAGGCTTTGTGAGTGAGTGTTGGTTTCCTCTAGCTGTGGTGAACTTTTAATTTTATTCCTCTTGTGGGATTCTCCATGGGTTCTTTGGAGAACTCATCCACACTCATCAGCAAGGATGTTCCACTCGCTGTCCCTGACATGGGTGATGCATTCTCCACCTGGCCTTTTGTGAATCTTCCCTTTATCCACTGTTTCTTGGCATTCTTCCTCCACATATACCTTCTGCAATTACACCTCTCAAGGATCTGTTGGGCAAAGTCCCTTTAAGTAGTTTCAGGCTCACCCATTCTCTCCACCCTTTATCCACTGTTTCTTGGCATTCTTCCTCCACATATACCTTCTGCAATTACACCTCTCAAGGATCTGTTGGGCAAAGTCCCTTTAAGTAGTTTCAGGCTCACCCACTCTCTCCACCCATATTTAGTGCAACAGAAATTCAAACCTTTGACCAGTCATGAATAGTTATCACTTTACTCCCCAGCCACAAGGGCAGGTTGCTTCAGCCAGGCCCTAGAACTTTAGATTCCTCAGAAGTATAATATATACCAGTCTACAGTGCCTCCCAAACTCCAGAGGACACATACTAAAATCTTGAAGTGAGCTCACTGATGGTTATCTCAAAAGAGACTTGAGGTGATGGGCAAGGGCCTCTATACCCCTTTTCCATGGTGACCGGGCACTCACAATACACAGCAGCATTCTCTCAAGAATGATCTCTCTAATATCCAACTCTCTCATCTTCTTCAAACTTTTTTATAAGTTGGAGGTGCTTAGCTGGTCTAGCTCTTCACTTCCTCTACTGTTTTGGGGTCTTGGTCAGAACTGAGACTGTATCCCATTTTAATATCTTGTTGTTTACATATTTTTTATATTGTACACTCTATTAGAGCTTGTGTTTGGTTAACATGATTTAGCTCAAACATGATAGGTAATATGGGAAACTTTGCAGTATTATACAGAATTTGTGTTGGTTCATATGTGGTTTTTCCTAGCATGCTAGTAATTTGAAAAAGACCAGGGGCAAGTTTTCTCATAATTAAAGAGAAAGTTCTAGCAATATATAAAGACTGTCTTAGTCAGTTTAGGCTGCTATAACAAATTACCACAGACTGAGTGGCTTATATAGAACAGAAATTTATTTCTCACACTTCTGGAGGCTGAAAGTTCTAGATCAAGGACCCAGCATGGTCAGGTTCTGGTGAGAGCCCTCTTCCGGATTGCAGACTGACAACTTATGTATCATCACATGGGGGAAAGAGAGGGAACAGAGCTCTCTGGGATTCCTTTTATAAGGGCATTAATCTCATTCATGAGAGCTCCAACTTCATGACCTATAATCACCTCCCAAAGGCTCCACCTTCTGACATTGGGGGTTAGGATTTAAACATACGAATTTGGTCGGGGGGGGACACAGCATTCAGTCCATTGCAAAGACAGTAAGGATAATGGTGAAAACTCCATCCAAAGTGCCTTCCTTTTAAGTAGTAGCTAGTTTAGTGGATCAGAAAACCACCACAATTTTTATTATGTTAAACAACCGGAAGCAGCTGCAAAGATATTTCTCCCTACGTTGGACAGAAGGAGGGAAGGAAGGGGGAAGGAAGGAAGCAGTAGGAGGGAGGGAGGGAGGGAGGGAGGGAAGGAAGGAAGAAGGACATTAATTTGAAAATGTCTACACTCTAGATATGATTTTTAGTTTTGATGTAACTGTTCTCATCAGAATTAAATGTCCCTGCTATTGCTTAATGGATACAAAGTTTCATTTTTGCAGGACGGAAAGAGCTCTGGAAGTGAATGGTGATGATGCTTGCACAACAATATGAATGCACTCAATATCACTGGACACTTAAAATGTTTAAGATGCTAAATTTGATGCTATTTATATTTCACCACAATTTTAAAAATAAAAAAATTAAAAATTAAAAGAAGAATTAAATGTCCCCAATATCTTACATCTCAAAGGTGTAAGGGTCACCTGATTGTGAGGCTGAGTGTAAATATCAGTGGAGGTTGAACTATGCCAATATTTTTACTAGTATTGTTACAGTTTTTGTTAGTAGTCTCATTAGAAAATTACATATGTTTTGAGAGGACTGCCCCAAATATATTTTTCCCATAAGCTAATATTTCTAGTGTGTGATTTTACAGCATGAGACGTTTTTCAGAAATGCATACTTGATGGGACCTTCAAGACGACAGAGGAGTAAGATGTGGAGATCACCTTCCTCCTCACAAATACATCAGAAATACATCTATATGTGGAACAACTCCTACAGAACACCTACTGAACGCTGGCAGAAGACCTCAGACCTCCCAAAAGGCAAGAAACTCCCCACATACCTGGGTAGGGCAAAAGAGAAAAGAATAAACAGAGACAAAAGGATAGGGACGGGACCTGCACCAGTGGGAGGGAGCTGTGAAGGAGGAAAGGTTTCCACACACTAGGAAGCCCCTTCACTGGTGGAGACAGGGGGTGGTGGGAGGGAAGCTTCGGAGCTGCGGAGGAGAGCACAGCCACAGGGGTGCGGAGGGCAAAGCAGAGAGATTCCCGCACAGAGGATCGGTGCCGACCAGCACTCATCAGCCCGAGAGGCTTGTCTGCTCACCAGCTGGGGCGGGTGGGGGCTGGGAGCTGAGGCTCGGGCTTCGGTCGGATCCCAGGAGAGGACTGGCGGCGTGAACACAGCCTGAAGAGGGCTAGTGTGCCACGGCTGGCCGGGAGGGAGTCCGGGAAAAAGTCTGGACCTGCCAGAGAGGCAAGAGACCTTTTTTTCTGGGTGCGTGAGGAGAGAGGATTCAGAGCACGACCTAAACAAGCTCCAGAGATGGGCACGAGCCGCGGCGATCAGCGTGGACACCAGAGACGGGCATGAGACGCTAAGGCTGCTGCTGCCGCCACCAAGAACCCTGTGTGCGAGCACAGCTCACTATCCACACCGCCCTTCCGGGAGCCTGTGCAGCCCGCCACTGCCAGGGTCCCGTAATCCAGGGACAACTTCCCCAGGAGAACGCATGGCGCACCTCAGGCTGGTGCAACGTCACGGTGGCCTCTGCCGCCGCAGGCTCGCCCCGCATTCCAATTATAACTACGGAACCCCTCCCTCCACCTGGCAAGAGACAGCCAGGGCCCCCTAACCAGCTGCTGCTTGCTTTAACCCCATCCTGTCTGGGTGGGAACAGAAGGCTGAGGGCAACCTACACGCAGAGGCGGGGCCAAAACCAAAGCTGAACCCTAGGAGCTGTGCAGACAAAGAAGAGAAAGAGAAATTGCTCCATGCAGCCTCAGAGGCAGCGGATTAAATCCCCACAATCAACTTGATGTACCCTGCATCTGTGGAATACCTGAATAAACAACGAATCAACCCAAAATTGAGGGAGTGGACTTTGGGACCAACTGTAGACTTGGGGTTTGCTGTCTGCGACTGACTTGTTTCTTATTTTTTTACGTTTATCTTAGGAAAGTTTTTAGTGCTTGTTATCATTGGTGGATTTGTTTATCGGTTTGGTTGTTCTCTTTTTTTATTACTTTTTTCTATATTTTAATAATTTTTTTATTTTAATAATTATATATATATTTTTTACTTTATTATTATTTTTTTCTCTTCCTTTTTTCTCTGTTTTCTTCTGAGCCATGTGGCTGACCGGGTCTTGGTGCTCCAGTCTAGTGTCAGGCCTGAACTTCTGAGATGGGAGAGTTGAGTTCAGGACACTGGACCACCAAGACCTCCAGGCCCCATGTAATATGAATCGGCAAGAAATCTCCCAGAGACTTCTGTCTCAATGCTAAGACCCAGCTCCACCAAATGGCCAGAAAGCTCCAGTGCTGGAGGCGCCATGCCAAACAACTAGCAAGACAGGAACACAACCACATCCATTAGCAGAGAGGCAGCCTAAAATCATACTAAGTTCACAGACACCCCAAAAAGCACCAGCAGCCCTTCCCACCAGAAAAACAAGATCCAGCCCCACCCATCAAAACACAGGCATTAGTCCCCTCCACCAGGAAGCTTACACAACCCACTGAACCAACCTTACCCAATGAGGGCAGACACCAAAAACAACGGGAACTACAAACTGGCAGCCTACGAAAAGGAGACTCCAAACACAGTAAGTTAAACAAAATGAGAAGACAGAGAAATACGCAGAAGATGAAGGAGCAAGGTAAAAATCCACCAGAACAAACAAATGAAGAGGAAATAGGCAGTCTACCTGAAAAAGGATTCAGAGTAATGATAGTGAAGATGATCCAAAATCTTGGAAATAGAATGGAGAAAATATAAGAAACGTTTAACAAGGACCTAGAAGAACTAAAGAGCAAACAAACAGTGATGAACAACACAATAAATGAAATTAAAAATTTGCTAGAAGGAATCAATAGCATTCTGAGGCAGAAGAACGGATAAGTGACCTGGAAGTTAAAAGAGTGGAAATAACTACCACAGAGCAAATTAAAGAGAAAAGAATGAAAAGAATTGAGGACAGTCTCAGAGACCTCTGGGGCAACATAAAACACACCAACATAAGAATTATAGGGGTCCCAGAAGAAGAAAGAAAGAAAGGGTCTGAGAAAATATTTGAAGAGATTATAGTTGAAAACTTCCCTAAAGTGGGAAAGGAAATAGTCAGCCAAGACCAGGAAGCACAGAGAGTCCCATACAGAATAAATCCAAGAAGAAACACGCCAAGACACATATTAATCAAACTATCAAAAAATAAATACAAAGAAAAAATATTAAAAGCAACAAATAATATGCAAGGGAATCTCCATAAGGTTAACAGCTGATCTTTCAGCAGAAACTCTGCAAGCCAGAAGGGAGTGGCAGGACATATTTAAAGTCATGAAATGGAAACACCTACAACCACGATTACTCTACCCAGCAAGGATCTCATTCAGATTTGACAGAGAAATTAAAACCTTTACAGACAAGCAAAAGTTAACAGAATTCAGCACCACCAAACTAGCTTTACAACAAATGCTAAAGGAAATTCTCTAGGCAGGAAACACAAGAGAAGGAAAAGACCTACAAAAACAACCCCAAAACAATTAAGAAAACTGGTAATAGGAACATACATATCGATAATTACCTTAAATGTAAATGGATTAAATGCTCCAACCAAAAGACACAGAATGGCTGAATGGATACAAAAACAAGACCCATATATATGCTGTCTACAAGAGACCCACTTCAGACCTAAGGACACATACAGACTGAAAGTGAGGGGATGGAAAAAGATATCCCATGGAAATGGAAATCAAAAGAAAGCTGGACTAGCAATTCTCATATCACACAAAATAGAGTTTAAAATGAAGACTATTACAAGAGACAAAGAAGGACAGTACATAATGATCAAGGGATCAATCCAAGAATAATATATAACAATTGTAAATATTTAATTACCCAACATAAGAGCACCTCAATGCATGAGGCAAATGCTAACAGCCATAAAAGGGGAAATCGACAGTAACACAATAATAGTAGGGTCTTTAACACCCCACTTTCACCAATGGAAAGATCATCCAAAATGAAAATAAATAAGGAAACACAAGCTTTACATGGTATTAAAGAAGATGGACTTAATTGATATTTACAGGACATTCCATCAAAAAACACCAGAATACACTTATTTCCCAAGTGCTCATGGAACATTCTCCAGATTAGATCATATCTTGGATCACAAATCAAGTCTTGGTAAATTTAAGAAAACTGAAATCATATCAAGTATCTTTTCCTACCACAATGCTATGAGACTAGATATCAATTACAGGAAAAAAACTGTAAAAAAAAATACAAGCACACAGAGGCTAAACAATATACTACTAAATAACCAAGAGATCACTGAAGAAATCAAAGAGGAATCAAAGAACACCTAGACACAGATGACAATGAAAACACAATGACCCAAAACCTATGGGATGCAGCAAAGTCACTTCTAAGAGGGAAACTTAGAGCAATACAATCCTACCACAAGAAACAAGAAACATCTCAAATAAACAACCTAACCTTACACCTAAAGCAATAAGAGAAAGAAGAATAAAATAACCCCAGAGTTAGCAGAAGGAAAGAAATCATAAAGATCAAATCAGAAATAAATGAAAAAGAAATGAAGGAAACAATAGCAAAGTTCAATAAAACTAAAAGCTGGTTCTTTGAGAAGATAAACAAAATTTTTAAACCACTAGCCACACTCAGCAAGAAAAAAAGGAAGAAGACTCAAATCAAGAGAATTTGAAATGAAAAAGGAGAAGTAACAACTGACACTGCAGAAATACAAAGGATCATGAGAGATTACTACAAGCAACTCTATGCCAATAAAATGAACAACCTGGAAGAAATGGACAAATGCTTAGAAAAGCACAATCTTCTGAGACTGAACCAGGAAGAAATAGAAAATATAAACAGACCAATCACAAGCACTGAAATTGAAACTGTGATTTAAAATCTTCCAACAAACAAAAGCCCAGGACCAGATGGCTTCACAGGCGAATTCTATCAAACAGTTAGAGAAAAGCTAACAGCTATCCTTCTCGAAATCTTCCAAAATATAGCCGAGGGTGGAACACTCAGAAACTCATGCTATAAGGCCACCATCACCCCGATACCAAAACCAGGCAAAGATGTCTCAAAAAAAGAAAACTACAGGCCAATATCACTGATGAACACAGATGCAAAAATCCTCAAAAAAATACTAGCAAACAGAATCCAACAACACATTACAAGGATCATACACCATGATCAAGTGGGGTTTATCCCAGGAATGCAAGGAGTCTTCAATATACGCAAATCAATGTGATAAACCATATGAACAAATTGAAGGTGAAAAAACATATGGTCATCTCAATAGATGCACAAAAATCTTTCGACAAAATTCAACACCCATTTATGATAAAAACTTTCTAGAAAGTAGGCATAGAGGGAACTTACCTCAACATAATAAAGGCCATATGTGACAAACCCACAACCAACATCATTCTCAGTGGTGAAAAACTGAAAGCATTTCCACTAAGATCTGGAACAAGACAAAGTTGTCCACTCTCACCACAATTATTCAACATAGTTTTGGAAGTTTTAGCCACAGCAATCAGAGAAGAAAAAGAAATAGAAGGAATCCAAATCAGAAAAGAAGACGTAAAGCTGTCACTGTTTGAAGATGACATGCTACTATACATAGAGAATCCTAAAGATGCTACCAGAAAACTATTAGAGCTAATCAATGAATTTGGTAAAGTAGCAGAATACAAAATTAATGCACAGAAATCTCTTGCATTCCTATACACTAATGATGAAAATTCTGAAAGAGAAATTAAGGAAACACTCCCATTTACCATTGCAACAAAAAGAAAAAATACCTAGGAATAAAGCTACCTAAGGAGACAAAAGACATGTATGCAGAAAACTATAAGACACTGGTGAAAGAAATTAAAGATGATACAAACAGATGGAGAGATATACCATGTTCTTGGATTGGAAGAATCAACATTGTGAAAATGACTCTACTACCCAAAGCAATCTACAGATTCAATGCAATCCCTATCAAACTACCAATGGCATTTTTCACAGAACTAGAACAAAAAATTTCACTATTTGTATGGAAACAAAAGACCCCAAATAGCCAAAGCAATCTTGAGAAAGAACAACGGAGCTGGAGGAATCAGGCTCCCTGCCTTCAGACAATACTACAAAGCTACAGTAATCAGGACAGTATGGTACTGGCACAAAAACAGAAATATAGATCAATGGAACAGGATAGAAAGCACAGAGATAAACACACGCCCATATGGTCACCTTACCTTTGATAAAGGAGGCAAGAATATACAATGGAGAAAGATAGTCTCTTCAATAAGTGGTGCTGGGAAAACTGGACAGCTACATGTAAAAGAATGATATTAGAACACTCGCTAACACCATACACAAAAATAAACTCAAAATGGATTAAAGACCTAAATGTAAGGCCAGACACTATCAAACTCTTAAAGGAAAACATAGGCAGAACACTCTATGACATACATCACAGCAAGATTCTTTTTGACCCACATCCTAGTGAAATGGAAATAAAAACGAAAATAAACAAATGTGACCTAATGAAACTTCAAAGCTTTTGCACAGCGAAGGAAAACATAAACAAGACGAAAAGACAACCCTCAGAAGGGGAGAAAATATTTGCAAACTAAGCCACTGACAGAGGATCAATATCCAAAATTTACAAGCAGCTCATGCAGCTCAATATCAAAAAAACAAACAACCCAATCCAAAAATGGGCAGAAGACCTAAATAGACATTTCTCCATAGAAGATATACAGATTGCCAACAAACACATGAAAGGATGCTCAACATCACTAATCATTAGAGAAACGAAAACCAAAACTACAGTGAGGTATCACCTCACACCCGTCAGAATGGCCATCATCAAAAAATCTACAAACAATAAATGCTGACGAGGGTGTGGAGAAAAGGGAACACCCTTGCACTGTTGGTGTGAATGTAAAGTGATACAGCCACTATGGAGAACAGTATGGAGGTTCCTTAAAAAACTAAAAATAGAACTCTGACCCAGCAATCCCACTACTGGGCAAACACCCTGAGAAAACCATAATTCAAAAAGAGTCATGTACCACAATGTTCATTGCAGCACTATTTATAAAAGCCAGGACATGGAAGCAACCTAAGTGTCCATCGACAGATGAACGGCTAAAGAAGATATGGCACATAATACAATGGAATATTACTCAGCCATAAAAAGAAACAAAATTGAGTTATTTGTAGTGAGGTAGATGGACCTAGAGTCTGTGATACAGAGTGAAGTAAGTCAGAAAGAGAAAAACCAATACTGTATGCTAACACATATATATGGAATCTAAAAAAAAATGGTTCTGAAGAACCCAGGGACAGGACAGGAATAAAGATGCAGACGTAGAGAATGGACTTGAGGACACGAGGTGGGGGAAGGGTAAGCTAGGATGAAGTGAGAGAGTGTCATGGACATATATACAGTACCAAATGTAAAATAGATAGGTAGTGGGAAGCAGCTGCATAGCACAGGGAGATCAGCTCGGTGCTTTGTGACCACCTAGAGGGGTGGGATAGGGAGGGTGGGAGGGAGATGCAAGGGGGAGGAGATATGGGGATACATATTTATGTATACCTGATTCACTTTGTTATAAAGCAGAAAGTAACACACCAATGTAAAGCAATTATACTCCCAATAAAGATGTTAAAAAAATAAATAAAATAAAAATACAGGGCTTCCCTGGTGGCACAGTGGTTGAGAGTCCGCCTGCCGATGTAGGGGACACGGGTTCGTGCCCCGGTCTGGGAAGATCCCATATGCTGCGGAGTGGCTGGGCCCGTGAGCCATGGCCGCTGAGCCTGTGCGTCCGGAGCCTGCGCTCCGCAACGGGAGAGGCCACAACAGTGAGAGGCCCGCGTACCGCAAAAAAAAAAAAAAAAAAAAAAAACCAGTACAATAACATTCAACATGAGGTACTTCGTATTTATATATTTTTCCTTCATAAATAATGCTGTAAGCTACTGAATTCAAGCACTCTGATGCACAAGTGGCTAGTGTCTTGAATTAGCGAGCTTATTGAAACACCTTTAAAAAAAGACAATTCAGTGCAATAGTTATGTAGAAATTAGACCATTTACTTAAATACTATATTAAGATATGCTTAAAGAATGTTACATTAGGATTGCTAGCCTAGTTCCCCTTATCCCCAGGATATGAACAATGACAAAGTTTGCCAGATACATTGGGAAAAGCATCTACAGGAAATTGTTTAATAAAGTTGCATTTATACACTACAGTTGCCTGCCTTGTCAGAACAATGGTTTCTAGTTTTAAAAGATACAAAATTCGAGATTACCAAAGAAAATAAAGCAAGTATATTAGCCTTAACTCCATGTTGGTGAAAATGCAGAAGGGAGAATAGGATTTAAAAGATAAAATTTTCTTGTGTTAAATACAATTTTCAAATTTAACCCACAGGTCTTGGCACCAGCCAATCAGATTATGGATGGGTTTCGTTTTTTTTTCTTTTTCAGGTGATAGTAATTAACATAAAATTAAGTTCTTCCACACCTCGTGTACAGATCTCACGCGGCTCTCACCCAGCAGTTCCCCAGCCTCTGGCAGGCAGCTACGAACAGGAGCACTGACCATGGGTGTTACTGAATGAACAATCTTCACTCTAAGGTTATCACACCCACCGCAATAATCTGATATGATGAAATTAGTGCTAAATAAAGTTTCTTCTCCTCTGGCTTAAAAGTGAGTTCCTTCCAATCAGGTATATAGTCTACCAATTTGCAAGGTAACTATGAGTTACCAAAATGTTTAACCATAATTTATAAATAAAACCCTTTGTAGAAGTAGTTTTTAAATTGAAAATGTACCTTATTTCACAGTTTGCCAAAACTACTATCTGTCATCTCGCTAATAAGAAATAATTGTTAGATAATTTTGGAAAGTTGTCCTGGGAATACTCATCTATAATCACCGTAATAGCTTTTGATCATCTACGCTAACAGACATAGGTAATGGTAAAGGTGATTAAAACATTTCCCGTAATCCAGTGTTCTCCTCCATCAGGGAAGCCAGCCGAAGCAACAAGCCCACGTCTACAGGGGGAGCGGTGGCCCAAAAGCACAGGTAATCACTCAGTGGGGCCCAGCTGGGGCCAGCAGGGGGACCATTTCTGTCCCAGCCCTCACTGACCAGGCAGGGAAGAGACAATTCCTGAGCTGGCACGCACCTGAACGCGCACGGGCACCCACGCAGACACCCATCCCAGGACTAATCCCTGCTCCAGAGCCAGCTTTGGGCTCACGGAACAGGAGAAGGAGGTGGCCAGCGACCACACTCTGGGTGGCTGGGAAGCCATCTCAGGATCACGCTGGGCAGAAAAGCTGCCCAGAAACACATGGATACTTCAACTGGGAGTGAACACAGTGGACACCACCAGGGTCACAGGCACTAAGCCAGCACAGCACAAGCCTTCGCTGAAGGAGAATGTTTTGATGAGCTTTTCCCTCCTTTGTGTACATTATCCGTGGACAAATAAGAGAGCTGGATGTGATGCTGAGGCAGTGAATATTAGGTATCATCAAGAGTATCGTTCTAGACCATTTTCTAAAAACCCTGCAGGCATATATTGGCACTTTAAGATGGCCAGAGGCCAGATTCTAGCAGTCCAGGAACAGGACAGAATTATAATTAACTAAGAAGATACAATGTGGTCAAAGTAGAGCCGGTGAAATACATTACAGATTAAGAAAAAAATCAATGAATAAAATATCTTATTACATTAACATGTGGTGCTACAAAACTAATTGTTTTTCCATTCATCTAAAGAATCGTTTGGTCCTCTTTTCATGGGAAAAAGGGAATAGGAATTCTATACAGTACAACTTTTGAAAACCTGCAAATGGCAGGGATCAGAAGCTAAACAGGGGGAAAAGAATCTGACTTTTTGAACTCTGTATTATAATATGCCATCAATTAAACTATTTGTCATATGGCGCTTTTTTAGGCTTCCTTTCAAAACCATTTTAGTTTAAATTAATAGGCCTGCAACTTTTTTCTGATGACAATAAAATTTTATAATTTAGTTACTTCTAAAAGAAGCCTCTGTACTGCAATATTTTGTCTTCTAAACTAAAAGAATATAAATCTGTTTGTAGCAAAAAGTCATGACCTAAAGCTTGCAATTTCTTACTTACTTTACATTGACACTTTCCAATTTAAAATTTAACAATCTTACGAATTTAGGATTTAAGAAAAAGCAATGCCCAAAAGTAAAATATTTAAAAGGAAATAAAATAAGAAGGTAAACATGACTACTGTCTACTTTCTAAATTATTACTTATTATCAAGCAAAACGTCTTTCAAAATTGTACAATGAGGTTTATCGTTTTGGGGGGAGGGAGGGGTTCTGTTTAAAAATAATTCTTGTTATTGTTATTTTAGACTATTTATTCCTACTTAAAATAAAGCCCAAAAGAGAATTTGAAGTGATCCAAAAATTGTCCTAAGAGGGACAAAACTGGGAGGTCAGTGGGGCAGTTGGAGAAGAACGCAAAATCTCCCCAGATGTATAAACGCAACTCTAAGAACCACAAGCCTTGATGAGAACTTGGCTCTTTTAGGCATAGAGTTAAAAGCTGAACGCTGCATTTTTGCCTGTACATAATTAAAAGGTTGAAAGAAATTTGAACCTGCCTACAGCTCCATTCGTTACAAATTACCTGCGCTGATCGCAAACCTGCAGCTGAGCTAAGCATCAAGCAAGTAGGAGCGTGGTGTGCACCTCAGAGCCCGCACTGCTCCGGGCAGCGTGCTCAAGCGTAGAATATAAATTCGGGGATCTGCTGCCCCCCGCCCCTGCACTCCAGTGCCGACGGTGACTTTGCCACACTGAACTTCTGTCATGCCTTCCTGTCCAAAGTAGCTGAGCTCATTACCATCCGGGATCACGCAGGCCGTGTAGAAGGTGTCCTGCTTAGTCTGCACCGGGTACTCAAACCACGCGGAGAAGGTGTTGCTGGAGCTGTCTGAGAAGTACTTGCTCAAGTTCTGCCCCAGGACGACGCCCTGCCGCTTGAGTTCGATCTTGGCGCTGTACTCGGCCGAGCCGTAGCTGGAGCCGTGCAGCCCGAAGCCCGCGATGAACACCCTCTTGTCGACGGCGAACTGGATGCTGTCGCAGCGGCCCCGGTAGCGCCACTGGTTGCTCCGGTAGGCGCACAACTGGAAATGGTGGCAGCGCTGGAGGACGAGGCCCTTGCGGGCTTTGCAGCTCGGGCTTCTTGGCCGCGGTGTACCAGAGGAAGATGTCGTTGGTCTCGTTCAGAGTTAAGACTCCGGACTGCGCAGCACTGTTTGCAAAATCGTCCAGGGCCATGGTCGGGATGCGGGTCAAGTAAAGCGCCTTCCCGAGGACCTTGCGCTTGTTTTCAGCGCTCAAAGCCAGATCTTGTCGCTGGCATTCCACTTCAGCCCAGCTGAGAGCTGCCTCGAAAACCACAATTTCTTTGGCATTCAGAGTTTCCCTGCGGAGGATACTTTCTAGTGTCCGGAAGTCAATATCACAGAACCCCTCAGACTTGAGAGCGAGCTCGGCCTGGGCGTCAATCACCTCCCAGCACCGCTGGGTCAGGCCCGGCTCCTCAAACAGGCAGCTCTGGGACAGGAGGACACAGGCGTTCTTGGCGCTCAGGCAGGTCTCCAGGAGATTGACGCAGGCTCGGGCGAGGTGAGGGACGATGTACTTTTTGGCAGCATAAAGAGTGGCCAAGACTGTGACAGCACCCAAGTCCATTTCATCACAGTAGATGTATTTCAGCACAGCGAGAAAAGCAGCAGGGTCGACATCTGGTATACAGATCTCAGCTTTGTCTTCGGCAAGTTCTCCATAAAACATTGCATGGAACACGGAGCTCCCAACAGCTAAAACATATTTGTGTCCTGGCAACCGCTGAGTCCCACCTGGTGGCCCAACCACAAAATGTACATCTGCCATCAAATCATTATGGAACATCACCGCATTTCTCTCTCTAATGGTGGGATAAGGAACCTGCCAATTCGGGGCTGGAATAAGGTGGTTGTTACTGAGATTCTGCTGGTGGTACTGATGGACAGTAGTGCTGCTGGAGTTGGCTGGTTTTCTTCGGCGGAATATATCAGCAGTCATCTTCTTTATAGTCTTCAAGGTAATTACTTCATAACAAACTGGAGGCAACTTGCTGCTGCTGCTGGGATTTTTTTTCTTCGAGCTCTTCTTGGACCTGTTCTTTACCATCTCGCTCGCGGTCCTTGTCACCTCAGGCAGCGCCCGCCGTCTGCGCTGCTTACCACTTGCTTCCTCGGCCCGGTGCCCGCTCCTCGGGCCCCGTCCCGGGCACTCTGGGATCCAGCACCCGGCAGGGCTCGGCGGGCACCCGCAGGCTGCATTCCTTTTTTTTTTTAAAGATTTTTTTTTGATGTGGACCATTTTTTTAAAGTCTTTACTTGTTACAATACTGCTTCTGTTTTATGTTTTGGTTAATTGGCCACGAGACATGTGGGATCTTAGCTCCCCCGCCAGGGATCGAACCCACACCCCCTGCATTGGAAGGTGAAGTCTTAACCACTGGACCTCCAGGGAAGTCCCATGAATTGCATTCTTAAAATTACATATTCTAATTGGCTGTTGCTGATGTATTAGAATATTGTGGATTTTTAAATTTTATTTTTATCCACTAAACTTGTTGCAATTTCTTAATAGTTCTAATAGCTTTTTGAGTCTCTGGAATTTTCTATGTAAGCAATTATACTTTCTGAAAATAATGACAATTTAACTTCCTCCTTTTGATTCTTAAAACCACATTACTCTTCCTTGTCTGCTGCATTGCTTACAACCTCTAATACCACGTTAACTCCAGTGGAAACAGTCTTATCTAGTTAATTTAAAGGAACACATATATCACTAGTTAGTATGATATTCGCTGTAGTTGTTTGAACTTGCGTTCAGAGATTGCCTTTCTTCCAGATTACTCATTGTGAATGGCCTTCAGGATGGATAGTCAGAAGCTCTAATCAGCAGCAAAACTGTCTCTGGAGCGCTTCTCTGGGAAACAGAGGCAGTTAAGTGACTTCCTAGAGGAGTGTCCTAGCCAGTCTCCAGCAGAGGCAGTGTGGAGTCATTCTTTTACTGTGCTTGCCTCAATCTCCTACATCTGAAATGCATTCTTTACTCATTTGCCCCATTTTTGCATTGCTTTGAAATTTTAACTTAGTGCATTTACTTTTTTCTTTCCAAGTAGATTATAAGATCCTTGAGGATAAGGGCTAAACAGTGCCTTTCTTTTATCTCATATACACTCTTTAGAATATAAGTTCTATGAGGGAAGAGACTTTGCTGGTGTTGTTGCTACTGTTTCCAGTGGCTAGCACAACGCCGAGCACTGTAAGCACTAAATATTTTTCAATAAGTGAGTCAGCCTCACATTCCTTCAACCCCCACAGGCTTCAGTCCATGTTTGGCAATTTGCTGTTTGTACCGCATGCATTCAAAAATGGTGGTGGAATGAATGAGCCCTTCCAGGCCCTAGTCTCTCATTTTCATTCCACCATTCTTTCACCTGGACATCTCCATTTCTAAACAGTTTAAGCAAAGCTTGATGTTGATGTATTTGTCAATGCCAGAAAAAAAATGTTTGACAAGTGTGCAATCTAACTTCATGAATTTCAAAACAGATGACACCCATTTTGATAAATGCATATGATTCTGCAGCTGATGAAAAAGAAAAATGAAAATGGGGCCAAATTACGTTTTGGCACCCAAGACAATAATCAATCTTTCTTCACGCTAATGGTCTGTCATGAGACCATAAAACCACATGAAGACAGGAAACAAGAAAGTCCTCACACCAGATTTCCAAGGGAGTCAACATAATTTGGTTAACAAGACACACTTATCTGTGAATGAATTACAGCTAAGTGTGAACCTGGCAGTTCAATGATAAAATATGTCAAAGCTTTCCAGAAATGATTACCACCATAGCATTGAATAAGGTTACCATGGGCAGAACAGACTAATTGGTAGAGTTAGATCTATTTTTAAATGTCAAACAACATCTTGCTACTCTTAGCAGCACTGCTCTATGCCCCTTAACTGGGGATACTAACTACCTACACGTTTCTCACTCCCACCGTAACAGTCTACCCACGTTTGTTTTTTAAATCACATAGCTGGGGAGACATACACAGAAATCTGATAATCAAGTCCTGGTCCTGCCTTCTAAGGGGTGGCAGTAACATAGGGTGGTAAAGGAGAGAGCTCTTGTTGCCACGCCCTCATTTGTCACCGCCACGTTCAAGCTCTTTTCCTGCCCTTCAAGTGCTCTCTTTCAGCTGCATGAACTCAGTTACCTGTTCACCTGTCCCTTTATTTAAAGGCAGAAAACCTTCTCCCTGATGCCATTACAGCCTTCATGAACAGTTGTATCTTCTGAATCTGTAAGGTCACTCATCATCCTCCCATAATCCCTTTCCTGACTTTAGCTGTCATCCTCCCTCCCTAAACATACTTGCATGGACATATAAGTGATATCACACAGTATTTGTCTTTCTCTGTCTGACTCATTTCATCAAGCATAATATTTTCTAAATCCATCCACGTTGCTGCAAATGACAGAACTTCATTCTTTTTTATGGATGAGTAATATTCCATTGTGTGTGTATATGTATGTATGTATATATACATGTATATATGTATGTATATATATACATATATATATATATAATATCTTTATCCATTCATCCTGAATTCTTTCCAAAGTGCTTTTCCATAAAAATCTTATTGAATCCCTGAAAAGTCCTGTAGGATAAACCTGGCATATTATTACCATCTTACAGATGAAGAAACCGAGGCATGGAAAGGGTCAAGAGCCTTCAGTGAGATATCACTCTAGCAACAGGGTATGGAAGTCACTTCACCCAGCCACTGTATGAAGCTCCTCCCGGATAAAAGGATGAAATTTAGATCTGAAACTTAAGCACAGAAATACTCTATAAATCAACAATAGGCTGGCATCTTTCAGGATATAAATTCAAGACAGTGAATCTTTGATGATGCAGATAGCTTTAATAAGGAAAGTAGATATAGGAAGCACAAAAAGAAAAAAAAAAACCTGCCAAAAACGATCTTCAGTGAACACTAGATCTGGGGTTTTGCAAATATATTAAGGCTGTTTAACATTGGTCATTGACAATTTCCTTTAGCTTTCATGATTGGTGGAAATAAATATACTCTCTAAGGCTCAAGCCTCCAAGGAAATACCTAGTGCTGGTAAACAAGGTCTATAACGTCATGGGCTCTCCGAAAAGCAATGACTCTCAAACTTTAGAACATTCCAAGAGCCAAGTTAAGGAAATGGCAACTTATTTAGTGACTTTAATAAAACATGAAGAGGCCTGAAGGAAGCAAGCGCAATATGGTGGGAAGTTTTCACTAGATAACACCTATTTGCAGTTGTCATCTGATCTGTGTAGAACTGACGATACCACCAGATTTGTCATTGATTTGGTTGGGTGGGCTATTCCTCCATCTGGAGACACTGGGATACTTATAAATTAGTTTTCTTCCCGAGTATCTACCACAGATAATGTTTACTCTGCCTTTACTTATTAGGGTCTATCTGAAAGAATCTCAAAGCCATTATTCAAAGATGCCCTGTTTTATATATGTCTGTAGATGCACAGGAATGTCTGGTCGTCTATTTGGTACATTTGTAAAATGCTTATTGTGTGCAGACACTGCTTCCGGCATTTGATTTGAAACACAAGAACTATTTTAACTACTCCATTGTAAAAATGAAATGGCTTAGCACATGGAGTGTTAAAAAAATGTGAACTAAATATTGGGTGAAGAATTAGCTGGAAGGAGAATGTGATAATCCAAGTTGGAATAGACCAAAATCAACCATGTACCAAAAATAAAAAATAACCTATGCTTTTCTTAAACAGCAGGCACTCCTAATTTATATTCCAGCTAACAATTGCTTTTCCAATAATAAAGCATCTGTTACCTAACTCTGTTTCCTTGTTTACCCACCTCTCCCTTCTCCAGCACTGAATTAATCTCACAACTCACTTTTCCTCTTCTGATAAAATAAATCAAAACAAGGAAATAGAGACCATTTCAAACAGTGGTCCTTCATCCTGAAGTAGTTATTCAATGCAAGTACACATTGCTCATACCAGCCACTTCCTAGTTGCCACTGACAAAATTCACCAATGTCTTCCATCACACCATGTAAGTCACATTATTGGTAGGACAAAACGTTGCCTCTTTTATCACAGGCAAAAGTGCAGCTGTCAACTCTCCACCTTCCAACGTGAAATTCTAACACCTCCCCCTCTCTCTAGCTCCATTACTTCTGATCTCAGGGGAAGAGGTGTCCCTCCTTATGGTCAACACTTACGTTGGCAGCTGGGCTTGGGCCCCTCCTCTTCTACTCTGCCAAGCCCATTTATTCCTTAACCCACTATTTTCTATCTCCACTGTTGATGTGCCACAGAAAAAACTCTGGATCCTTTCTGGTAGAGTCTTAATTAACCAATATATGGGATTTAAAACTCCTGAGCCTTCCTTACTAAGAATTTCTCTTTCCTTGGTTTCCATAAGGTACAATCTCCTGACCTACCACCCTGCCACTCACCCTCAGTCACTGTCACTAACTTTTCCTCAAGGTTTTTCTGCCCAGAAAAGTAACACGTGCACATTGCAGAAAATTTTGAAACTACATTCAAAAAGAGTAAAGTAAAATTTTCTAAATATAAATAATCTGAGCATTGTAGAGTAGTTCCTTCTAGGCCATATATATTTTCCTAATGAAATTCTAATCGTGCTGTGTTCATTATCCTGATTGCAGTGATGGTTTTACAGGCATATACATATGTCAAAATGTATCAAATTGCATACTTCAATGCATGCAGTTTATTGTATGTCAGTCATACCCCAACTAAGCTGTTTTAAAAATGTAAACAATAGAACTGCTGAACAACCATTGACAGGAAGATGCTGGAACCCACCAAAAAAGATACCCTACATCCAAAGACAAAGGAGAAGCTGCAATGAGACGGTAGGGTAAAATCAAATCCCACAACCGCTGGGTGGGTGACTCACAAACTGGAGAACACTGATACCACAGAAGTCCACCCACTGAAGTGAACGTTCTGAGCCCCACATTAGGCTTCCCAACCTGGGGGTTTGGCAACGGGAGGAGGCATTCCTAGAGAATCTGAATTTGAAGGCCAGTGGGATTTGACTGCAGGACTTCCACAGGACTGGGGAAAACAGAGACTCCACTCTTGGAGGGCATACATAAAGTCTTGTATGCACCAGGACCCGGATGAAAAGATCAGTGACCCCATAGGAGACTGAACCAGACCTACCTACTAGTGTTGGAGGGTCTCCTGCAGAGGCGGGGGGCAGCTGTACCTCACCATGGAGACAAGGACACTGGCATCAGCAGTTCTGGGAAGTACTCACTGGCGTGAGCCCTCCCATAGGCCACCATTAGCACCACCATACAGCCTGTAGGCTCCAGTCACCTCAGGCCAAACAACTAACAGGGAGGGAACACAGCCCCACCCATCAGCAGACAAGCAGTTTAAAGTTTTACTGAGCCCTGCCCACCAGAGCAAGACCCAGCTCTACACACCATCAGTCCCTCCCATCAGGAAGCTTGCACAAGCCTCCTAGATAGCCTCATCCACCAGAGGGCAGACAGCAGAAGCAAGAAGAACTACAATCCTGCAGGCTGCAGAACAAAAACCACAATCACAGAAAGTTATACAAAATGAAAAGGCAGAGGATTATGTCCCAGACGAAGGAACAAGATAAAACCCCAGAAAAACAACTAAATGAAATGGAGATAGGCAACCTTCCAGAAAAAGAATTCAGAATAATAATAGTGAAGACGATCCAGGACCTCGGAAAAAGAATGGAGGCAAAGATCGAGAAGATGCAAGAAATGTTTAACAAAGACCTAGAAGAATTAAAGAACAAACAAACAGAGATGAACAATACAATAACAGAAATGATAAATACACTAGAAGGCATCAATAGCAGAATAACTGAGGCAGAAGAACAGATAAGTGACCTGGAAGACAGAATGGTGGAAATCACTGCTGCAAAACAGAATAAAGAAAAAAGAATGAAAAGGAACGAAGACAGCCTAAGAGACCTCTGGGACAACATTAAATGCAACAACATTCACATTATAGGGGTCCCAGAAGGAGAAGAGAGAGAGAAAGGACCAGAGAAAATATTTGAAGAGATTAGAGTTGAAAACTTCCCTAACATGGGAAAGGAACTAGCCACCCAAGTCCAGGAAGTACAGAGAGTCCCAGGCAGGATAAACCCAAGGAGAAACATGCCAAGACACACAGTAAGCAAACTGATAAAAATCAAAGACAAAGAAAAAATACTAAAAGCAACAAGAGAAAAATGACAATAACATACAAGGGAACTTGCATTAGGTTATCGGCTGATTTCTCAGCAGAAGCTCTGCAAGCCAGAAGGGAGTGGCACAGTATATTTAAAGTGAGGAAAGGGAAGAACCTACAACCAAAAATACTCTACCCAGCAATGCTCTCATTCAGATTTGACAGAGAAATCAAAAGCTTTACAGACAAGCAAAACTTAAGAGAATTCAACACCACCAGACCAGCTTTGCAATAAATGCTAAAAGAACTCCTCTGGAGGGGGGAAAGAGACTAGCAGCTTAAAAAACAAAACAAAACAAAAAAACAGAAACAAAAAAAAAACACTTGTACATATATAGACTGCTATATCAAAACCTCATGGGAATAGCAAATCCAAAAACTACAATAGATATACACACGAGAAAAGAAAAAGCAACCCAAACACAACATTAAAGATGGTCATCAAAGCACAAGAGAAGAGAACAAAAGAGGAAGGAAGGGAAGAAAAAAGACCTACAAAAACAAACCCAAAACAATTAAGAAAATGGCAACAGAAATACACATATTGATAGTTACCTTAAATGTAAATGGATTAAATGAGCCAACCAAAACACACAGACTGGCTGAGTAGACACAAAAACAAGACCCATATATATGCCATCTAGAAGACACTCACCTCAGACCTAGGGACACATACAGACTGAAAGTGAGGGGATGGAAGAAGGTATTCCACGCTGATGGAAATCAGAAGAAAGCTGGAGTAGCAATACTCACGTCAGACAAAATAGACTTTAAAATAAAGAATGTTATATGAGACAAAGAAGAATACTACATAATGATCAAGGGATCAATCCAAGAAGAAGATATAACAATTGTAAATATTTATGCACCCAACATAGGAGCACTTCAATGTATCAGGCAAATACTAACAGTCATAAACGGAAAAATCAACAGTAACACGATAATAGTGGGGGACTTTAACACCCCACTTTCATCAATGGACAGATCATCCAAAATGAAAATCAATACGAAAACACAGGCCTTAAATGACACATTAGAGCAGATGGACTTAATTGATATTTATAGAGCATTCCATCCAAAAACAGCAGAATACACATTCTTCTCAAGTGCACAAGGAACATTCTCCAGGACTGACCACATGCTGGGCCACAAGACAAGCCTCGGTAAATTTAAGAAAACTGAAATCATATCAAGCACCTTTTCCAATCACACCACTATGAGGTTAGAAATAAACTACAAGAGCGACTTCCCTGGTGGTCCAGTGGTTAAGAATCTGCCTTCCAATGCAGGTGACGCAGGTTCGATCCCTGGTCAGGGAACTAAGATCCCACATGCCACGGAGCAACTAAGCCTGAGCACCACAACTACTGAGCCTGCATGCTCTGTAGCCCACGCGCCATAGCTAGAGAGAAGCCCACACACCACAACGAAGAGCCTGCGCGCGGCAACAAAAGATCCCACATACCAAAATGAGGAACCTGCATGTCGCAACTAAGACCCAACGCAGCCAAATTAATTAATTAATTTTTAAAAATAAGCAATAAACTACAAGAAAAAAACTATAAGAACACAAACACGTGGAGGCTAAACAATATGCTACTAAACAACCAATAGAATGGATCACTGAAGAAATCAAAAAATACCTAGAGACAAATGAAAATGAAAGCACAATGATTCAAAATCTATGGGATGCAGTAAAAGCAGTTCTAAGAGGGAAGTTTATAGCAATACAATCTTACCTCAGGAAACAAGAAAAATCTCAAATAAACAATCTAATCTTACACCTAAAGCAACTAGAGAAAGAAGAACAAAGTAGTAGAAGGAAAGAAAACATAAAGATCAGAGCAGAGTTTCCCTGGTGGCACAGTGGTTGAGAGTCCGCCTGCCGATGCAGGGGACACGGGTTCGTGCCCTGGTCCGGGAAGATCCCACATGTCGTGGAGTGGCTGGGCCCGTGAGCCATGGCTGCTGAGCCTGCATGTCTGGAGCCTGTGCTCCACAATGGGAGAGGCCACAACAGTGAGAGGCCCGTGTACCGCAAAAAAAAAAAAAAAAAAAAAAAGATCAGAGCAGAAATAAATGAAATAGAGACAAAGAAAACAATAACAAAGATCAATGAAACTAAAAGCTGGTTCTTTGAAAAGACAAACAAAATTGATAAACCTTTAGCCAGACTCATCAAGAAAAAAAGGGAGAGAATCCAAATCAATGAAATTAGAAATGAAAAAGGAGAAGTCACAACTGACACCACAGAAATACAAAGGAACATAAGAGACTACTACAAGCAACTGTATGCCAATAAAATGGCCAACCTGGTTGAAATGGACAAATTCTTAGAAAGGTACAGCCTCCCACTACTGAACCAGGAAGAAATAGAAAATATGAACAGACCAATCACAAGCACTGAAATTGAAACTATGATTAAAAAATTCCCAACAAACAAAAGTCCAGGACCTGATGGCTTCACAGGCGAATTCTATCAAACACTTAGAGAGGAGCTAACACCTATCCTTCTCAAACTCTTTCAAAAAACTGCAGAGGAAGGAAAACTCCCAAACTCATTCTATGAGGGCACCATCACCCTGATACCCAAACCAGACAAAGATATTAAAAAAAAAAAAAGAGAGAACTACAGGCCAATATCACTGATGAACATAGACACAAAAATCCTCAACAAAATACTAGCAATCCAAATCCAACAATACATTAAAAGGATCATATACCATGATCAAGTGGGATTTATCCCAGGGATGCAAGGATTTTTCAGTATCTGCAAATCAATCAGTGTGATACACCATATCAACAAACTGAAGAATAAAAACCATATGATCATCTCAATAGATGCAGAAAAAGCTTTTGACAAAATTCAACACCCAGTTATGATAAAAACTCTCCCGAAAGTAGGCATAGAGGGAACATACCTCAACATAATAAAGGCAAAGGCCATATATGACAAACCCACAGCTACCATCATACTCAATGGTGAAAAGCTGAAAGCATTTCCTCTAAGATCAGGAACAAGGCAAGGATGTCCACTCTCACCACTTTTATTCAACATAGTTTTGGAAATCCTACCTATGGCAATCAGAGAATACAAAGAAACTAAAAGAATCCAAATTGGAATAGAAGAAGTTAAACTGTCACTGTTTGCAGATGACATGATACTGTACACAGAAAATCCTAAAGACGCTACTGGAAAACTACTAGAGCTCATCGATGAATTTGGTAAAGTTGCAAGTTACAAAATTGATACAGAGAAATCTGTTGCATTTCTATACATTAACAACAAAAGATCAGAAAGAGAAATTCAAGAAACAATCCCATTTACCATTGCATCAGAAAGAATAAAATACCTAGGAATAAACCTACCTAAGGAGACAAAAGACCTGTACTCTGAAAGCTATAAGATGCTGATGAAAGAAATCACAGAAGACACAAACAGATCCATGTTCGTAGATTGGAAGAATCAATATTGTCAAAATAACTATACTACCCAAGGCAATCTACAGATTCAGTGCAATCCCTACCAAATTACCAATGGCATTTTTCACAGAACCAGAACAAAAAACCTTAAATTTTGTATGGAGACACAAAAGACCCCAAATAGCCAAAGCAATCTTGAGAAAGAAAAATGGAGCTGGAGGAATCAGGCTCCCTGACTTCAGTCTATACTACAAAGCTATAGTCAACAAAACAGTATGGTACTGGCACAAAAATAGAAATATAGATCAATGGAACAGGATAAAAAGCCAAGAAGTAAACCCATGCACCTATGGTCAATTAGTCTATGACAAAGCAGGCAAGACTACACAATGGTGGGAAGACAGTCTCTTCAACAAACGTTGCTGGGAAAGCTGGACAGCTACATGTAAAAAACAATGAAATTAGACCATTCTTTAACACCATACACAAAAATAAGCTCAAAATGGATTAAAGACCTAAATGTGAGACTGGACAGTATAAAACTCCTAGAGGAAAACATAGGCAGAATACACTCTGCCATAAATGGCAGCAATTTATAAGAAAGGCCAGGGAGCGGAGAAAGCAAGGCATTGCTGGAGTCCAGAGCCATGGGAGAAGTGAAGCAGGCTGCCGAGTTCCCTTCCCCTCCCCACCCCAAAATAGCCCAGAGTCTTCCTTCACCAGTTTATAAAATACAATAAAAGTCAAGCCAGGGGAGAGACTCCAAGGGAATCACCCATAGAGACATCAGGGGTCCCTGCAAGAAGAGGTGAAGACTGGCACCAGGTCCTGTCTTGAAATGTAATTAGGGAGAGGACTTGCTGATCCTCCCGGGGATCCTCCCGGGGGCCCTTCTGAGCAGGGCTGGCCATGGAGCAGTTTGCATGCCTGATGGATGGTCATGGCATTAATGCCTGAGTTTCATGTGGGTTATGTCAATGGCTTCTAAGGAAGCCAAACTTGAGCAAATTTGCATGTACTTCCCCCACACTGAGGTGGCTGTGTTGACAGAGGGAAGCTGGTGGTTAGCAAGGCTGGAGAGGAGGTGGGGTTTGGAAGATATCCAAGAGTCACATGGTAAACATTTCATTGCCCCTTGTGAGAGCCAGTGTTTAGACCTGTCACCCAGAGCGCATCTGGCACCTGTCAGAGAAGCAGCAATGACTAAGAGCAGATTGCCAGGGAAAGCAGCTAAATCACTTACTCTTTTCCCTAATCCCTCCTTTCCCCTGCGACACAACAGAGGAGTGCCAAGAAGGGGCATCCCCCAGGAGCCCGCCACACACCATGGTTCACTTCAGGCCCCTTGAGCCACAAACCTGGCAGACCCAGAGAAAGAGAAAAGCTCTGAAGGGTAAATGAAACTGACAGATTTTTAATATCCAAAAATGAAGTCAAGGAATCATCCCAAAATGTCCTTAAGGGGTCCGTGACCTGGCGGGGTGGGACTTTTCACATAGCACAGTTGTGGGAGTGAAGGCTGAGAATGGAGAAAAAATAAAACCACTTCCTCTTTGTACCCCATAGAGATGAGACAGTTCAATAAAGCACTTACATGTGAATAAGCAAAGAGGAGAAAACAAAAATCATCTGTTATCCCACAAGGCGGCTATAACTAATACTAACTGATGTTTGCCAGGGATTTTTATGTGAATTCCTTTGCAAAAATTGAATTACAATGTATTTTCTGTTTTTTAACCTATCTTGTATTCTCAGGAATATACTCTGAACATTTGTGCTTTTTTAACAAAAGTGTTTAACAACACAATTTTTTTTTAGGGTGCGCCACATGGCCTGAGGGATCTTAGTTTCCCAACCAGGGATCGAACCTGGGCCCCCTGCAGTGGAAGTGTGGAGTCCTAACCACTGGACCACCAGGGAATTCCCAGCAACATAATTTTAATAGCTTAGAATATTGTATTCTGTGAGTTGATTATAATTTACTCAAGAAATGCCATATCCTTTCATATTTAAAGTTGTTTCCAATGTTTTACCATTATATATAATCCTGCAATGAACATCCTTAAAACTAAATTTTTGTACCTCTCTTTAATTACTTCCTATGGGTAAATCCTAGCAGCAGAGTTCCTTTATCAAAGGGTGTATACATTTTAGAGCTTTTCCTATATGCTGCCAACTCTCCTTCTTTCTACACACCTACCACTAGCCCATGAGAGTCTGTTTTTCTGCATTTTGGCCCACGCTGAGTATACTCCTTTTTTTGAGTTGCCTAATATCTATTTGTGGTATTATTTTGAAATGCACTTTTTTGGAATATTAATGAGAGCTGACATTTTTTCATTGGTTTATTGGTTATTTATAATATTTATGCTGCGCACTGCCTGTTTCTGTCTTTTGCCCATTTTTCTACTAGTGTACAACTTTTCTTACTGTTTTGTAAAAGCCAGTTACATCCATGTATCTATCATATATATTGCAAATATTCTTCCCAGTTCCTTTTTATTTATGATGTCATTTTCCATGCCAAAGTTTAAGCTTTTTAGATTTGACCATATAAAATTGTATCATGATTGATGTCAGGAGTCAACAAACTTTTTCTATAAAGGGCCAGATAATAAATATTTCAGGCTTTGTCAGCCAAATGGTCTGTCACAACTCTGTCTTTCTAGAGCAGAAGCAGCCCTAGAGGACAGTCAATGAATGGGCCTATCTTCATTCTAAATTCAGTCATGGGTGGGCAGTAGTTTGTCCACCTCTGGTTTAAGCTAGCAGTGTCATGTTTTGAAAGTGGTTCTCCACCAAAAGGATATATATTTTCTATAATCTATTCTTACTTTGTAGCTTCACTTTTTAAACTCCTATCTTTAATATAATCAACTTTGTTGATTTAATTTTTCTCAAATGAGTTAGCCCTCTGGTCTAAAATCATTTACCATACTTTCCCAACTGAGTTGATTTGCAAACTTTTCTAAATTAAAAAATATGGACAACTGCACACATACTTGGATTATTTAAGTGCTATTACTCTTCTGGGGCTACTATCATGCCTTTAATTATTAGGTTTTTCAGTACATTTTAATATCTTGTATAGCAACTCTACAATCACCCCTCATATTCTTCTTTTTGTCTTTGTTGCTGATTTTTATCTTCCTTTTTTCCAAAATGTTCTTCAGAATCATTTTGTCAAGTTCTAATAAAAATTGTATTGCATTATGATTGGAAGTACATTGCTCTATAGATTAATTTTCAGATAAACTGACAGTCCAAGACACTGGTATGCACGTAGTGGAGGCTACTTTCTCATTATCGTTGGCCTCATTAATTGACTTTATAATCAATACATGCAGCTAAAAAATGTACAGTTTTGTAATTTGGGATTAAACGTAGTATTTTATTTGAAAATAAGATTCAAGTGCTTGAAATTTTGAAACCCACTGGTTTAACCTACTGACATTTATTATTATTACTAATTTGGCTTCTGTCATCTTATTCTATATTTTCATACCTTTAACACTTCTTTCTGGTTTCCTTTGTTTTCTGTTCTTTGACAATAACTGACTTGATTTCGCTAGTGGTTATTACAAGTTACCTTTATCAACAATTTATAGTCTAACTATATCATTTGAGGGTCTTCTGTTTGAGACAAAGGAATCAATACAATCTTAGATTCATTACCCTCACTACCTGGCCCCCACCACATTTTATTAATAAATAATAAAGAATTTTAGATCCACCATCTCTTTTAATAATCATGGATCTTCTCATTTTGGAATGATTTTTGACAATTTTATAATGAGTTTTTTTTTTTACTAATGTTACTATCCTTCTATTCTGCAGCTATTTTATGAAAACTGTGTCTTCTCATGCCCCATTGTAAATGTCAAATCATTTCTTGAAGTTTTCCTCTGGACTCACTGGTAGATAATTATCAGAAGTTTGTTATTCTGAGTCTTCTAGATCCATTTTCCCCCTTGTTCCGTGGTATTTTTCACAGGTCTTACTGTTACTTTACTCTTTATTCATCTTAGTCCTTGGTCCCGTACCCTGTCCCCAGCTAGTGATAGAATACTCTTCTCCTACTTACAACAGAATGACAGGTTGATGTGCAAGTTTAAACAAAATTTAACTCTGTGTACCTTTGTACGATGTGAGAGGGTGTCTTCTTCCTACCCCATGGTCTGGTTCTCTGGTTCTCTGAACTGATGTGTTACACAAAAAACTGTAATTCTCAGCATGCACTACAACCTGGTTTCTTTCTACAATGGCCCCATGTAAATAATGCCCCATAAACTTATTACCCGTGTAGGTACTATGCCTTCCCATACTCAGGAGAAAAAAAAGAAAGACGCTCATATTTCTGGCTGGTTCAAATCCTGAATATCTGGGTGAATCTCTAGTGGGTGAAGAACAAAATATTTTCCTACCTTTTATGAAGCATTTTGTGTCCAAACCCAGCTCCCGTTGTCCCGAAATTAGTTCCAATTTCTTCAAGGTTCGGGTATTATATGACCTATCAGTTTTGTTTTCCATGGTGGGAGGTTTATTTTTCCCCATAGGCCTTCATTAGTGTCTTTTGTTAGCTGTGGAGAGAGGCTTCCCTGGGGACTGTTAGCCAGATGCCACTTTGAATAACAACAGCAACAGCTAACATTTACTGAGCACTTACCATGTACCATCCACCCATTTTCTCATTTATTCACAACAACCCTCATTTAACCTCTCTAAGACCAGTTTGCCAAGGACACTCTCTGCTAAGGGCACACACTGCCATGTGCATGTATTTAAAATCATTTGCAAACTTCCAGGCTGTCTGGGATTCAAACAAATATACCATCTTTTTAATGCTTTTCTAAATTTCTTAGCCTTTCTGACCCTGGCTTGACCCCTCAAATGCCAGTATTTCCTTCTCCTTCCCTGGCGTGGTGATGTGATACATAACCTCATTAGCTAACTCTGTGATTAATCTCTCATTTGATATATATCTCATGTCAGTCATGCCTTATAATTGGGCATTTAGTAACCAAATTTAAGTCAAAAAAATTAAAAATTTTTTTAGTCGGAGAAATTATAGGTTCCAGGTATTTGAGTGAATGTTTTACTTCTCTGTGCTATTTTTGTAAACTTTATGGAAGAAAGGTCTTTTGTAAAGAATATATGGGTCATATACCCTTTCAGAGAAACACACGACATAAAATGTTAACAACTGTAGAGAAGTACTTTACATGAGCACCAGATTCACTAGTAGACAGTCACGGGAATGCTAAGAAGGCAAAACACCTATACAAAATGGTTACAAATTGGATTTTCTGGAAAGCTTTTGAGATGGAGTTTAACATGCACAATGTTTTTTAGGGAGTAATCTTGGGATAAACACCTGTGGAAAGAAGGAAAGGGCAGCAGGATTGAATAGCGGGAGAAGCTGGGTTGTGATGCAAGATCAACGGCCTCAGCTAACCCTCTCTCAAGGAGGTCAGAGTCTTCGGAGTTCTCCCTCTTTGGGTCAAGATAGTCGGATTGTTAAAATGTCTTTTCAATCAGCAATTGGAAGAGGAACATCTGAGAAGGGAGTGGCCTTGGTGAAGCTGCTCTTTGCAGCCTGAGGCAATCTCTGAAGGTGCTGACCTTGAAGGCTGACTGCTGGCAACAACCTGTCCTTCACTGAAGGGGGATCTAGGCAGAGGAGCATCACAGGATCCACCACGATGATCCTCTCTGAAAAGTCAGTCATTTCAGAGATGACCAAACTGATTCAGAATGTTTCCAATTACTTTAAGGCTTCCTGTAATTCTACAGTACTTTTTAAAGCCCTAATAAGATGAAGATTCAAATGAATCACTACTTTCCATGGGACTTAGCTAGTAATCACTAAATACCAGATCATCTGGAAAAGGAAAAGAACTGACTTTCACTGAGCACTTTCTGGCTCAGGTCTTTAACATACATAATTTCATGTCACTGGCCCAAAAGTTTACAGATGAGAAAAAGGAGACAGAAAACTTAGCCACAGCTGGTCAATTGTATAATTAGAACTAAATCACCACAAAACTCTTGATTCACTAGGATGGCTCATCCTGACAAAGTAACTGTGATGTCAGACACATCCCACTCCTGGCTTTTGGAGTGTTTTGGCAAATGGTGGCAGAGCCGATGGCCAGGGAACCTGGGCCAGAGCAGATGGTCTGGATGGTGCCCAGCACTGTCCCAGGAGAGAACAAAGGGCTGCCGTGCTATCCCTGGACAAATGTATTAGGCACAGCCTTCTTGGAAACCTCCAATGAGAGAGGATCTATTAAACATGTCCCCTTGCCAAGGTCGTCAATGATCCCAGCATACTGATGGGTCTTTCATGCCTTGAAGGAACCTAAGACACAGAACCCATCGATCAACTAATATTTTCTGAGAGCATGTGCCACATACTTGGGCATCAGAGGAAACACAAAGAGATTTAAGAACAGCATGTTATAGTCAAAACAGCACTGGCTTCCCACTTCACTTAGAATAAAATCCAAATTCTTTGTCACGGCTTATAATTCTTGCCCTTATTTCCCCCCTCTTTCTCAGATCTTCCCCACCCCCTTGTTCACTTTAGCCACACTGTTTTTTTCACTAGCTATGCCATTTGCCTGGAACAAATCTTCCCCAAATCTCTGTGTAACTGACTTGTTCTCTTCCTCTAGGTTGCAGCTCAAATTTTTCTGTTTCAGAGAGATTTTCTCTGATTCCCACAGCTAAAGTCGGCCTCTATTCGACACTGTTTTATTTTCTTCATGGCACTTTTCACTTTCTGAAGTTATCTTCTTTGCTCATGTACTTGTTCCTCATCTGTCTCCCTAAAATATGTAAGCTACATGGGAATCTGGACCTTCTTTACCCATAGTACTTAGAACAGTGCTTGACACATAATAGGGACTCAAATACTTGCAGAATGAATAAAGTAAGAGAGAGACCTAAGTTCCATTTCTGCTTCTGTAAGTTGTGTGAGATTGGGAGGATCATTTAACCACTTTGAATGGAAGCTCATTCATCTAGAATAAGAGTTAGCACACTATGGCTCAAAGACTAAATATAGCTGGTCACCCAATTTTGTAAAGAAAGCATTATTGGAACACAGACATGCTCATTCATTTATGTATTGTCTCTAACTCCTTTAATGCTATAAGGGCAGAGGTGAGTAGTTGAGACAGCATCTGGCTCACAAAGCTTAAAATACGTACAATCAGACCCTTTAAGGAAAGAGTTTGCAAACCGTTGGTGATCATAACATCTGCAGCATTTTTGTAAGGAACGAATGAGAAGATGCATGTGAAAGATCTTTATGAAGTGAAAAATGCTACTCATGTCAGGGGTCAACTTTATTAACTATGAAGATGATTGTCATGAAGCCACTGCAATCAATCAGTCAATGACTGTGTAAAAGAACGGCACTGACTTATAAGACCCAGACTATTTCAAGAGGACTTCAGAAAAGTGTGAAATCATCCTTTTGGGCATAGCCCTACCTGAATGAGTCCAGGCTTGGGATTACAATCACCTCACCAAAGTGGAAGTACAAAGGAAACAGACACACTTGATCAAATTTCTGCTCTACTACTCATCAGCTGTGTGCCTTTGGAATCTCATCAACTCTATCCATCAGGTTCCTCATCTGCAAAATGAGGATAGTAAATTAATATATACACACTACTGTATATCAAATAGATAATCAACAAGAACCTACTGTATAGCACAGGGAACTCTACTCAATACTCTGTAATAACCTATATGGGAAAAGAATCTGAAAAAGAATAGATATATCTATATGTATAACTAAATCACTTTGCTGTACACCTGAAACTAACACAACACTGTAAAGTAAATATACTCCAATATAAAATTTTTTAAAACGTACTGATATTCCATAGGATTGTTGTGAGGATCAAATGAGATAATGCATGGAAAGAGATAGCACCTAGCTCATTGTCAACATCAATGGCAATTGTTATCATCATCATCTTCATTGTCGTCATCTAGCTACTTCTCCCACGTTCTGAACTAATTCAGTGGCTAAGGAAACAAGTTGGTGTACTGGTCCCATTACATACTAGAGAGGTCTGCACTGGATGCCAGGGGTCTCATTTTCCTCCCTGTTTCTTCTGTATTCATCTACTCTCTCCAGGGCTGAACCACTCGCTTCCCAGATGACCCTTGAACCCTGGGTTTTATCCTAGCCTCTCCTCTTCCTTACTCCCTACATCTAATAGACTGCTAATTTTGCCTCCTGAAAATAATCTCTAGTGTCTGGGCTCTGGGCTCTATCTTTATGGCCCAGACCCTATTTCACAGGCTCACCAGCTCTTGCCTCAACTCATATCATTGTCTCCCAGGTGGGCACCTGACTCCAGGGAACTCCAGCTTCAGCCCACCCTCCACACAGCATCAGTGTTATCCTCTAGAATAAAATCATGCCACTTCTTTACTTTAAAAGCTCTGGGATTCCTCATTGTCTATTTGTTGCATGAGGCCCTTCTAAACCTGTCACCTGCCTACCTAGTCAATCTAATCTTCTTTCACCTGTTTCCTGTTGACACCCTCCCCACGTGTGTGTTTCAATCACATACACCTATTTGCTGCTTCCCTGGCCAACCTATAGACCCAATAGTGAGAAAAAAATGCTTGTTGTTGTAAACTACCAAAATTTGAGGGGTTGCTTTATAAAAAGCAGCATTCTCTTAGCAGAAATATGACTAATATGTGACAGAAATTATAATTGAATAACCACGTATTGAGCTAAAATGTTTTTCCCCCCGATATAACATCTACAGCCTAATTTCACTCCACAATAAAGTCATGAATTTACAGATTCACACATAAACATGTATGGAGAGGGAAATCAAATATGGTGTCCTTGGGAAACATTTGCTAGATGTGTATCTTATATACCACAACTTAATCTTCATTAGCAGGGACAATTGTCTTTTTAAAAATACCATAGTAGGGAAGTTTTAAAGAATAAAAATTATGAATCAAGAAGAATCAAAGAGGCAGAAAAATGCAGAGGAAATGGAACTCAATAAAAAGCCTGTGAAGTAACACAAAATGGGGACAATTTAGGTTGATTGAATGATGCGAGGTAGAAGAAAGGAAGCTCAGCAAGATAGAGGTCCTCAAAAGGGCAGGAAGAGTGAGAAGAGTGAAAGGCCAAGCAGTGACCTGGAAGTGGATCTGAGCCAGAGGAGTCGCCTAAGAGAGGCTAGCCCTGTGGCTGAGTAAGAAGGTCTGGGTCATAGGAGAACATTGTTCCCAAGTAGAGGTAGCCATTGAATTAATTCTCTTGGGCATTTATCTGAGCGCCTTAATGGGTGCTTGAAGATAATTTTGCCCGCATTAGCTACTAAGGAGACTTGACCCTCAATGAGAGATACCATTGGGTACATTAACCGCCCTGCTAATGGCCTAACCTCTTTGATAATGTCACATATACAGTTCTTTTCCCTGACTGGCTTTGAAGTCCCCCTGCCCCCGCAATAATTGCATATTGTTTCTCTTACCTTGTTGCTGGGAAGGAAGGAAAAGAGAGAGGGAGGGAGGGAGGGAGGGAGGGAGGGAGGAAGAAGACTGGAGGTGCAAAGAGCAAACTATAATTCACTCTTGGTAACTACTACAGCCCATGGACAAGGCAGTGCTGGTATCCTGGGAGTTACCAGCAAAGTAAAGATGTCCTGTTCAGTTCCCAGGGCCTTATGTGCATACTCTGAATTACCTTGATCTTCAGTCTGAAAAAGGGGACTTGAAGTGATCCAGGACTTGGAGTCCATATCCAATTTGTAGCAGACTCTTTGGATCCTTGCTGGAAAAAAAACAGGGAGAGCAGGATAAAACCCACCAGTTATCATGAGTCATCAAAGGGAAGAGAACTGTTTCATCCAGTTTTTCCAGGTAATTAACATGACATCATGTAAGAGCCCATGGTGTGAAATAGGTACTACCATGGAGAACTGATCTCAGCTCTTTAGGGTCTCCATTTCAACGTAAACTTTGATAAACAGAAGAAAAGAAAGCAAATATGGTATCGTTTGTTATTTGGATATTTTAAAACTTTCCATCCTGGAAATTACTTCTAAGAGTAATAAGATACCAATGTCCACTGAAAAGATCTAATTTTGGTGAATTCCAAGTTTTCATGGGCCATAAACTGCTAAATCCTTGGGGACAGGTTTGTATATCTGGTTTGAAAACCCCTTTGTATCCAGAACATGTTGTACTAAATAAACAAATAAACAAATAAATATACCTCCAACATCAACAGGAAATGCCCTGGGTGATTTTGGAGATGGGCATTGATGGCATCGACGGCAGCGTCCTAGTCTAGCACACATAAGTTCAATTACGATGGAATAAGTTCAGTTATGATGGAATAAGCTATAACCTGCAGTGGTCCATTTTAGAAAACTTACTATTATTTGTATTAGAAAAAATTTTAATGGTAAAAATATAGTAATTAAGGACTTTAAATGAAAAAAAAATGTCCTAACATTCCAACAATTCCTAACCATAATAGAATAAGTAGTTAAAATAAAATTGGGAAGTGAGTGAATTGGTTTCTTCTACAGGTCTTAGTTTCCCATTTTTAAAATAAAGGGCATGGGCCAGAAAATTTCGAAGTTTCTTCCTGGTGGCAAGAGACCAAGATCTCTAAGTCTGTGTGTGAACATAGGTTAAGGGTAAACCCTCTTGCCTGCAGCCAGAGTTTCTGTGAATCTGGCATTCCATCCTTATCCCCTATCGCACTCCATTTTGCCTTAACTCACCCAACTCACCAGGAACCTCTCTACTTTACCAGGACCAATCTTCTCAACCCTTTTTTTGGACCTTGGCCAGGCTACTCCCCTCATTTGAATGTCATCCCTAGATCACCCAAATCCCACTTTGTTCTTCAAGACACAGCTCACTGTTTGCTTCCTCTATGAAGCTTTGCCTGAATAGATCAGCTCTGGCTCTTTCATTTCTCTGAGCTATTGTTTGTATCATCTACAGTGCGATTACATACAGTCCACTATGCACTGTGGATGTTTCATTTAGTTTAAGAGCTTGGACTGTGGAACCAGGCTACCTAGATTCAAACCTCATCTATACCACTTATTTACTCCATGACCTTGGGCAGTCAGTTAACCTTGATTAACCTCTCTATGTCTTGGTTTCATCACTTATCAACTGGGGATAATGTGATATGCACTTCAGAAGTTCTGTGTCATGGAACTATTTCTGGCCACATCATCTTAAGTATCCACTGAGAATGTCTCAAGAAATGTGTTCAGCATTCTACAATGTCAACACTATATAACATTTTTGTGGTCTATTAAAAAATGTGCACAGTATTATTTTAATACATTCATGTCCATGTAAACATTTTAAATACAAATAAATGAATAACTCTTAATCCCACCACCTAGAGATAATTATTGTTTAAAATGTTGCATTTATTCTTACAGATATTTTTTCACAAATTGTGGTAGTTTTAAAATATGTCCAAAAAGTCTTTAACACTCCTTCCTTCAAAAGGTGGAGCCTAATTTCCTTCCCATTGAGAGTGGGTCAGACTTAGTGACTCTCTTCTAGCTATTAAAATGTGGCAAAGGTGATGGTGTGCAATTTCTGAAACTAGGTCATAAAAAGCACTGCCTCTCTCTTTTTCTTTCTCCCTCCTTCTCTCCCTCTCATCCTCTCTCCCACTTTCTTTGTCTCACCACTCTCTCTGTGGGAGCCAGCTGCCATATGGGGACATTAAAGCAGCACAATAAAGTGGCACATATGGCAAAGAACTGAGGCCTCCTGCCAACAGCCACATGAGTGAGCCATCTTAGAAGCAGATCCTCCAGCCCCAGTCATGTGACATGAGTAACCCTGATCTGGAATCACCCAGCCAAGCCATTCCCAAATTCCAGACACACAGAAGCTATGAGATAATGTAGTTTTGGGGTAATTTGTTGAGCAGCAATAAATATCACACACACACACACACACACACATATATATATATACCGTGTGCTCTCCTGGCCCATAGCATTAATCACATACTGTATATCTAGCAATCCCATGTTTACCTGTCTTTCCACCTCTAGAGTAGAAGCTGCTTGGGAGAAGGGAATGTTTAGTTCTTAGCTGTATCTCCAGGACCTAGCACACTGCCTGCCACATTGTACAAGTTCAGAGAACTTTGATGCATAAATGAGAGAGTGAGTAATGTGGAAATAGGAGGGAAAGGGGAAGACCTTTGGTGAGAGGTGTGGCTGTGAAACAAGGGAAGTAGTAGAAACATAGTGAGTTGGAATATTAAAGTCAAGTGAAGGAGGACTGGTTCAAATCCTGATCCTAAAACCATCTAAGCTGAAACTAAGGATGTACCCAACATTAGGCTTTGGACTCGAAATAAAGGCAAAATCTGCATCTGTCTTGGCCCTTGGAAGGCAAAATAAATAAATAAATAAACACATATCATTTCTGGTATCTTTATATTTGCATGTAATCAAAGGTCATGTGATGGTATAGATTACCCTAATATTTAGTCAATATAACACTTGTGAATGAATAACACATACAATTCTGATTTATTGTTATTATCAGAATGTTCACATCAAAATTCTAGATGTATTTGGAGGTAGGCATTCTAGATATAACTTGGAGTAAAAAAACTCACGTGGGCTTCCCTGGTGGCGCAGTGGTTGAGAGTCTGCCTGCCGATGCAGGGGACATGGGTTCGTGCCCCGGTCTGGGAAGATCCCACATGCCGCGGAGCGGCTGGGCCCGTGAGCCATGGCCGCTGAGCCTGCGCGTCCGGAGCCTGTGCTCCGCAACGGGAGAGGCCACAGCAGTGAGAGGCCCGCGTACCGCAAAAAAAAAAAAAAAAAAAAAAAAAAAAAAAAAACTCATGTGCTTTACATATTGAAATTCTTTCAAATTGTTGAAGTATAAATGCATATTGATCTTCGCAAAAGTTAAATACTACCACAATTAATAATGATGTGAAAGCTGTTAATTTTATATTCAAAGACAATTAGTAAGAATTTTCAAATAGTTAAATAAGTAGGGACATAGATTGACAGTTTATACCATATTAAGTGAGAGTATTAGTTGATAAATTAATGAAGAAGATTAATTCCTTTCTAAACCAGCAAGCATTTTATAAAAATTTAAATACAAAGCCAAATAATAGAGATTAAACTATATCATAAGTCTATCTTTCCAGGGATTGTTTTCAGTGCTATCATTTATACTATTAAACAAGATAACATGTAAGACTGTTTCTGAACAGTTAAGAAAACATCTTTCTCAAGCAATGCACAGAGCTTTTTTGAGGGGGACTGCTTCAACTAAAGTGCATCACCATGACCAAAATTCAAGTCCAACAGATGAGGAATAGATATCCTTATCCTTAGCTGGTTACTAGTAGAGAGAAGGGAAGGCTTAATAATATGGTGGCAGCCTTACCCCCAGTAGAATCCTATGTTGACAGAAAAAGCCTCAAAATCTCTTGCTTATCCACCAGCTTCATTTGAAAGTGAGCATCCATTTGGTACCATAAATGTGTATTATAGTGATCACACGATCAATCACGCAGCTGATAGTACCTGAGAAAACACTGTCATGATCTGAAACATGTTTCTGATCCATAATGTCAATCTAGGCGGGCTTCCCTGGTGGTGCAGTGGTTGAGAGTCCGCCTGCCGATGCAGGGGACGTGGGTTCGTGCCCCGGTCCGGGAAGATCCCACATGCCGCGGAGCGGCTGGGCCCGTGAGCCATGGCCGCTGAGCCTGCGCGTCCGGAGCCTGTGCTCCGCAACGGGAGAGGCCACAACAGTGAGAGGCCCACGAACTGCAAATAAAAAACAAAAACAAAACAAAACAAACAAACAAACAAAAATCATAACGTCAATCTTGTGAAAGTTCACTGTTAGATTCTTCATAATAAATATTTTGGTACATTTTCAGATTTATCCTTATGATCTAGGAGTTCATTTTATGATGGCGATGTTCAGCTTTGGCTTCAGCTTTGACTTAATATGATTTTTTAACACTGGCCTTTTAGTATTTGGCCAAAAGGTGTTTTCAGTGAACTGTAATGAAAACCATGCATGGGTCCTGACGGGAAATAGATAATCCCTGCAATGCTTGGTAGAGGTCTGTGGCTCCAAACTTGAATAAAGGGAAACCTTGAGTGGGTTTTTTGGTTCCCAGAGGAGGGCTGGCATTGATGAGAAGATGTACCTACCTCCCTTACCCTAATTAAGGGAATAAGGGAAGTGAGATGGGGTCCCCCTGACAGATGACAGGGGTCAGGGGGTGCGGAAAGGGTATTATTATGGGGAGGCACATTTGGTATCTTCAATAGGCCAAGCACTGCTGAGAAGAGATGCATAAAAGAACCTTATGATATTGCAGTAACAAAATTAAACCCCCTTCTTAGATGGGACTTCAGGCAGGACCTCCTCAGTCCAGATTTCTCTTTAGACCAAATGCTATCAGCATGAGGATTGGAGATGTTTGGGTGTCTACTGACAGATGCAGGAATTAATTAAGCATAGTAGTGGAGGTGCTATGAGGCTGCAGGGATTAGAATCCTCAGGGTCACCAGGTTGCCAGCGTGGAGCTCAGCTGTCCAGACCCCTAACTGCTTACCGGCTGCTTACTTCTCCTCATTGTTCACAGAGACACTTGAAGCAGAATAAAATTTACCTTCCAATTGCACAACACGCCTAAATTGTTCCCTACAATTCCTGAACTTATCTGGATATTTATCGAGCACCTAATAGGAAGAAAACTGATATTCAAAAGAGCCCTTGGCATTGTCATAGAACAAGGTGATTAGGAGTCTGAAATATGGATTCCATCAGCTCTTTGACTACATCAGCTTTTTGACCTTGGGCAAGTTGTTAAAAATTCCTGAGTCCTAGTCTTCCTCATCTGTAAAATGAGATTAAAACTCTGACAGGACAGATGAACTGTAGCTACCCATTTTTTTCAGCTGGAGTTCTCAAGTCTCCTCAACCTTTTGGCTATTTATCTGGCCTCACCTACCTCACCTCGTTAAGGTCTTTGAATTGTCCTCCTGGTAGAAAATATTCCAAGTTTGAGGAGGGATGTCAAATTGGGCATAAGCTCTGTTCATTCTGGATTCGGGATTCAGGCAAATCAGGAAGCGGCTGGGGTCTGTTTAAGGGCAGGCCAAGGAGCTAACAGGAAAGACTACCTCCCAAGAGAAAGCAAAATCCAACCAGTTTGACTCAAGACCGAGGGGGCAGCAAATTTATAGTATCACCAAAACTCTGATCAAAATATTTTAGTTAACATCTTAGTGTACTCAACGATGGAAAGTGTACACTATTATAGTATTTGCCAATTTGGAGATTTCTGAGGGTTTAGGGAGGTATCCCTCTCAAGTGTCAAAGGCTTAATGTATTATCTTATAGATCCTCTCTATTCTTTTAGACAATATTTAAGTTGGTTCCCAAACTCTGGGATAGCAGGAAGCTTATATAAGCTACTAAAGGCAACTGAAATCCATAGCAAATAATAAGTTATTTGCTTAGATTTCCTGGGCAGGGGCTGTTTTCATCAGGTTATGTGAGAACATCCACCTCCTGAGCAGGGAAATTTATTTATGTATTTACTGAGAGCTCCCTATGAGTAAAGTACTAAATAAATAGTGTGCTTAGATAAGTGATCACAAAGGCAGCAAGACGTGAGCCCCGCTTTCAGGTTATTTGTACTTTAGTTTGACTAAAAGTAACAATAATAATTTATATCTCTGTGACATTTTCCATTTTTCAAAGAGTTTTAATACCTATTCTCATTTCATCTTCAAAGATTCCTATAAGACAAGTACAATTAACTCCACTTTAAAGATGAGGAAACTGGGGTTCCAAGAAGTAAAGACATTTTTCTAAGGTCATGAAATGAACACATAATCACGATTCAAACCCAGGTCTTCTGACTCTTGGTTTAATGGTCTCATGTACCATAGCTCCATCTTGAAGAGGAAAATCTATGCCTTTGCTAAATCAAGGTGGAAGGGAAGGAGCAGAAAATGTTTTTGCTTGATTTCCCCAATCAATCAGGGCCCAATCAGGGCCTATTATAATCCGTCTGGCCCTGGCAAAGATGCCATGCAGGAACTAGGGGAAAAAGAGGACTTTTTCTCTACCATTCAAAGGCTTTCAAATTAACTTCATGTTAAGAAGCAAGTGGAAAAAAAATAGAAAGTGTTAAGAAGACTTGAACTAGACCCAATGGGGTGGTAACACACTCTTACAGTATGATGGTCCTTGTCCTTATGGGGCTTAGGGTGCCTTTCCTGTTCACCTTTATATGTCCCAGCGCCTGCCACAGGGTCTGGGACATAGTAAGTATAGGTACTCAATAAAAAATATGTTGTGTAAATAAAAGATCAACAGGAGCAAACAGATAACCATGAAACACACCTTAGCATATATTGTAATTTCAAACATGACAAAGAAGGAATCACAAAGCAATAGGAATTGGATGCTTATCTAACACAAGGGATTTGGAAAATTAACTATTTGTAGAAAATCAAGTTAGAACCGTATTTTATAATATAATCTCATAATGTCAAGTAAACGCCAGATGAATCAATGAGTCAAATGACAAGAACAAAACTATTTTTAAAGGCAGAACTAACCCGAAATTATAATTTCATTAATTTCTGACTGACAAGGGATTTCTAAGTATAAATATAAAGTAAGAAATCATACTATAAACAGCTAACAACATGATTACATAAAAAGAAGATTTGGTTCTTGATTTTAAATTTTAAAATTTCTGTGTGTCTGAGAACACCATGAATGTCATTTGATGAACTAGGAAATATATAATAAATAAAAACAAATATTAATCATTTAACATATTAAAAATATATAAAGCATGTAAAAACCATCACTTATGCAAAAAGCTAACAACCCAGTAAGAAAAAACATAAATACACTAAGAAAAATGGTCAAAGGACATAAGAAACTAATTCATAGAAGAAAAAAATGGAAAATAGCTGAAAAAATATTCAACCTCACTGCTAATCAAAGAAAAATAAAAGAACAGTGAAATATTTTTTACCTACTATATTTGTAGAAATTTAATTATAATGTTCAATACTATCAAAAGCATGATGAAACGGCCCTCCTGTAAAATGATGGTAGAAATTAAAATGGTACAAACTTTCTAGAAGGCAACTTGGCAATTGTTTACCAAATTTTTTTCATGTGCATAGTCTATAAATCAGTACAGGTATACCTCCCAGATATTGTGGGTTGGGTTCCAGACCACCGCAATAAAGCAAATATTGCGAAAAAGCGAGACGAGTCACACGAATTTTTTGGTTTCCCAGTGCATATAAAAGTTATATTTACACTATAGTGTAGTTTATTAAGTGTGCAATAGCATTATGTCTAAAAAAATGACAATGTACTTGGCTTATTTTAAAAATACTTTATTGCTCAAAACTAACCATCATCTGAGCCTTCAGCGAGTCATGACCTTTTTGCTAGTTGAGGGTCTTGCCTCTATGTGGATGGCTGCTGACTGATCAGAGTGATGGTTGCTGAAGATTGAGGATGGTGTGGCAATTTCTTAAAATAAGACAGTGGTGAAGTTTGCTGCATCAACTGACTCTTCCTTTCATGAACAGTTTCTCTGTAGTGTGCACTGCTGCTTGATAGCATTTTACCCATAGTAGAACTTCTTTCACAATTGGAGTCAGTCCTCTCAAACCCTGCCACTGCTTTATCAACTAAGTTTATGCAGTATTCTAAATCCTTTGTTGTCATTTCTACACTCTTCACAGCATCATCATCAGGAGTGGATTCCATCTCAAGAAACCACTTTCTTTGCTCATCCATAAGAAGCAATGCCTCATCCATTAAAGTTTTATCATGAGATTGCAGCAATTCAGTCACATCTTCAGGCTCCACTTCTAATTCTAGTTCTCTTGCTATTTCCACTCCATTGCAGTTCCTTCTTCCATTGAGTCTTGAATCCCTTAAAGTCATCTATGAGGGTTGGAATCAACTTCTTCCAAACTCGTGTTAATGTTGATATTTTGACTGCTTCCCATGAATCATGAATGTTCTTCATGGCATCTAGAATGATAAATCCTTTCCAGAAGGTTTTCCATTTACTTTGCCCAGATCCATCAGAGGAATCACTACCTATGACAGCTATAGCCTGACAAAATATATTTCTTAAATAATAAGACTTAGAAGTAAAAATTACTCTGGCTGTTGTTCTAGCAGTCATGAAAACAACATGAAGCTCACTGCACATCTCCATCAGAGCATCTGGGTACACTGTCAATGAGCAGTAATATTTTGAAAGGAATCTTTTTTTCTGAGCAGTAGGTCCCAACAGTGCACTCCATATATATATATATATATATATATATATATATATATATATATATATATATATATATATATATATATATATATATAAAGTAAACCATGTTGTAAATAGATGTGCTGTCATCCAGGCTTTCTTGTTCCATTTTTAGAGCAGAGGCAGAGTAGATTTAGCATAATTCTTAAGCGCTCTAGGGTTTTTAGAATGGTAAATGAGCACTGGCTTCAACTTAAATTCACCAGCTACATTAGCCCCTAACACGAAAGTCAGTCTGTCCTTTGAAGCCAGGTGTTGACTTCTCCTCTCTAGCTATGAAAGTCCTAGATGGCATCTTCTTCCAATTGAGGACTATTTCATCTACATTGGAAATCTGCTGTTTAGTGTAGCCAGCTTCATTAATA
Organism: Globicephala melas; assembly: GCF_963455315.2. NCBI lineage: Eukaryota > Metazoa > Chordata > Mammalia > Artiodactyla > Delphinidae > Globicephala > Globicephala melas. The sequence continues at coordinate 89,932,721 of NC_083335.1, forward strand.
ATCTTAGCTAGATCTCCTGGAAAACTTGTAGCTTCTACATCAGCACTTGCTGCTTCACCTTGCACTTTTTTTCCCCCACAATGCTACTCACTTTATAATTTCAGTCTTCACACTGTTCAATTCTAAAAGCTTCAAAAACATTTTAATTGAAGTATAGTTCCTGTACAATATTATATAAGTTATGGGTGTACAAGATAGTGATTCACAAATTTTAAAGGTTATACTCCACTTATAGTTATTATAAAATATTGGCTATATTCTCTCTGTTGTACAATATATCCTTGCAGCTTACTTTATACCTAATAGTTTGTATCTCTTACTCCCCTACCCCCATAGCGCCCCTCCCCCCTCCACTGGTAACCACCAGTTTGTTCTCTATATCTGTGAGTCTGCTTCTTTTTTTTAATATTCACTAGTTTGTTGTATTTTTTGATTCCACATATAAGTGATATCATACAGTATTTGTCTTTCTCTGTCTGACTTATCTTACTTAGCACGATGCCCTCCAGGTCCGTCCATGTTGCCACAAATGGCACATTTTCATTCTTTTTTATGGCTGAGTAGTATTCCATTGTGTATGCGTATATATATATATATATATATATATATATATATATATATATATACCCCACATCTTCTTTATCCATTCATCTGTTGATGGACACTTAGGTTGCTTCCATAGCTTGGCAATTGTAGATAAGGCTGCTGTGAACATTGGGGTGCATGTATCTTTTCGAATTAGTGTTTCTGTTTTTTTGGATGTATACCCAGGATTGGGATTGCTGGGTCATATGGTAGTTGTATTTTTAGTTTTTTGAGAAACCTCCATAATGTTTTCCACAGTGGCTGCACCAGTTTACATTCTCACCAACAGTGTACGAGGGTTCCCTTTACTTCACATCCTCGCCAACATTTGTTATTTGTGTTCTTTTTGATGATAGCCATTTCTGACAGGTGTGAGGTAATATCTCACAGTGGTTTTGATTTGCATTTCCCTGATGATTAGCAATGTTGAGATTTTTTTTCATGTGCCTGTTGGCTATCTGAATTTCCTCTTTGGAAAAATGTCTATTCAGTTCTTCTGCCCACTTTTTTAATCAGGTTTTTTTTTTGATGTTGAGTTGGTATGAGCTGTTTATAGATGTTGGATATTTTAAGCTTTTAAGTTTAGTTAGGTCCCATTTGTTTATTTTTGCTTTTATTTCTTTTGCTTTAGGAGACAGATCCAAAAAAATATTGCTACAATTTATGTGAAAGAGTGTTCTGCCTATGCTTTCCTCTAAGAGTTTTATAGTATCCAGTCTTACAAATAGGTCTTTAACCCATTTTGAGTTTAGTTTTGTATATGGTGTTAGAGAATGTTCTAATTTCATTCTTTTACACGTAGCTGTCCAGTTTTCCCAGCACCACTTATTGAAGAGACTGTCTTTTCTCCACTGTATATTCTTGCCTCCTTTGTCATAGATTAATTGACAATAAGTGCATGGGTTTATTTCTAGGCTCTCTATTTTGCTCCATTGATCTCTGTGTCTGTTTTTGTCACTTTGCACTTTTATGTTATGGAGGTGGCTTCTTTCCTTAAACCTCATGAATCAACCTCTGTTAGCTTCAAACTTTTCTTCTGCAGCTTTCTCACCTTTCTCAGCCTTCATAGAATTAAAGAGGGTTAGGCTTTTGCTCGGGATTGGGATTTAGCTTAAGGGAATGTCGTGGCTGGTTTTTCTTTTTGTTGTTGTTGTTTTTGTTTTTAGCTGCGTTGGGTTTTCTTTGCTGTGGGCTTTCTCTAGTTGCAGTGAGCGGGGGCGACTCTTCATTGCGGTGCGTGGGCTTCTCATTGCAGTGGCTTCTCTTGTTGTGGAGCATGGGCTCTAGGCACGCGGGCTTCAGCAGTCGTGGCACAAAGACTCAGCAGATGTGGCTCGCAGGCTCTAGAGTGCAGGCTCAGTAGTTGTAGTGCATGGGCTGAGTTGCTCTGAAGCATGTGGGATCTTCCCGGACCAGGGCTCGAACCCCTGTCCCCTGCATTGGCAGGCGGATTCTTAATCACTGCACCACCAAGGAAGCCCTCGTGGCTGGTTTGATCTTCTATCCAGACCACTAAAACTTTCTCCATATCAGCAATAAGGCAGTTTTGCTTTCCTATCATTCATGTGTTCACTGGAGTAGCACTTTTAATTTTCTTCAAGAACTTTTCCTTTTCATTCACCACTTGGCTAACTGTTTGGTGCAACAGGCCTAGCTTTCAGCCTGTCTCAGCTTTCAACATGCTTTCCTCACTAAGCTTAATCATTTCTAGCTTTTGATTTAAAGTGAGAGAGGTGTGACTCTTCCTTTCACTCGAACATTTAGAGGGCATTGTAAGGTTATTAATTGCCCTTATTTCAATATTGTGTCTCAGTGAACAGGGAGGCTCAAGGAGAGGGAGAGAGATGAGGGAACGGCTGGTTGATGGAACAGTCAGAACACACACAAACACTTATTGATTAAGTTTGCCGTCTTACATGGGCATGGCTTGTCGTGCCACAAAACTTTTACAATAGTAACATCAAAGATCACTGATCACAAATCACCATAACAAATCTAATAATAATGAAAAAGTTTGAAATATTGAGAGAATTCCTAAAAAGTGACACAGAGACATGAAGTGAGCAAATGCTGTTGGAAAAATGGTGCTGAAAGACTTGCTCAACACTGGGTTTCCGCAAACCTTTTCTTTGTAAAAAAACACGATATCTGCAGAGCACAATAAAGTGAAGTGCAATAAAATGAGGTATACCTGTAATTTTGCTTCTATAAAATCATCCAAAAGAAACAGAGATGCAAAAAGATGAATATACAATGGTTTTCTTCATAGGCATCTTGATAATAGTGAAAAAAATGTAAACCCAATACTCAACACTAGGGAATTGTTAGGCAAATGATTCATAAGATGGAATGCTAAGCAGTCATTAAAAATCAGGTTTTAGAATATTTATTGAAATACAAACTATTTGATATGTCCAGAAAAGATAAAAACAGAAGACCACAGAAGAGTATTATAACATGATACTATTATTTTGAAGGAGAAAGAAGGAAGAAAAGAAGGCAGGAAGAGAGAAGGAAAAGAGAAGAATAATGGAATAGCAACCTCTATTGATATTTTATTATACATCCCAGAATGGTGACATTGCAAGGGATTTCTGAGTTGTTGTTTTGGCTTTGCTATCCTGTTTTAAAATTCTTTTCAAATTTTTGTAATTGAAAAATTATTTATTTAAGACTGCAAAGAATACCCAGAAATCTCTGGGAAGTAGGATTACAAATATTCTTCATTTTCTTCTTGATACTTCTCTGTATTTTTTCAGTATTTGTACAAAGAGCATGAATTATTTTTATTGATAGGGAAAAAGTTCTTTTTTACACAAAGAAGATATGGGTATCTCTTGAGTGTGACATTCTATTTCAACATAGTATTTGTACAATACTATGAAATATATTTTTAATAATAAAGATCTGGTCTGAATAAGCTAGAATAGATAAAGAGTTCAAAATGGATACAAATTTGGCAGTGAGTCCTAGGTATCAAATATCCTCTCAATTCTTTCCACAAGGAAACTGTGACAGAAATGAAGACTTATTCCCCTCATTTTCTGTTCAGCTTCCATGACAGCCTGTGGGATGGAAAAGGCTTAGCTGCAGGCCTTGTCGCTTTGTGCTCAGAATTTGAGGGAGAAAGAAACAATAGTTGGGGTGTGGTTGAGTGGAGAGGTCTTAAGAATAGTATTTATAGGGTCTGTACACATTTTTTTCAAGATCCTACAAGTTAAAAAAAAAGGTTGCTGTAAATATTTTATTTCACCTCTGTTTCGAGTTTAAATAATGTCGAGCAACTTTTCAATAAATAATATTAAAAGATAACAGTGGCTGACATATTGAGTGCTTGCTTGCTCAATGCCAAGCACTGTATTAAATTTTGGCCATACAGTTCTTCTTTTAATCTGAACAGCAACCCTATGAGATAGGAACTATTTGAATCCCTATTTGAAAGATTTGAGAAACGTGAGCTCAGAGAGGTCCCTGGTGCCAAAAAGGTTGGGGACCGCTGCTTTATAATCCATTGCCTAATGTATCTACTAAAGCTAAAAAACGACCAATAAAAATGCATTCACGGGCTTCCCTGGTGGCGCAGTGGTTGAGAGTACGCCTGCCGATGCAGGGGACACGGGTTCGTGCCCCAGTCCGGGAGGATCCCACATGCCGCGGAACGGCTGGGCCCGTGAGCCATGGCCGCTGGGCCTGCGCGTCCGGAGCCTGTGCTCCGCAACGGGAGAGGCCACAACAGTGAGAGGCCTGCATACCACAGAAAAAATAATAATAATAAAATAAAATAAAATAGATAAGAAAATAAATGCATTCACATGGTCACCAAAAGACACACACTAAGTAGAAAGTTAACTAGTAGCACTGTTCTTAAAAGCCCCAAACTAGAAACTACCCAAATGCACATCATCTATCGAACAGATAAATTGTAGCATATTTACACAGTGGAATGCTATACAGCCATGAGAATGAATTATCTAAACTACATGCAACGAATAGATGAATATCACAAACATAACACTGAGCAAAAGAACTCAGGCCCCAAAGAGCACATCATGTACGATTCAACTTACTTATTTAAAACATGCAAAAGACAATCAAAATGAATCTATGGTTTCAAAATCTGGATAGTGATTACTCTTTGAGGTTGGAAGGTGGTGGTGGTTGAAGCCTAGATAGTGGCACATGAGGGGTTTCTGAGATGCTAGTAATGTTCTATTTCTTGATCTAGTTCCTGGTTACAAGAACGTGCTTACCTTGTGAAAATGAATTGAGCTGTACAGCTGCCATATGTGTACCTTTCTCTATGGCTAGTGACTCCAGAGGAAAAAAGTAGTTGATGACGGACATCTAGTTTAGTTGCTACTATGGGGAATTCTAAAACACACAAGAAAGTAGTATTTACAGAGTGACAAAGGTGGATCATGGAAATACTGATCTGATAATGATCAGCTTTCTGAGATATAAACAATTAGCCCTGGGGAGTGACAAAATAATATGCCACAACAAGCTCATTTGGTTACTTTTTCCATCAGAATTCAGAACCACAGAGTGTCTGTTTGGACAGCAGGAAAGTGTTTGCTTTAATATCACCACCTGCAGAATGAAATTCAACCAATTAAGTTAGGAAATTGCCATTTGCAGATAATTATTATTTATCTGGTTTCTAACTTCATAGCTCTACAGCCATTTGAGGACAAGGTCTCAAAACTGCCACAGGGTGTGGTGTCGGAGTTGGTCTATTTTAACTTAATGATCTGGAAGAGGAAATAACCAGCATGGCAATGACATTGCCAACGATGCTAAATTGAGAGTGTTGCAAATGCTAATAAAGGCAGAGGAACAAAATGAGAAGACTTCGCTGATAAAATCTGGGCTTTAGTGAATAATACCAGTGCATTGAATTCCCAGTTCTCTACCCTAACAACAGATTCCTGAACACACTCCTTGTGCTTAAAATGTCTCATATCTAAAAAAATTAAATATTGTATTTCAGCTCTGCAATTTTAAATAAACTTTTAAAATTTTAGAATAGGATTAAATTTACAGAAAAGTTGCAAAAACCGTACAAAGAGTCCCCATATACCCCACATCCAGTTTTCTCTATTATTAACATGTTACATTAGTACGGTACATTTCTCACAATTAATGAACCAATATTGATACATTATTACTTATTAAAGTTCATACTTTTTGCAGATTTTCTTAGTTTTTACCTCATGTTCTTTTCTGTTCCAGGATCCCATCCCGGACACTATATTCCATTTAGTCATCATGTCTCCTTAAGCTCCTCTTGACTGTGACAATTTCTTAGACTTTACTTTTTTGGACCTTGACAGTTTTGAAGAGCACTGGTCAGATATTTTGTAGAATGTCCCTCAATTGGAATTTCTCTGATATTTTTCTCATGATTAGACAGGGATTATGGGTGTTGGGAAAGAAAACCAGAGAAACAAAGTACCAATCTCAACACATCATATCCAGGGTATATACTATCAACATGCTTTATCACTTTTGATGTTGACCTTGATCACCTGGCTAAGATACTGTTTATCAGATTTCTCCACTGTACTTACTTTCTTTTCCCCCCAGCAAGATTTCATCTTTTTTATGGCTGAGTAGTATTCCACTGTGTGTGTGTATGTGTGTGTGTATCTCACATCTTCTTTATCCATTCATAATTAATTTATGACAAAGGATCAAAGAACATACAATAAAGAAAAGATAATCTTTTCAATAAAGGGTGTTGGGAAAACTGGACAGCCACTTGGAAAAATTTAAACTAGACCACTATCCCACACCATACACAAAAATCAACTCAAAATGGATTAAAGACTTGAATGTAAGACCTGAAACCATAAAACTCCTAGAAGAAAACATACTATGCTCTTTGACACTGGTCTTAGCATATCTTTCTAGATATGTCTCTTCAGGTGAAGGAAACAAAAGCAAAAATAAACAAATGGGACTACATCAAACTAAAAAGCTTCTGCTCAGCAAAGGAATCTTTCTGCTTTCTTTTGAGTGTTTTAATGGTATATTTTTGACCATTTGCATTTAAGATGACTATTGATATAGTTGGATTAATATCTACTATGTAATTGTTTTCTATTTGCATTTTTCTTTGTTTCTTATTCTCCTTTTTTATGCCTTCTCTGGTGTTAATTAAGTATTTTATATGATTCCATTTTATCTCCTCTCTTAGAGTATAAATTACAGTCAACTTTTAAAAATTTTAGTGACGGTCCTAGAGTTTCCAATATATGCTTTCAACTAATCTAATTTCATCTCTAAATAACACTATATTGCTTTAAGTGTAGTACAAGTACCTTAAAATAGAGTATTCACAATTTTCCCTCCCATTTTTGTAACATTTCTGTCATTCATTCATTTCAGATTTCATTTCATTTATCCATATGTTATAATCACTCAATATATTGTTACTACTATTACTTTAAGCAGTTGTTTTTAGATCAATTAAGAATAAAAAATTAAAAGATTTTATTGTATTTTCAATTATTTATTCCCCAGTGCTCTTCCTTTCTTTTTGTAGATCCAAGTTTCTGACCTATATCACTTTCCTTCTACCTGAAGAACTTCTTTTAACATTTCTTGCAGGGCAATTCTGCTGGCAATGAATTCTCTCAGTTTTTTGTTTGAGAAAGGTTTTATTTCTCCCTCATATTTGAAAGATAATTTCTTTGGATATAGAATTATAGGTTGGTGATTTTTTATTTTCAACTCTTTAAATATTTCATACCACCTTTTTCTTGCTTGCATGGTTTCTGATTAGAAGGCCACTATAATTTTTCTTATTGAAGTATAGTTGATTTACAATGTTGTGTTAATTTCTGCTGCACAGCAAAATGATGCAGTTATACATATATGTGCATTCTTTTTTATATTCTTTTCCATTATGGTTTATTACAGGATATTAAATATAGTTCCCTGTGCTATACAGTAAGACCGTGTTGTTTATCCATTCTACATACACCAGTTTGCATCTACTCACTCCAAACTCCCACTCCATCCTTCCCCCACCCACCCCTCCCCCTTGGCAACCACAAGTCTGTTCTCCATGTTTGGGAGTCTGTTTCTGTTTTGTAGATAAGTTCATTTGTGTCATATTTTAGATTCCATATATAAGTGATACCATGTATTTTTCTTTCTCTTTCTGACTTACTTCACTTAGTATGATGATCTCTAGGTCCATCCATGTTGTTGCAAATGGCATTATTTCCTTCTTTTTTATGGCTGAGTAATATTCCATTGTATATATGTGCCACATCTTCTTTATCCATTCACCTGTTGATGGACATTTAGGTGGCTTCCATGTCTTGGCTATTGTAAATAGTGCTGCAATGAACATTGGGGTGCATTTATCTTTTTGAATTATGGTTTTCTCTGGATATATGCCCAGGAGTGGGATTGCTGAATCATATGGTAGTTCTATTTTTAGTTTTTTGAAGAACCTCCATACTGTTTTCCGTAGTGGCTGCACCAAGTTACATTCCCACCAACAGTGTAGGAGGGTTCCCTTCTCTCTACACCCTCTCCAGCATTTGTTATTTGTAGACTTTCTAATGTTGGAAGGCCACTGTAATTCTTATCCTCATTTCTGTATAGGTAAAGTGTTTCCACTCCCCCTGCCACCCCCTCCAAGTTTCTGGCTTCTTTCAAGATTCACTCTTTGTCTTGGGGTTTCTGCAGTTTAAATATGATATATCTAGTTATGTTTTGTTTGTTTGTTTGTTTGTTGGAGGGGGAGCTATTTTTCTTGCTGGTGTTTTCTGAGCTTCCTTGTGTCTGTCATTAGTTTTGGAAAGTTCCCAGCCAGTTTTGCTTCAAATTGCTCTGCTCCATTCTTTCTCTTCTAGTATTCCAGTTACATGTATATTATACCTTTTGGAATTGTCCCTTAGTTCTTGGATGCGCTTTTCTGGTTATTTTCCATTGTTTATTCTCTTTGCACTTCAGTTTGAGAAGGTTCTATTAACCTATCTTTGAACTCATTGAATCTTTCCTCTGTCTAGTCAAATCTACTGATGAGTCCATCAGTAGCGTTTCCTTTTGATTCTTTCTAGAGTTTCAATCTCTGTACTTAACATTACCCATCTGTTCTTCCACATTGTCTTTTTCCATTAGAGCCCTGTGTACAAAAAATATATATTGCCTGCCGTTTTAGTAAACAATAACTACTTCCTGCCATCAAGCCATCAGCCACTGCAGCCACCCCCGACAGTGCACCCTGAGGGGAATTCAGGATGGAGAAAAACCTATACTGGCCCTAGATAGTTAAGATGCATAGCAAAGGAATAATTTCAATGAGCTCAGACTCTTGTACGTTCCCATACATAGAAAAGCACTAAAATCATTAACTTGAGATGTCTCTTCTTTTGTGATTAGCAGAAACCTTTTGATGTATGACTACATGTTTTGTTTTGTTTTGTTTTGTTTACCAGCAAAAACTCCTAAATATATCCTGGTTCCTCCCTTACCTCTGTGGAACAGTCCCTCAACTCCTGTCTGAGAAGCTATCTCCCTTCCCAGGCTATAGCCTTCAGTAAGACCCTGAATAAAACATAACTTTCAACTTTTAGGTTGTACAATTTTTTAGACAGCAGCCCTTATATATTAATCACTGTTATTTTAAACTGTCTGTCTAATAATTCCAACATCTGTGTCATATCTGAGTCTGGTTTTTATGATTGCTTTATCTCTTCAGACTGTGTTTTATCTGGCCCCTAGGCATGCCTTGTAATCTGTTGTTGAAAACCAGACATGTTATACTCGGTAATAAGTACTGAGGTAAAGAGGCCTTTAATGTGAGTATTAATGTTAATCTGGCTAGAAATTGGGCTCTGTTTAATGTTTTCTGTAGCTATTAGTGCCAAAGACTTCAAAATACTCTAGTGTTCTTCCCCAAAACAAAAACAAGGACACTTCCTAAAGTACTCCTTCTCAGAGAAAGTGTGTCTCACCGTTCTTTCCGCTATAGTTCACCATTACTATACTGGAGCCTTGTTGGTGTGGTGGTAAGTATGTGGGAGGTGAGCATTCTATAATGTTCTGCTTAAATCTCAGTGTTTTAGTGGTCCTGTCTCAGGGCTGTAACCTTCACAAATATCTCTCCAGTGGCATAGCTTTTTTTCCCCTGCCCCCTACTCTCTTCCTGGCTGCAATATTCACAAACTATTTCCCAAGTGAAGCTCTGACCCCTGTTGATCATGTTTTTCCGCCCTAGGTAAGACAGGAGGGCTAGAGGGGCCTGGCTGAAGTGGGAGGGATGCTCTTCCTCCATTTGAGGTAAGGATCAGGAAATGTCTTTTCCCCTGGAGGGTAGGTCTTTGTTATGCAGAAGACCCTGGGAGTATTTCATGACATTTACTATTCTCCTCCCCCTGCCAGAACCATGAGGGGATCTTTCTCCAACCTCCACCGGGAGAATCTAGTGGGCGTTTGGAGGTAAAACCCACAAAATTCTGCGTCTCTTTAAAACTGCAGCCCCAGGATTTTCTTACTCTCTTGCTAGTCCACACTCAGCCTCTGGCAATTCATCAGAATTACCATTTAAGTATTCCTATTAGTTTATATCTCCAGAGGCTTCTACTTCAGGTTAGCAGGTCTCAGCTGTGACTATCTGGATGCACCTTTCTGTACAGACTTCAGAGTGATTTGCCCCAGAAACTCAGTTCTCTAGTGGTTCCAAAAAAAGTTGTTGATTTTCAGTTTGTCTAGATTTTTCTTCTCATAAGGACACGAGTGAGGACTTCTAAGCTCTTTACATGTCAGAGCTGAAACTAGGGTCTGTCCACCATTGCATTTTAATCAAATAATATGACTAAAAGATACCAACTATTATGTTTTTAAGAGGAGCATTGGGAAGTGACATTTATCTAGTGCCTGAAAATTTACAGAGTAATAATTTCATCAACAAATCATTGTTGACTGCCTACTATGTGCCAAGTCCTGCTCTAGGGGATGAGGCCACCTCAGCAAATAAAGTCCCTGCCTTTATGAAACTTGCATTCCACACAGTGAGAGACAGAAAATGATGATAAGTACTATAAAGAAAAATAAAAGTAGGTAAGGATGATAGAGAGTGATGGGACGAAGGCTGGAGGATACTATTTTAAAGAAGATAAACAGATTTGCATGTATGAGGTCCTGGGGCCTATCATCTCCACTACACCTTTGTAAAAAAAATGAAAAAAGAAAGAAGAAAGAGGAGAAGGAGGAGGAGGATGGGGGAGAGGAGGAAGAGACAGAAAAGCCCCTCTGAAAAGAAAAAAACTGAAAATACTCAAAGGAAGTGAAGGAGTGCCCCCAGAGGGTATCTGAAAGAAAAGTATTTAGGGAACATAAAGAAGGCCGGTGTGGCTGGGGTGGATTTTTCCAAGAGTCACAGGAGAGGAAGCAATGGGAAGCCTCGTCATGTGGAGCCTTATTAGCCATCGTAAGAATTCGAGTTTTCACTCTGAGTAAGACTGGAAACCACTGGAGAATTTTCAAACAGAAGTATGACATGAGTTCACATATTTTTGAAGGATTGATCTGGCTGCTGCACTTAAAACAGACTGCTGGAGGTGAGGAAGACAAGATGGAAGAAGCTACAGAGAGTATTTGGGTTGCTACTGGAATAATCCAGGGAAGAGACGATAGTGGCTTTGAGATAATGAGATGTCATCAGATTCTGGAATTATTTAGAAGGTAGAGCCAATGGAATTATTGATGGATTTGTTATATCATTTAAGCTTCATAACAACACTTACTAGAGCAAGGGTAATAACATTTGTGAAAGATGAAGAAACTGACCAAGGAGATCTTACCTAGGTCCCTGAGCTAGTGAGAGACAAATCAAGATTCAAAGCCAAATCTATCATGCTCTAACCCCCTAATTCTGACCCTCCCATTTATAACCAGTTAGAGTTATGAGGGATTTTTGAGTTAGCCCAACACTTCATTTCACAGAGGAAAAAAAGTGAAAAGGTTAAGAGACACTCTCTAGATTCTACAATTAGCTAGGGGCAGAATTACAAAAAAACGCCCTGCTAATGACACCTGAATGGGTCACTTTCTACTCTGCCATATACCCTTTCATCTGATAAGTGGGAATAAAACACCAAAGATTGCAGGTAATTGTAAATCAAACCCATGTCCACATTAAAAGAGCTCTATTGCAAAATCCACTACATATGGGTCATTTTTAAGAAGGCATTACAAGACGGGTGATATTTCTCACATTGCATCCTGAACACTGCCTGTATTTTTAATTATTAACAGATTAATGCAGTCTACTAGACGTCTTTTTAAAAAATAGAAGAAGAAAAAAGGAAAGAAACAACTAAGCAAACAAAATTTATGGAATCAACTACTTCTACCTGCCTAAGAAACGTGCCAGGTGTGGCAAAATGGTTGACCTCCATGTGTTTCTTTTTTTTTTTTTAACATCTTTATTGGAGTATAATTGCTTTACACTGTTGTGTTAGTTTCTGCTATATAACAAAATGAATCAGCTATACGTATACATATATCCCCGTATGCCCACCCTCTTGCGTCTTCCTCCCACACTCCCTATCCCACCCCTCTAGGTGATCACAAAGAACGGAGCTGATCTCCCTGTGCTATGTGGCTGATTCCCACTAGCTATCTATTTTACATTTGGTAGTGTATATATGTCAATGCCACTCTCTCACTTCTTCCCAGATTACCCTTCCCCTCCCCATGTCCTCAAGTCCATTCTCTACATCTGCGTCTTTATTCCTGTCCTGTCCCTAGGTTCTTCAGAACCATTTCTTTTTTAGATTCCATACATATCTGTTAGCATATGGTATTTGTTTTTCTCTTTTTGACTTACTTCACTCTGTATAACAGACTCTAGGCCCATCCACCTCACTACAAAAAATTCAATTTCATTTCTTTTTATGCCTGAGTAATATTCCATTGTATATATGTGCCACATCTCCTTTATCCATTCATCTGTCGATGGACACTTAGGTTGCTCCCATGTCCTGGCTATTGTAAATAGTGCTGCAATGAACATTGAGGTACATGAATCTTTTTTATTTTTATTTATTTATTTATTTATTTTGCGGTACGCAGGCCTCTCACTATTGTGGCCTCTCCCGTTGCGGAGCACAGGCTCCAGATGTGCAGGCTCAGCGGCCATGGTTCACGGGCCTAGCCGCTCCGCAGCATGTGGGATCTTCCCAGACCGGAGCACGAACCCGTGTCCCCTGCATCGGCAGGCGGACTCTCAACCACTGCGCCACCAGGGAAGCCCACATGACTCTTTTTGAATTATGGTATTCTCAGGGTATATGCCCAGTAGTGGCATTCCTGAGTCATATGGTAGCTCTATTTTTAGTTTCCTAGGAACCTCCATACTGTTCTCCATAGTGGCTATATCACTTTAAATTCCCACCAACAGTGCAAGACGGTTCCCTTTTCTCCACACCCTCTGCAGCATTTATTGTTTGTAGATTTTTTGATGATGGCCATTCTGACCAGTGTGTGATGATACCTCATTGGAGATTAGATTTGCATTTCTCTAATGATTAGTGATGTTGAGCATCCTTTCATGTGTTTCTTGGCAATTGATATATCTTCTTTGGAGAAATGTCTAGTTAGGTCTTCTGCCCATTTTTGGATTGGGTTGTTTGTTTTTTTGATATTGAGCTGCATGAGCTGCTTGTAAATTTTGGAAATTAATCCTTTGTCAGTTGCTTCGTTAGCAAATATTTTCTCCCATTCTGAGGGTTGTCTTTTGGTCTTGTTTATAGTTTCCTTTCCTGTGCAAAAGCTTCTAAGCTTCATTAGGTCCAATTTGTTTATTTTTGTTTTTATTTCCATTTCTCTACGAGGTGGGTCAAAAAGATCTTGTGGTGATTTACATAATAGAATTTTCTGCCTATGTTTTCCTCTAAGACTTTTATAGTGTCTGGCCTTACATTTAGGTCTTTAATCCATTTTGAGCTTATTTTGTGTATGGTGTTAGGGAGTGTTCTAATTTCATTCTTTTACATGTAGCTGTCCAGTTTTCCCAGCACCACTTATTGAAGAGGCTGTCTTTTCTCCATTGTATATTCTTGCCTCCTTTATCAAAGATAAGGTGACCATATGTGCGTGGGTTTATCTCTGGGCTTTCTATTCTGTTCCACTGATCTATATTTCCGTTTTTGTGCCAGTACCATACTGTCTTGATTACTGTAGCTTTGTAGTATAGTCTGAAGTCAGGGAGCCTGATTCCCCAGCTCCGTTTTTCTTTCTCAAGATTGCTTTGGCTATTTGGGGTCTTTTGTGCTTCCATACAAACTGTGAAATTTTTTGTTCTAGTTCTGTGAAAAATGCCATTGGTAGTTTGATAGGGATTGCACTGAATCTGTAGATTGCTTTGGGTAGTAGAGTCATTTTCACAATGTTGATTCTTCCAATCCAAGAACATGGTATATCTCTCCATCTGTCTGTATCATCTTTAATTTCCTTCATCAGTGTCTTATAGTTTTCTGCATACAGGTGTTTTGCCTCCTTAGGTAGGTTTATGCCTTGATATTTTATTCTTTTTGTTGCAGTGGTAAATGGGAGTGTTTCCTTAATTTCTCTTTCAGATTTTTCATCATTAGTGTATAGGAATGCAAGAGATTTCTGTGCATTACTTTTGTATCCTGCTACTTTACCAAATTCATTGATTAGCTCTAGTAGTTTTCAGGTAGCATCTTTAGGATTCTCTATGTATAGTACCATTCATCTGCAAACAGTGACAGCTTTACTTCTTCTTTTCCGATTTGGATTCCTTTTATTTTTTCCTCTCTGATTGCTGTGGATAAAACTTCTGAAACTATGTTGAATAACAGTGGTGACAGTGGGCAACCTTGCCTTGTTCGTGATCTCAGAGGAAACGGTTTTAGTTTTTCACCATTGACAACGATGTTGGCTGTAGGTTTGTCACATATGGCCTTTATTATGTTGAGGTAAGTTCCCTCTATGCCTACTTTCTGGAGGGTTTTTATCATAAATGGGTGTTGAATTTTGTCAAAAGCTTTTTCTGAATCTATTGAGATGACCATATGGTTTTTATCCTTCAGTTTGTTAATATGGTGTATCAGATAGATTGATTTGTGTATATTGAAGAATCCTTGCATTCCTGGGATAAACCCCATTTGATCATGGTGTATGATCCTTATGATGTGCTGCTGGATTCTGTTTGCTAGTATTTTGTTGAGGATTTTCGCATCTATGTTCATCAGTGATATTGGCCTGTAGTTTTCTTTTCTTGTGACATCTTTGTCTGGTTTTGGTATCAGGGTGATGGTCACCTCATAGAATGAGTTTGGGAGTGTTCCTCCCTCTGCTATATTTTGGAAGATTTTGAGAAGGATGGCTGTTAGCTTTTGTCTAAATGCTTGATACAATTCGCTTGTGAAGCCATCTGGTCCTGGGCTTTTGTTTGTTGGAAGATATTTAATCACAGTTTCAATTTCAGTGCTTGTGATTGGTCTGTTTATATTTTCTATTTCTTCCTGCTTCAGTCTCAGAAGGTTGTGTGTTTCTAAGAATTTGTCCATTTCTTCCAGATTTTCCACTGTATTGGCATATAGAGCTTGCAGTAATCTCTCATGATCCTTTGTATTTCTGCAGTGTCAGTTGTTACTTCTCCTTTTTCGTTTCTAATTCTGTTGATTTGAGTCTTCTCCCTTTTCTTCTTGATGAGTCTGGCTAATGGTTTATCAATTTTGTTTATCTTCTCAAAGAACCAGCTTTTAGTTTTATTGATCTTTACTATTGTTTCCTTCATTTCTTTTTCATTTATTTCTGATCTGGTCCTTATGATATCTTCCCTTCTGCTAACCTTGTTTTTTTTTTTTGTTCCTCTCTCTCTAATTGCTTTAGGTGTAAGGTTAGGTTGTTCATTTGAGATGTTTCTTGTTCATTGAGACAGGATTGTATTGCTATAAACTTTCTTCTTAGAACTGCTTTTGCTGCATCTCATAGCTTTTGGGCCGTCGTGTTTTCATTGTCATTTGTTTCTAGGTATTTTCTGATTTCCTCTTTGACTTCTTCAGTGATCTCTTGGTTATTAGTAGCGTATTTAGCCTCCATGTGTTTATATTTTTTACAGTTTTTTCCTGTAGTTGATATCTAGTCTCATAGCATTGTGGTTAGAAAAGATACTTGATACTATTTCAGTTTTCTTAAATTTACGAAGGCTTGATTTGTGACCCAAGATATGAGCTATCCTGGAGAATGTTCCATGAGCCCTTGAGAAGGAAATGTATTCTGTTGTTTTTGGATGGAATGTCCTATAAGTATCAATTAAGTCCATCTTGTTTAATGTGTCATTTAAAGCTTGTTTCCTTATTTATTTTCATTTTGGATGATCTGTCCATGGTGAAAGTGGGGTGTTAAAGTCCCCTACTATGATTGTGTTACTGCCCATTTCCCCTTTTATGGCTGTTAGTGTCTGCCTTATGTATTGAGGTACTCCTATGTTGGGTGCATAAATATTTACAATTGTTATATGTTATTCTTGGATTGATCCCTTGATCATTATGTAGTGTACTTCTTTGCCGCTTGTAATAGTCTATTTTGTCTGATATGACAATGCTACTCCAGCTTTCTTTTGATTTCCATTTGCATGGAATATCTTTTTCCATCTCCTCACTTTCAGTCTGTATGTGTCCCTAGGTCTGAAGTGGGTTTCTTGTAGGCAGCATATATACGGGTCTTCTTTTTGTATCCATTCAGCCAGTCTATGTCTTTTGGTTGGAGCATTTAATCCATTTACATTTAAGGTAGTTATCGATATGTACGTTCCTGTTACTATTTTGTTAATTGTTTTGGGTTTTTTATTGTAGGTCTTTTCCTTCTCTGTGTTTCCTGCCTAGAGAAGTTTCTTTAGCATTTGTTGTAAAGCTGATTTGGTGGTGCTGAATTCTCTTAGCTTTTGCTTGTCTGTAAATGTTTTAATTTCTCTGTCAAATCTGAATGAGATCCTTGCTGGTTAGAGTAATCTTGGTTGTTTTTCTCTTTCATCACTTTAAATATATCCTGCCACTCCCTTCTGGCTTGCAGAGTTTCTGCTGAAATATCGGCTGTTAATCTTACGGGGAGTCCCTTGTATGTTTCTTGTTGCTTTTCCCTTGCTACTTTTAATATTTTTTCTTTGTATTTAATTTTTGATAGTTTAATTAATGTGTCTTGGCGTGTTTCTCCTTGGATTTATCCTGTATGGGACTCTGTGCTTCCTGGACTTGACTGAGTATTTCCTTTCCCATATTAGGGAAGTTTTCAACTATAATCTCTTCAAATATTTTCTCAGTCCCTTTCTTTTCCTCTTCTTCTTCTGGGACCCCTATAATTCGAATGTTGTTGCATTCCTTGTTGTTCCAGAGGTCTCTGAGACTGTCCTCAATTCTTTTCATTCTTTTTTCTTTATTCTGCTCTGCCCTAGTTATTTCCACTATTTTGTTTTCCAGGTTGCTCATCAGTTCTTCTTCCTCAGTTCTTCTGCTATTGATTCCTTCTAGAGTATTTTTCATTTCATTTATTGTGTTGTTCATCACTGTTTATTTGATCTTTAGTTGTCCTAGGTCCTTGTTAAACATTTCTTATATTTTCTCCATTCTGTTTCCAAGATTTTGGATCATATTTACTATCATTACTCTGAATTCTTTTTCAGGTAGACTTCCTATTTCCTCTTCATTTGTTTGGTCATGTGGGTTTTTACCTTGCTTCTTCATCTGCTGAATATTTCTCTGTCTTCTCATTTTGCTTAACTTACTGGGTTTGGGGTCTCCTTTTTGCAGGCTGCAGGTTTCTAGTTCCCGTTGTTTTTGGTGTCTGCCCCCAGTGGCTAAGGTTGGTTTAGTAGGTTGTGTAGGTTTTCTGGTAGAGGGGACTGGTGCCTACGCTCTGGTGGATGAGGCTGGTTCTTGTCTTTCTGGTGGTCAGTACCACATCCAGTGGTGTGTTTTGGGATGTGTGTGACCTTATTATGATTTTAGGCAGCCTCTCTGCTAATGGGTGGGGTTGTGTTCCTGTCTTGCTAGTTGTTTGGCATGGGGTGTCCAGCACTGGAGCTTGCTGGTCATTGAGTGGAGCTGGCTCTTAGCATTGAGACGGAGATCTCTGGGAGAGCTCTCGCTGATTGATATTATGTGGGCTGGGAGGTCTCTGGCTGTCCAATATCCTGAACTCGCCTCTCCCACCTCAGAGACTCGGGCCTGGCCCCAGGCCAGAGCACCAAGACCCTATCAGCCACACGGCTCAGAAGAAAAGGGAGAAAAAAAAAGTAAGAAAAAAAAGAAAATAATAAAATAAAGTTATAAAAATAAAAAAAAATTTTTTAAAGTAATAAAAAAATAAGAGAGCAACCAAACTAATAAACAAATCTACCAATGATAACAAGTGCTAAAAACTATACTAAGATAAACATAAAAATGAAAAACTAGTTAGTCGCATACCAGAAACCCCAAGTGTAGTATTGGTCCCAAAGTCCACCACCTCAATTTTGCGTTTATTCATTTTCCGTTCAGGTATTCCACAGATGCAGGGTACATCAAGTTGATTGTGGGGATTTAATCCGCTGCTCCTGAGGCTGCTGGGAGAGATTTCCCTTTCTCTTCTTTGTTCGTACAACTCCTGGGTTCAGCTTTGGATTTGGCCCTGCCTCCGCGTGTAGGTCACCCTCTGGCATCTCTTCTTCTCCCAGACAGAAGGGGGTTAAAGAAGTGGCTGATTAGGGGGCTCTGGCTCACTCAGGCTGGGAGGAGGGAGGAGTATGGGATGCGGGACGAGCCTGCGGTGGCAGAGGCCAACATGATGTTGCAATAGCCTGAGGTGTGCCATATGTTCTCCCGGGGAAGTTGTCTTTGGATCACGGGACCTGGGCACTGGCGGGCTGCAGAGGCTCCTGGGAGGGGAGGAGTGGATAGTGACCTGTGCTTGCACACAGCCTTCTTGGTGGCTGCAGCAGCAGCATTAGTGTTTCTTGCCCATCTCTGGTGTCTGTGCTGATAGCCGTAGCTCACGCCTGTCTCTGGAGCTCATTTAGGTGGTGCTCTGAATCTCTTCTCCTTGCGCACCCTGAAACAATGGTCTCTCGCCTCTTTGGCAGCTCCAGACCTTTTCCTGGACTCCCTCCCGGCTAGCTGTGGTGCATTAGCCCCCTTCAGGCTGTGTTCACGCAGTCAACCCAAGTCCTCTCCCTGGGATCTGACCTCTGAAGCCCGAGCCTCAGCTCCCAGCCCCGCCCACCCCGGCGGGTGAGCAATCCTCTTGGGCTGGTGAGTGCCGGTCGGCACCAATCCTCTGTGCGGGAATCTCTCTGCTTTTCCCTCTGCA